>NW_027176307.1:700000-942500 GCF_023349555.1 Cebidichthys violaceus | reverse complement strand
AAAGCTGAAAATGTAGCATTCCGTTACTTTTTCTATGACAACATTAATCAAGCTGCTGCAGCGAGAGGCTAAGAGTTTGGCACGGTTTTTGTTCAAAGCAAATATATGAAGTCATTGAGTCTGATGGCTATTGGCACAGCAGGTTGGGTTTGTGAGAAACAATATATTCAGTTTATACATTCCGAGGTTTTGTCATTTATTTTATAGAGGCTTCACAGATGGCTTTCATGGCCGTCAGTCCTTTCAAAGCAAAGCAATTATGTCAGATTGTGGATGTGCTGGAAACGATGAGAAAAGTGTTCTGTGTGTCACTGGGCCATTAAGGGCAATCAATCAAGACCGAAGACCTCTGGCTGCGGTCGGCCCAGTGAGAAGCAGCAGAGATCAGTCAATGATGAAACAGGTGGCAGTTCAATGGGAGGCCTAATTAAAGTACAAATAGATAAGGTTTTCATTGCCCCATAATGACCATAATTCTTTTCTGGCAGGGTGTTGATAGGGTGAAGAAAATTCCCCACAGCAAGTCACCTCCAGTGCTAGAGATCATATTTCATCTCTGGAAGCTGAAAAGCCTTGTTGGTCGGCCAAAGGAGCAACTGATTGGGCTCAATTTAAATTGCATTATTATACGTGGTGATATACTTTGCTTTTTTTTTAAAACACATCATTCTGATTGATTGTGTAAATATAGTTATAATTAACTATAAATCTTTCAGATCGCTCAGAGGACAAAAAAAGATCATCAATGCCTGAATGTCTTTTTAACCATATGCATGGTTTCTGTCCGTCTGTGTCTGTACAGACATAAACCCAATGTGCCTTTGAATTTATGATCAATCATACACATGGTAATGTGTGATCAGAGTGCACACTGTTTTCATATTTTAATAGGGTCACTGCGTCAGATTAGGTACTTGCCAAGAGTCATGGCAGACTGTGTGTGGAACCCCAACCAATGGTGGTTTGCAGTTTATCACAGCTTGAATGTGCGGGTGTGCAGAATACATAGTGTGCAGTGAGTGATGTGGCACCTACAGGTGTGATTCATTTTCGCATAATGCTCCTGACCCCATGATAGTCAAATTGTTACAGTTTCACTTGAATGTCCAGTGTGGAGGATTTTGGGGGCTCTAGTAGCATAAATGGAATATTATATTCAGAACTATGTTTTCATTAGTGTATAATCACCTGAAACTAAGCATAGCAGTGTTTTTCATTAGCTCAGAATAAGCCCTTCATATCTACATAGGTAGCAGGTCCTCTTCACGGAGCCCGCTGTGTTGAACCGCCAGGTTTTTAAATTAGCCCACATCTGACAAACCTAACACTGGCTCGAGAGAAAGCCTCTGGCATTTTTACGCTATTTCCTGTTATTTCTTTTTTTACCTGAAAGCCAATGTAGTTCTCTTATCATGATAACACCAGCTGCCATCTGAATTTTGGGGCTCTTAAACATTATTTGTGCCCCCCAAATCAGTGAAAAGCTAATAACATTCTATAAATCTTGCTTATTACATCCTCAATGTTTTTTTAAAATTCAAAGTGCTTTACATAAAACATTAAAAGCACGAAGACAATGTGCAAAAGAAAGATAAGATACAAATTTAAATATGATAAAAATGAATGAAATAGAATATATAAGATGCATATCATAACTGACTAATAATACTCTTAAAATCAGTCTACTCTGTTTTTTTGAACATCAATGAGAGTATTTTCGATGATTGAGCAGCAAGTTTCACTGAGTTGAGATGCGCAATCATTTTACAATGATAGAGCACCTTTTTAAAATATATATCATTCATCTGCTCTGCATAGTCATTAATTTCTAGCACCCAGACAAAGAAGCCTTTGACAGGCCATTTCAGCACATCTGCAATCAGAGTCTGGGAAAAAATTGACTGCTGTGATTTTGCATACACTTCCCCTTTGGTGTGTTTTATCTCAGTCTAGCCGCTGACTGCTGTGATGGAGATGGAGTGGCCCCAGCTAATTTATTTCATTTTTCTTCACCGAGAAGCCATCAGTAATTGGCAGGTTAAGATTTTGACAAGGAAATAAAAAAGGCAAAAATTCACACCTAGCCGGTCGTGAAGCTGCCAGGGTTTGAAAGTGGTTCTGATTAACTCAATTTGACTTCAATCTGCATACACACAAATACTGTGAATTTCTCAAAGCATAAATGAAAGACGGAGAAAATGTGAGAAGACAAAAGGGAGGTCACTCTCATTTGAACCCTGTTCATAGCAAAGTTTTAGATGCTTGAAATGTTGGCAAGTAATTGGTGCATATATTTGGAGATGGTTACAGTGATCATAATAATGTGTTAAAATTAGTCTGATACATTGGACTAAAATGATGTGTTCAAGAAGACCAAATGAAGTCTGTATCTGCACATGCTAATTGGCTCATAATGAGTCAAATAAGTGGAATCAATAAATCAAAGTTTACATGCATAAAACTTGTATTAATGCACTTTATAAAGGGCTCGACAGGGACATAAAAATATAGAAATATCAATAGTATAAATCTATCAAACACAAGACATTTACAAAACAATGAAAACAAAAACACAAAATTAGAGCCAGCAAATAAGAAGTAAAAAATGAAAACGAAACTGCATTTTTAAAAATGCAATAAAAGCAAAAGCAAGCAAATAAATATTACAGAATAAAAAGATATGTTTTATCTAATTTATTACCTGAGGGGTCTGGATGCTTCGTGACGTAGAAGCAAATACCAGATTTACAAAAGAGCTGATTGACATTTATACGGCTTTTGGAACTTAAAAAGAAATTGCATGAATCTGACATTTTTGCACACTGAACTTGACCTCTTCCCTCACTTCCCCATCTATCAAATGCTTCCTGGCATATTTAAGATCAAATTACAGAGCAAATGAGCATCCTGGCTGAGCGCGTAGATGGTTGTAATGTGCAAACATAATTATATTTCTGCCATCGGCTTATCGTGGTATGTTATCTAGAACTCCGCTTTCCTTTGGATCTATTGATGCATCAGTCCTCTAATGGTCACCATCACCCTTGTTTAATTGCTTCTTGTGTGCGTGTGTGTGCATGCTGCTGCAATGCTTAATGTATGAATACCAACCCCCACAAATACACACAGAGTGTGTGTGTGTGTGTGTGTGTGTGTGTGTGTGTGTGTGTGTGTGTGTGTGTGTGTGTGTGTGTGTGTGTGTGTGTGTGTGTGTGTGTGTGTGTGTGTGTGTGTGTGTGTGTGTGTGTGTGTGTGTGTGTGTGTGAGAGACTACTAATCCGTAGAGACAGGGCCATTTTTTCAAAGAGGCTGCTTCATCTGAGGTTCACAGCAGTCTAATTAACCCAGATGACCAAACAACACCTTCAGACTTCATGGCCTTGAGATCTATCGTGCTTCACACCACACTGGCTGTAACATTTGCTTACTAATCAGGGGTCTGGTAAAATCGTTTTGAGTACACCACTCATTTTGATTACTAGAAAGGTATCGGCTGAACTGGCATGACACTTGGATGCACATGGCCCTCAAAAAAATGTTTATACAAAAGAATGTTTTTGCTAATCACAGATTTTTTTTAGTATCGCCAAGTACAAAAATCTTCATCTAAGGGACAGATTGTTCTGTGCATATAATGCTACGAAGTGTATGAACCAGGGTATGACTTTTGACACTCAGTTAGCACTCATGAGACAAATTCAGAGAATTTGTAAATTGGCTCACATGGAACCACGGGATGAAGGTGGAGATAGCTGTCGGCATTGGTAGACGGTTTCAACTTTTTCCTGGTGATTGCCTGAAACATGAGTCTATATTTATGTTCATATAATATACAAAGACGGTGACATCACCATACAATATTAAGTCAGATTATCAGTAAAAAAAAACACCTCATCACAATGGAAACGCACAGCCAAACTACCACCAAGTAAATCACAATCATCGCTACATTACAGGCTAATTAAACAAGTAGAAAAGTAATACACCTACAAGGTTCCTGCTGGCAACTAACCGTAGGCAGCAGGGATACATTTTGGGCTCTGTCCTGTCCACCATGAATAATCTTGTCTTCTCTATGCATAATTGATAAATACACCTTTGAAAGGCCTTGTATGCTCAACCAATCTACCCAGTAGAAAACTGTGACGGGACACACATAGCAGGGATCACATATCTGTTTCTTTGGCTGGATTCTCCTAACTACTGTCTTCAATCTAAGTGTAAGAAATGCTGGAAAGTAACGGGGGGCAAAGGATTGAGCTTGTTTTTGTGAGCCTAATTCAAGAAAACACAAAGCTCCCACAAAGAGGTTTTAAAGGCTTGAACACACCGCAAATATTGACTCTTCACAATTCAGTACAGCAACAACCATGGCAGCAAATCTATGGGTTCTGTAACTCAACTCAGTTTTTCAGCCTAACAGACTGGGTCACATCCGCTGATCTCTAGTCATTGTGTAAACTCGGCTGGGGGAATGAACCATTAAAAATTAAGAGACAAAGTTTTATCTAGAAAAAGTTTTTCCCAAGCTCGTCATATGAGACATCTTAACATTTTTACCCTCATCAATCATGATGAAATGCTGTTTTGTATGCCTGGGTGGTTGGCAGCAGACATGAACGTCTCTGACTCTTACATTGCATCCATAGAAGCTCTGCCTCAACACGTTACTTTCCATGCGAGGCATTTTAGTGACTTCAAACAAGCTGTACCAGCAGTGCTCTCAACGGAGTGCGATTTCATGTTGATGTCACTACCCTGTATGTGGTTTATCGCCTCGTTAACAGGGCCAAAGGTTCAGTTTTCTGACATTAGCTGAATCATAATGGCCTTTAACAGTTCTAAGAAGTGACTAGAGGTCTCCCACTGCTCTACTTTATCACTTAACACCTTTTAAATATCATCACAGACTAATGGGCCCCCTGCTCAGTGGCGAAACGACGGTTGTGAGTGTGTGTGTTGTGTGTATGCATGTATATTATGAAAGGTTAAAGGATTTACCAGAGCTTAAAAAGTCTGATTTGTTTAATAATATCATGTTTTTTGGAATTACGATTAGTCATATTGTCAGGACATGCGTTGAAACAGAATTGAGATGACTGCAGCTGTATGAGAAACTGTATGCATGTGTGTGCATATGCAGTATGCATGCTTTCTCCCCGTGCACGCAAGTTTTTGCACGCAAGAGTAAATTATTGATAGTTTGGCAAGTGAGTGAAATTACTCTCATCCATCTGCTGAGATGAGTTCAATATTGTGTTCAATTCTGGATCCTTGGAACTGAGATGGAGAGGAGTTTTGCTGCTTACTGCTGGTTGGCAACATTACCATGTCTCTCTTTTTGTCATTCTTCCTTTCTCCTCGTTTCACCTCCACACTTCACTTCCCAGTCCTTCTGTACATTTCCATGCTGTCAGAAAGTGCTTTAGACAGCAACAAATGGACAATGTGTCAGAGAGATTAAAAAAGTGTGTGTGTGTGTGTGTGTGTGTGTGTGTGTGTGTGTGTGTGTGTGTGTGTGTGTGTGTGTGTGTGTGTGTGTGTGTGTGTGTGTGTGTGTGTGTGTGTGTGTGTGTGTGTGTGTGTGTGTGTTATCTCTCTCCTGGCTGCCCTAAGGAATAACTGTCCTGCGTTCCTTGTGCTTGGTAATGGCATGCTGCTATCTCCCTCCACGCTGCGCTGAAAAGAAATGACTTTCCAACATTATGGCTTTCCTTGACTGCTCAAGCCGGATTCAGCGGCAATAAAAGGAGCCTCATCTACGACACTTGACATTCCAGCCAATCTCTATTTTCATTAAGTGACTTTTTTTATGGCATTTTTGCTTTTTTTTGGGAGAGCAACACAAAATATGAACGGTAGTGTACATGCTGATTTCACTAGACAACCCTCTCTCTGTAAATATGTAAATCACAGACTTTAATTTTTCAGCCCTTCTGTCATATCCTCCCTAAATTTCCCAGCTCTTTTTCGTAATGACTTTTCAAATTTGATGAGTGGAGTATAGCCAGTTTTCTAGTTCAGTTTGAGTATGGCATAATGACTACTTTATCGCTTAACCACAGTTAATTTCAGCATAGCTTGCTTATGAGTGGCCAGGGGCTTGACTGGCCCTCAGGGAAGCTCAGCTAAAGTGATACTGCAGTCTGAACTGCTGCTTCATCGGACCATGAGAGGCTTCAAAAATGGCAGTGTCCTCTGGTGCTTTCAACTCAAAATGAACCATCACGATGAGCTCTTTCTCTCCCTGATATGCACTTCCTGTCTGGCTGTGTTGCGTATTCCCCAAGCCCCACTCACTTGTTCATTTGCAGAGGGTTTTCTCCATCATTCTTTGTCAAAGCATGCACTTGTATGCTCCCCTGCCTAAGGGCTCTCAACAATGGCATAAAAGCGGTGGCAGCTCGGGACCCGACAATCTTCACAATGGCAAACGCGATGGAAACATTCATGTCTGAGGTATGACAGAAAAAAGGATCTGGCTCTGAGATGGGGCCGGGATGAATAGGCCTGTCCTGGGCCCTGGGAGGATACAGAAGTTTGGAAGAGCGATATATGGCTCCCCCACTATCTTCCTGGCCAGCAGCTCCCGGGGGGCCATCACAGCAATTGATGACACTCCTCGATACAAGGCTGAAATATGGGTGTCTCTCCACAGAGCTGGGGGGAACCTGTGCTGTGGTTGTTGCACCTTGAATACTAACACCAACAAATTAATTGTCTCTTTGTAATTTGTTCCATGTTTTCTCTCATCCCTGGCAGATTAAGCTGTCTGCTCTCCGTTTTGGTTAAAAGGCTATGGATCCTTTTTGTCACGCTGCAAAAAATCATAGGGGCATTTAGTAGTTGACACCTTGAAATGAAAAGCTGTAAATAAACGCAAAATTAAACTAGGGCTGAGTTGTTGTTTACTGAGATTATTTGGATTCCATTCAGTATTTCATGCCAGATGAGTGTTTTATGACCTCAGTTTGATTATAGTTGGAGGTAAGAGACCTCGGGTCCTAGATAAAGGCAATGTCAGACCATATTGGTTCAAATGAATGGAGCTGCTGAAATGCTGAGCCAGTAGATCCTGAGCAAACGACAACGTTGATAAATGGTTCCCCCTACTCAGATCTATGTCCCTGAGGAATCCCAGTCCTTGCTCTGGAGTGTGTGAAACCTCTGGAGACACGAGCCCTGTGGGTTAAGATGCATAACTGCCATGTTTAGGTAATGTAGATGGAAAATATTGATGGAACTGCCTCATCAGGCAACATTTATACCAATGGTCCTCAAAGGGAAAGGTTAAATTATTATTGATTTGTAATTTGGACATTGTCTCTACATTGCTTTCAATGCATTTGTAATGGTCTCATTTCCATGATAAAATGCTAAATGAGTTGGTAATTTGTCTTTTTAGGCATCAGTGTCACTTCTGGGATGGCTCTATCGATCTGCCCACTACTTTGGTTCAGACTAAAATATCTCAACATTGCCATAGAGTTTTGTAGAGATATTCATGCACCCCAGATGATGAACCCCACTGACTCTGATGATCTCTAAACTTTTCAATAAGTACTATCAGGAACTCATTTAAAAAAATTTGACCGACAAAAGCAGTCTGTGATATCAGATATACATATTTACATGCAAATCTTGAAATTGTTTCTATTTTCTTAACTTAGCTGACTTCTACAGCCTTGTTTTGAGTCACTAACTCCTGCTTTGAGGGAAATTCCTGAAAGAGGTGAGACTCTATCTTAAAGAGAAACTATGCAACACAACTATTGTTAGAATTTTTTAAACAAGACAAAACAAGTTGTACAACTGACTTGAGACTAAATGACCAATATCAACAGCCTAAGCAGTTGTAAGAAGTTGTAAGCATTTAAGATTTTAAGAACAAACATGATAATAAATAACTTTTTGGGAAGGACATTTTTCACTGTGTGGTTTTAATTTAAAGCACTTGGGATTTAAGAAAAATAAATCCTTTGTGGAAGCCGTTATGGCTCTATTTCAGTGGGGCAGTTGGAGTGTGAACGAGAGCTCACTCTCCACTCTAATTGGACCTCTGAGGATGTTTAGTAGACAGCATGCTTTGTTGTTGAATCTGTTGGGGGAGCCACACTATCTAACTCAGACCTTCAGTCTCTCTCGTATGATCACAGGCTTCATTGCCATTGTATCTCCCTTGACACAAACGCGCACACACTCCAGTGTTTCTCCTAGTTTTACAGCTTTGGGGGGAGGGCGTGCAGCACTTGGGCTCTTTTCTGTACTTGGACCCGGAGCAGGAGAGCTACTCCGACCGCTACTCGCAGGAGAGCGAGTGTTGCATCTTCACCACATGGGAGCGTTTCAAAAACGCAGATATTGTCGTCTGCTTTTCAGCTGGTTGACGGGACATATTTTCCGACGCGCACTCTCTGTCCGCTGGTGGGTGTGTGCTCGTGTGTGTGTGGGTGGGTGGGTGGGTGTGATTTAACTGAGTTTTTTAAAAACAAAAATCAAGGTTATAGCTGTGAGTGTGTTTTTTATATGACAGATTGTTTTGTCAAGAGAGAGGAAAAGATGAGAACATACCTGTGTCTGGTTCTCTGTAATTGCACGCGTAAAGTATTTATGACAGTCTAAGACTTTTCATATTATATGACATGAAAGTCTCATATCACTTAATGTAGCAACAGCTGTTATGTGTTTAACAAGTCTACAAAACCACGCGAGGAGCTCTGAGGCCGTGGGTTTCTTATAAGCACAACCATGAGCTAAATGCTGACATCATGCGCACAATGACAATGTTAACTTGTTAATCTTAAGCAGGTAATGTTAACCTGGTTCACCATCATAGTTTAATGTGTTTTCAACGTTTGCTAATTGGCACTAAACGTAAAGTACAGCTGAGGCTGATGGGAATGTCAGTACTTTTGCAGGTATTTGATCAAAAACCAAAGTACTGGACAAATTGAAATTCTGAACCAATGATCGGTGATGGAAAAATGAAAGGACCACCATCCATACAGCTTTCATTAAATGTCATAACAATCCATCTAATAGTTACATCGTCAACCAATGATAAATGCTAAATAAAAAGTCAGGGGACCACCAAAGTCTTTAGATTCATCATTCATTCATTCATACCTGAACCAAATTTCATGGCAATCCATCTCATAGTTGTTGACTTTGCCATCCCTAGAGCCATGTGTTTAATTATGTAGATAAGGATTTTACAGAAGCTGAGAGCCACATGCACCTTATTTTTAGAGCTACTAAGAAGATTTTTACCTGCGTACAACTACAAGTGGAAAAACTGAACCGCTACACATTTTACAACATTGCATCTTGAGGGAGACATTGAATGAGATTGGACAGTATTCTGTCAAAACTCAAGCATTTCCAACAGATATTGTTGTTCTGACAGACTTAAAAGCTCTAATGAGATCCCCAAAAGTTTTAGAGTCCTGACATCCTTCCATGAGTGCTATTTCATGTTGAATCCTTGAAGTGTTAGGTAAGATAAAAAGATTTTAATGAGAACCATTCCATAGACGCCCACATACCCGTCCATGTACAGTGCACCAGGAGAGCAGTAAATTGTAGGCTAATGGATTTCTCTGACAAATTAAGAATGAACTTGAAATGGGCACAGTCGCATGTATGAAAGGAAAGGCCAAGTGCTTTTCCCCCTGCTGCCTTTATTTGAATTATATATTTTTTTAAAGTGGCATTTGTCTTCATAAAGGCACTTTCGCTATTTCTCACACAGCACAAACTCCTCAAAGGAATTTTTTAAATGGCAATTGGCAATATTATTTACTGTAGGCATCCATAGTGTAGGAAACATTGGGTATGTCACACTGGCAGTGTTGCTTTGCCTGTTCTTGTTTTGCAATAATCAAAAACAAATTTTATTCCAAGAAAGAGGTCAACTGATTAGGCACAAACTGAGCTCAGAGCTATTCTACCAAAACAGAAAAATATGAATTTTCTCTGTGGTCTGCATCGTTTTACTGTGCATCTGTGGGAGCAAAATTATATTTTGTATATGAGGGCAACATATGATAAGTTGTTATTTGATATCAAGGTATTCACAATCGCTGTAGGCAAGCTGGACTCCTATGGGTGATCAGGAAGAACAGAAAATAATCAGCCTCCTCCTGTGATGATTACTCACACTCTGCCAGGTATGGATGTGTCTGGCTTTGAGACGCGAGGTCAGCTCTGTTGGTGTCCCTCGCTGGGAGCAATGAAAACGTATCTGGATTGATTATTGCCTTGGGAGTGTTTGGCCTCAGTTCACATTCTGCTGTCTGGCCGTGCGCTTCTCTGCCAGACGGAAAACTCAAAATCTTTGACATCTCAACATTTTCTGCCTCAGGAATTCATCATTTCCTCTTTGTCTTAACAGCTAAAAGAGTTGGGTTAGGTTGGCTAAGTAGTGTTGAGTCAGAAATGCTGATGATATTGGTGCATTTGTACAGTATGGGGGGTTTTAGAAATCATATTCTAACGGCAAAATATTTAGCATGTTATGAAATTTACTTGCTCAAACTGAAACCCAGGCAGGTTCTGGTGCTCAGTTGATCTGCACTTGTCATTGCCCTACTTTTCTATCTAACAGCATTACGGCCAATATGACATGACATGACACTATAAAGTGGGACAGCATATCAATTCCTACATTAAGTACTACACTTAAAGAATTTGTCAAATCTATTGATTAATTATTAAACAAACAATAGTTGCAGTCTTTGTAAAAAAAAATTCAAATTAGCTCCAACTCAACATTGATGTCAGTGTCTAGGTGTTCTATCACTAGTCTGTAGCATGTATAGGGAGACGTTGTCTTCAGGGTGTGAAGGGTCTGTGGGGATGTTTCCTGTATAATTTCTGTATATAGGGCAGTCTGGTACCAATGATTTTCTCTACAGTCCCAACTGACCATTGTAGCCTGTTCCTGTCCTGTTCAGTGGCTGATCCAAACCACGCAGTCATAGATGTGAAGAGAACAGACTGGATTATTACAAAGTAGAATTGGATCAGCTGCTCTTGAGGCATGTTGAAATTCCTGAGCTGGTGCAGGAAATGCATCATCAGCTGGGCGTTTTTTCCTGATGGTGTCTATGTTGGTCCACTTGAGGTCCTGGGAGATGGTGGATCCCAGAACCTTCTAGAATGGTGATGGGTGGTGTGGTAGAGGGGCTCCTCCTGAAGTCCACTGTCATGGAGATTGGCACAGTGAGCCGGTTGAGTTTGGAGCGGAGGAAGTCTTTGGATTTTTTCTTCCACCACTGACCTACGACGCAGCATATCTCGGTTTGCTGATATTCACTCAGTGGAAGTTTAAAGTAAGACAGTAGCTTTCATCAATCATATCAGATCGCAACATTTATCTGTACCTTTTTAAAATGGAGCTTTTAATGAACAGTGACAGTTAATATTTAATGTGGCATGGAGCTGTTTCATCAAGAACAAATGTCTTTGCTTGAATGACAATCGATCTGTCAACAACAGCTGACACACAGATGTAATGCATTAAAACAGACAGAAGTGAGAGATTATGTGAAGCTGTTGAACTACACAGGTTATAATTACATTGCATTTAATACAATATGAAATTAATATTTACGGTGTGTTTGAGGGAATTCTCCATGCAAGAGGAACAAAATGGGGTTGAACAGCATAACCACAGCACGTCAGTTGATTTGTTCATAGCTTTGTTGATTGGCGAATAGCGATGTCCTTCAAGAGATGACGGAAATTAACAAAACATTAGCCAAAGCTTCTGTCTTGAAGCGGCCCTCCATGCAAGCACTGCCCTGCCAACAACAAGATGAGAATTATTTTCAGCATACAAGAAACCACCCAGAAAGGAGTTTTAAAGCTCTCCTGAGGAGTGACTAAATTCCCCTCGACACTTGAAAGCAGCTGTTTGTCCTTCTGGGAGTCCACCAGGGACACATTTCCCGTGGCGATGAGTGTCCTTTCCCTGCACTTATCAATATAATTTCATAACTGATATTTCCTGTTTCCAAGACAACAGATACCACTTCCATGTATGCGTATACAAATTTGAAAAATATTACTAAACTGCTACTATTACCAATGCATTACGGCATCTTTACGTAGCTACGCCCATGCAGCTGTAGTATGTAAGCTGTAAAATGATACCAAAGGTTGGGCAGTTTTATATGCACAACATATTAAGTATAAGTAACATACTGATACCCTGCACACTCACCCAAAAGTTTTCAGATATGCTGACTAGAAAAGAAAAAGAGTAAAGAACTTTGTCACACTACATGCCTGTCCTCTTCGCTCTTTTCCAACCTTTCAGTACTCATTTTGTATTCTTTGATGAGGCAGAACAGATTGTAGCGGGCCTTTTTAAGAACAATGACCTTTTCGTGCTCAAATCTTTTGGGTCCGGCTCTAGTCAGGCAGATGGCCTGTCGCCCAGGGCACCTTGTCCTTACTGCTGTTGGTGTCCCAAAGGTGTTAACCATCCCATGGGAGGCGAAGGCTGTAATCTCTTGCTCCTCATGCTACTAAAGTAATAGCAATCTCCCTAACACCCTGATTTGTTCTATTCTCTTATAGGCTTTGCTGAATTCTATGTGATCGTTAGACACAAAGATAAAAAACTGTACAGAATTGACGAACACAAATGTCAGTACTATAGTAAACTGCTTACCTATTTCTATGTATGCAGCCTTCACACTATAAAGATGTTGAGGTTACATATATGGGTGCCTGGTTATGTTTTGAAATAGGTGAGCAAACTTGGAAATACATAGTGGTATAATTGTGGTGGGTCTTCTTCACCACCTAACCACTAAGATGAACCCTGCACTACTCCCCAAATAATAAAATCAACAGGGTTATTGCAAAATATGAATGGCCATGTTACACTTAAATGAGCTGACACTTTTGATGTGTTCGAATACTGATACTACCATTCTATTTAGTATGCAAGAGAAATATTTAGTATGTGCCAATACATAGTAAATACCAGGACGTCTTACTGCATCTGACCCAAATCCTCCCTTTAGTGACAGTCATAACAATGCAATGTCTTCTAAGTAGTATGTCACAGTTGTATGCTTGATGCATGCGTGAGTACATACTTTACAGCTGTAGTACATGCAAAAAAGGAGCCCTAGATTCGGCTCCTTCGCAGCACACAGCCAAGTCCTGTCCGATCTGCAAGGTTACATTTGGTGGGCTGGCTGGAAAAAACAGTGGTCCCAAAGTGTCATTTTTTATTACTTGTTTTTGTCAGTTGCTGAAAAAAGTAAAATGGTCATAGGCTGCTTTAATGTCATCACCTGATAGCGAGGGCTGTTGAATGTTTATTTTCATAAAGTGAGCAGCAAAACTCTTTCCTTCCCCTAATTCAATAATAAGAATGCATTTCTTGCTCAGGCGCCTATGGTAACATACAACATTAAGCTGATTTAAATAATAATTTTAATCTTTTTCACCAAAGGCTTTGCTTTAGATGGATTAGTTTTGCATTTGCCATGATGGATTACTGTATTTCTAACTGTGACTGTCTTACTCTGTTGGACACTAGGCAGTAGTTTTTGCACTTTGTCAAAGTCAAAAAGTGAAAGAATTTATTGCACAATTATAGTTTTTGACTTTGGATGGATGGATGGATAGAAGAAAGTACTGGTTACTTCTTAGCAGTACTTTGTTGTTTTTGTATGACATTTTTTACAAGTCAGTCTTCTCATGCATCTTGTGTTTGCATATTTAGTAGAGTTATCATCGAGCACCAGAACAAATTACATAATAACAGATACAAGCATGTGGGGATAGATATTTGTCATTGATAGATTTGAGTTAAGCATTAAAAGCAATAAAGAAAATGAGAATATGCTATCCATACATATTTTTGGTGTAGGGCTGGCAATGTTCATCAGTTGGTTCATCACTTTGGACCAGAAATAACGTCTACAAGATGAATTTGCACAAAATGTTGGTACAGTCATGATGTATGGTAGTAACTTTGGTGATCTCTGACCTTTACTTTTGCGCCATCAGCCGGTTGATATTGTGGGTTATGAGTGAAATGCGATTAATAGATCGCAATGACGTATGCTACATTCATGTTCCCTCAGGTCACTATATGAGAGAACTGTGACATCATGGTTGGTGCACTACGGTTTTGAGTTTGTCATTTTGGCTGTTGCCATCTAGTTTACTTTGCAACCATGAAGTCATGATTCATTTTTCAGCAATACTATTTCATCCAGCCACTTGTGTTGAATATTAACAGTAGCATGGTGTGAAATAGACTCAACCACTGTGGTATGATTTTTAGATTATGTTGTCATTTGTTTTATGTTGTTGGAGAAACAATATGATTTGTTTCAGAGGAACAAACCAGACTTTATTTTTTATTTTGTTATTCCTCCAGAATCCTGACCGGCCTTATAAATTGCTCAGGGATGGCATCGGCTGTCAGGCAGAGATGTACTGGCAGTCAACTGTGTCGGAGTCATCCTGTTGTCATTACACTTCCATTAACGGTCACATCAGCCTGCTGCCAGGTGCACTGGGCTGAAACCAGTAAGACTCATCATCACTGTCACACAGCCATCGTGTCTGACCTTCAGACATAAACCCATATAATGTAGGCAGACGGCCTCACCATCTCCAGTCATTACGCCCACCCTGGGTGAATAGCAATTTGTGTGTGTGTGTGTGTGTGTGTGTGTGTGACTGTGTGTTAATGTGTGACTGATGCCCACTCACATACATTTTGGCACTATATTTAATAAGTTCGATGAAACTAATTTGACTTTTGCCAGGTTGACATGCTAATCCTCTTCATGAATATAAAAAAATGCTAATATCTTGCATGATATATTAGATTTAATGTTGGATTACCCGAGTCCTCTTATTGCAGGAGTCTTATGGAAGTGCATGTTCATGAACTGTAAGTGCCCAGACCTTATGAAACAATTTCCATCATCAGGAAGATTCATTATCACAACCTTATTATGGCACACTTTGACAAAAGGTCGACATAATATCATTTAAGCCTCTTTGTGTTACTTTGTGCAAAGGATATGTTTACTTTTTTATAGCATGTTCTGTTATTATTAGGGAACTATAATACAGTGTGAGAAAAGGGAGTCATACACGGCAAAAAAACACACAGGCAAAAAAACAAAACATGATTGAATCATAATATTTACACTCACAGACTTACTTCTCACATGCCCACATCTACATTGGTTATTATTGGTGACTGTAATCTTCCTCCTGTTCCATGGCTGTAAAGACTCAGCCTGAGCTTTAGCAAAATCAAGCCTCACATTAGTTTCAGCTGAGCTTGTAATGTAATGAATTTGTGCATTAATAAACTAGGACTGTGGATTTTGTCTCCCATCTACGTTGGAATCGCTTTGGGAAGGGATTTCTATACATACTGGATGGACAAACCAATAGCTTTGTCAGAGGGAACAGTTATTGATTCAACTTAATATTTTAAATGTATTGAACATAGTCTGTCAAGTTCAGTGAACTAAGGGTGTTGAACATTTTTAAAACTTATAATACAACTTTGAACTAACCAACTTATGTTCAGTTATATGTGCTACATTGAAATAAAATATCCTTATCCACTGTTAGCTGTTCTAGCCTGCAGCTCAGCTGTCGCCAGTTTAAGAGCGGTGTGGACTCAATCTCTCTATCATAAATATGCTCTGAATTTGGAATTTAGCACCTTAACGTAACTTACGTTTTAAACTGAGAATGTGTTGTCTAAACCATATAGACGATGAGTTCCATTATGATTTCTATGGTCCTTTTTAGTGTGAACAGTGCGATGCTTTGTTTAGTAAGATCACAATATACATATAAAGATATATATATATAGACAGAGAGAGATATAGATTTTGATTTTGGAAATACGGATGATGCACTGGGTTGACTTTTAACATGCAGAACATATGAATTAGCCGGTTATCTGGAGAAAGCCTGTGGGAAGAGAAAAAAATAAATAATCTGTAGATATTTAATAGATTTTATGTAAACAGCTCATCCTGGATACTGAGTTTACTGAGACAGGAAGATGTAATAGTGGTGTTTTCTATTTACATGTGGAAGCTTGGGGTCGATAACCGACTACTTTGAGTCCATCAAAATCTCATCAATTCATTTTGAGCAGGGCTGTTTGTTTTTGTCACCACTTTGTCTACTTTTCATTATAACACTGCACATTATCATTTTTATCTCTTTGCCTGCTTCATATTTGTACATGTTGTGGCCCCACAGCAAGTTGAGTAATAGAAAGTCTTTCACAACAATAATTTCTTAATAAATATTTATGCTCATTATTCTCTCTGAATTTAATCCAGAGCTTCAGGGATTAAAATGTTTTACCACCAAGATTATCCTTGTTCACTGATTTACAGTTGAGACAGTGATCTGATGTAACACTGGGGGAATCTGGCCGTTTCTTATCTAAGATCCTTTCTCAAAGTTTATTGGAGGGTATTAGAACTATGTATCGTATTTTTTGACAAGAAAATCATACCCAAAGATACCCTGTTTCAATACATACAAAGTAATATTAGTCTAGTGTAAACTATATACAAAACATTCATTAGCTGGATTATTACTATAACGTTTTCAAATTATAATACAGCAGTATATTACATGCTCTTATATTACACTGGGACTATAATAATAATAGCAGGGTCATAATGTTTTAATATACATTTGTGATTCCTTAAAATACCGAGTGAAAACATTGCAGACCATTGCAAATAAGCTTACAATGCAATAATGCTTCATATCAATATACCACAATATAGGATAGATGGATATAATTAAAATGCAAAAAAGGAGAGTTATCCCCAGAATGAGCCCCTGGCAGTCTAATCTTAGCCTGATTGTGATCTGCTCTTCAAAGATCCATGTGATATCTGTAGCGGTGCAGCAGCTGTGGGATTCAGGCACTGTAGGGGAGGAAAGTTGCCCTACTGACAGAAGAGCCTGGTCTCAGAAGGAACGGTTACCCAACATGACACATACAGTATTCACACACCTACACACACACACACACACACACACACACACCAAAGTGTCTATACATACCTCATTCCACACACTACTCACTCCACTGTTGTCTCTAAACATACAGAGCCTGGAGTACAACAGCAACATATTGCTTCAACTCGATCACTGTCTGATACTGCAGCATTGTGCTGTGCTAATGAACCAGGACCAAACAAGGGCTGTAGTATAAAACCACGACTGAACCATGCACCACTGATTCTTAGATTAAACTATGGCTGAAACACTCTAATTAACTAGAGCTAAAACACCAGTGAATATTCAACCAATTTAGAGGTAACACACTTGTGATTTCGAGTGAATTTCAAACATCCTAGTGTTTTGGGGTGGATCCGACAGCGACCACTGCTGTTGTGACAAGCTTGAACATCATTATGGCCTCCCACAAAATGAGCTGGAATTCCAGGATTAATTTAACTGGGGCCTCTGAAAGAACAATTGGACATGTAGAGCGACTCTTGGCTCATTTCTTCGTGCAGCGCTGTCTCACCAAATGGCGTTGAAAAGACAATTCGTCATTTAGCGTGCAATAAGAAAGGCGTTTTTGCATTTTAAGTATAATTGTACGCGATATAGTCTGGACTGACTGCACTTTTAAATACATACGCGTTAATATGATATGCTCAGAGCAAGTGATGTAGTATAAAAAGTGAGAGGTGGATGCATCAAACGAACACAGAACTTTCAACCTGGAGGCCAGTGTTTCAGACCAGTGTTCATGAGTTATTTTGAGGTTACGTTTGAGATTTGTTTTCCATACTAATGCTTATGTTTTACTTCGTTACGTATTTATTTTAACCCCGATCATGATATTTTTCCTAAGCCGAACTAAGTGGTTTTGTTGCCTAAACCTAACTTCACTGTCTCATTGTGAGGACACATGAAAAGCCTAAAATATCATGACCTGCGGAATGTCCTTAAAATTGAATTCTATTTATGCTTTCCCCTGAGATCAGGTTGGTGCATGTTAAACTGCAACAGCAAACGCAACTGTTGTAAGTTATTTGGTGTTTTTTGGTGGTTCATACTCACATTTGACATACATTTTCGTGATGGTGTAAGTGTAGAGTAAGTTGAATTATTAGGATCGTAAATATGACACCGGGATAATAAATTCTTAGCCTTAATAGGTCATGTTTTTGTGTGTGTGTGGGAGAGCTGATGCAGCTCATGTTAGTAGTAGGTTGTGAAATCTTGATATGCTGAGGTTGTTTCCAAGGTAGCCTTGCTTTGCCAGACTGAATTTGCACTGTTCCAGGACAAGCTGCTGTCACATACAGTATCTTATACTATGAAAGCATACTTATACACATGATTGACCCTTTGAGGTACAGTATGTACAATTCTTAAATCTGCTTGATAACAAACATTAAATCGGTAGTGTATTGGCACTTTTATTGCCACCTTCCCAAACATCTTAATTTAAATTGTTTGATATTTAGATAACTCTAGCAGCAACATGATGCTCAACCTTGTGCACCAACAACATTTCTGCATATAACACCATATTATAAGAGCTTTCTACTGAAATGAGCTGCTTTCCATTTCAAGGGATCATAATGAAGTTATTTTTAGTGACAAATTAAATGTTGGGAAAGTTTGAGTTTGTGGTGATATAAAATCCAGCATGCTGGCCGGCGTGTAGATAATGAGTCTCCTCAGACATATTGTGTCAGATTATATATGAAGAATATGTGCATGACATTGACCTAAAATGCAGATTGAGTTTCTTTGAATCTATTTTACGGCCAGAAGTTGAGCCAAAATCTGGCTTCCTGTCACTGGATCTGTAATTTAATTTGATGGCTACTTTTAACCATTTACAGTATTTAGATGGAATCTGATAAGCTTCATTCATGGACATAACACACATTTGTTATTGAAGGTTATTTTAGAGCAAAACGCCCATGGAGCTGACAGAGAGTCGGTGCATATGGTTGCCACCATCAATAGATCTAGGGTCAGTCATTTGCACTAGTCAGTTGTTTACCTGCAGCGTTCTTGGTAGGGTGAAAGTGCAACCTTGCATGTTGCTTTTTGTTCAATACATTTCATTACAACCCTGAAGCCCACTCACAACATATACTTTGGTCTGAGGACTCTGTATATATTTAAAAAGCATATTATTATTTCATTTGGATTTGGGATTATTGCAGAAAATAAACTCTGTGGTAAAACAAACTTTTATTTAAAGTTTTGTTTAGCAAGATAATTTTCACAAATGAACACCCCTTTTACGATATCTATCTATCTATCTATCTATCTATCTATCTATCTATCTATCTATCTATCTATCTATCTATCTATCTATCTATCTATCTATCTATCTATCTATCTATCTATCTATCTATCTATCTATCTATCTATCTATCTATCTATCTATCTATCTATCTATCTATCTATCTATCTATCTATCTATCTATCTATCTATCTATCTATCTATCTATCTATCTATCTATCTATCTATCTATCTATCTATCTATCTATCTATCTATCTATCTATCTATCTATCTATCTATCTATCTATCTATCTATCTATCTATCTATCTATCTATCTATCTATCTATCTATCTATCTATCTATCTATCTATCTATCTATCTATCTATCTATCTATCTATCTATCTATCTATCTATCTATCTATCTATCTATCTATCTATCTATCTATCTATCTATCTATCTATCTATCTATCTATCTATCTATCTATCTATCTATCTATCTATCTATCTATCTATCTATCTATCTATCTATCTATCTATCTATCTATCTATCTATCTATCTATCTATCTATCTATCTATCTATCTATCTATCTATCTATCTATCTATCTATCTATCTATCTATCTATCTATCTATCTATCTATCTATCTATCTATCTATCTATCTATCTATCTATCTATCTATCTATCTATCTATCTATCTATCTATCTATCTATCTATCTATCTATCTATCTATCTATCTATCTATCTATCTATCTATCTATCTATCTATCTATCTATCTATCTATCTATCTATCTATCTATCTATCTATCTATCTATCTATCTATCTATCTATCTATCTATCTATCTATCTATCTATCTATCTATATATATATATATATATATATATATATATACACATTTTAAAGGATGATAGCAATCGCCAGAAGTTAAAAAAAACAAAAAACATTTACTTTGAATGAGGGAACTGCAAGTGCAGAAATGCATTTCCAGGTTTTTTGACTCAATCCTGCAGCTCTCTGCTGCACTCAGCAGAGAGTTCCTGCGTTAACCCCCTATAATTAAGCCACACCCAACCCCAATCATTCATGAACCATGCATGCACGGGAGGATATCTAATAGCAATATAATATTGTTAATATGTGCATGACATTTTCAAGAAACGATCTGTTTGGGTGGCTATCAGCAAGTTATTTCACCCTCCTTCTCACATCTCCTTTTCCTTTTGTTGTCACTTGACTTTCTGTCTGAGCGTTCCTTATCAGTATGCAAGTGCCTCTTATAGCACAGATGACCATGTTGCAATCAGTGTGGTGTTTCAGCACTTGATTGTAAAGGATCTTGTGAAGGTAATATACAGATGTGCTATAGCATTCCTGGAAGGAGTTAAATCACCGAATGGTCTCATATGACTAGTCTAATCACATACTTTGCCTCCCCAGAAATCTAAATTAATCAGTTCATGGAGTGCAATGCTGCTCTTCAAGGTATATGAGCTTGCTCTCCAAGGTATATATAAAATATTACCATCAGTCATCAATTTGAAACCTTACAGCCGGTAAAAAAAAAGACTGATACTGTTACCATGGTTGAGACTTATGATACACCATTTGAAGAGTGGTTTAATGCATCAAAAGTAAATGATCTCCACCTTAAAACATCTAAAATGATCTGAAGCATCAATGCACCAGAAGGAATTTAGGCCTGTCACTGTGTGGAAGGCTTGGAGCCGCATGGTTCCGACGATGTCATTTTCTTTCTTTTCTCTCAAAGTACGTTACCCAGGTATCCCTGCGCAGACATCCTCTGGGCCATAGCTGCCATTTTCTCTCTCAGCAGGATGTATACCTGCTTCATCATAGCCACTGTGATGGCCTTGTCTGTCTCCTCTCCAAAGATCAACAGATTTATCTTTGTGTAAAGAGAAGCTAATTGCAGCCGTTTCAGGATCAGGAATTCAGAAGAGGGGTATTATTTCAGAGCACGTGTACTTTATTGGCCTCCTCTGCATGTATTTGGGATGTGCTTGTCAGGTTGTGGGTCCAGGTGAGAGTTATTGTGGCCTTTTCCACCGAGTTCACTGAGAACATATTAGCCCACTTTCATTCTGAAAAAAATCCCTCTTGTGTAAGTTACTGTTCTCTTTTTGGGTAGGAGGGACAGCACCATGTTTTAGGTTAAATCAATGTTCAGACTAGACAATTGGTGAAATCCCCTGGACATGTACATCAGCATCAAATATAGATTTCATGACTCAATGGATTTCACTAAATGTCATTTCAGCCTGTGAAATCTGGACCAAAATGCAGTGGTGGCAAATAACATAAAGTACATTTACTCAAATGTCGCAGTATTTGCATATCATTTTGAGGTAGTTTATTGAGATTTTCAATTTGATCTACTGTGTAAGAAGAGTACTATTTATTCCATGACATTTATTTTATTGTAATATTTACTACTTTTTTATTGTTTTTGTACCAAAGGCATGATCATTTTACAAAATATGCATTTATTTAAGAATAAAATACCAATATTGTAAACTAGTTTAAATGAGCTCCATCTCAGAAAGCTAAAACATTCAAATGTTGCTTGAATATTAACAGTTTAAAACTCTGAAAAGGGTTTTTCTGCTAAACGAGTATATTTATTTTCATTTATTTAATTTAAAACACGGTGGTATTTTTATCCAAGTAAAACATTTGAATACTCCCTTCACCTTGAATAGTTTCAATGTTTTCTAAAGACGAAGCTTACCCTTGCCATAATATCAGTTTGAAAGAATATTGTGCTTATGTGTGCCTCCCTACACTTCAGTATCCATCAGATGCTTCTTTCTGCCTTGCATAAGACTGAATGATGCCCACTCAAACAATAAACAGATTACTGAGGGAAGGAGACAATGGCATCAGCATCACTGGTGAGGCCATCCTGCTGCCCAAGGGGATCATTAAACCACTATCAACAGCATAGCCTGTGTCACTCTTAAGCCCACCTGTCTGCCAAACTGCTTGCCAGCCCACTAGCTGGTCCATGCTAAGCGCATGACGACAACGCTGTAATCAGGCAGCCGATAGAGTGGCTCGAGTCTGATGAAATCTGTTCCCACTGGATTGCACAAAAATACAGAAACACAAACACACTCACACATCCCCAAAACAGGGAAACACGGATGCATTCAGGCATGCGTTTTTGATTTAATTTTTTGAATCCACTCCCCAGGGGTGAGACCAGTGATGTGATATTTTTATTCTTTGGTTTTCAAGCTTGAGGTTCCTCTCATTGTTCAACCATAGTGGCTTTCACAGATGATGCTTACTAGTATTACTACTAATTTGACGTTTGCTTGTTTAAAGCTGTCTGTTTTGTACTCTCGACTGCGACTAATCTAACAACTTTTACTCAACTTGTTGTATCCATGTAAAGGAAAACATCCCCTGATGCCTCGGTAGTCATGCATTTTTATTTTACTACTTCTTTCCAGATTAAAAAATGGCAGCATTTTGTGATCAGACATCCAGGCGGCAATTTTGTCTTTTCTTTTCCTAAAATGATTCAGTCGACGGCTGTTGTAGTCTGTAATAAACCTGTGGTGATTACCCGTTTTGATTGGTTGGGCAGGAGTGAATTGTTCGTGACAGCGGAATCCATTAAAGTCATTCGAGCAGCTGTCCCCACACATCATCAAGGTCTAGTTAGAATTGTATTATTATATTGATTCTGATGTGGAGCCCGAAGCTGCCCGTGCCCTAGCTTATGGCAGACAGCCAGGAGCAGTTTCTTTCAACAAAAGAGAGGAACAGGGTGGCAAAAGACTGATGGACAGAGATGTAAGAACAGAAGGCTCGTCAGTTTGAATGTTGGCTAGGAACGTCTAGTCTTTGAGGTGAATGAGATGTGCATTTTTGAGCTTTTCTTTTCTTTAATATTTGTATCCCTGAGCATTGCTTTAACTCTTAGCTGAGGATACAGACTGAAAGCTGAGGGAAACAACTATCTGTCCAAAACTGACCTCAAACAGAAATGTAAAAAGTCCTTCATCTCCAGTGTATCTTAGGCCAATGCTTATGTCCATCCCTGTTAGGGTTGGTTGACGGTGAAATACCAGAACAATGAAAATAAGTGTAGTATGTGGTATTTAATAAATATGTCAGATGGTTATCATGAAACCAAACCAAACAACAAATCGTGATATTTTTAGGAAACCTACTGAAGGTCACGCTGTGGGAGCTAGAGTGCAGAAAAAACATTCAACAAGCTGTGCTGTGCAAAATACACAGACCAAAACTAATATGATGCCTTTGTCCTTTTTCTTTTAAGAAGCATCTTCATTTCTCTTCTGTTGTCTCGCCCTCATCCTGCATTTCCTCATTGAGGTTCCTCTGCTGTAAATATTCACATGTTCTTAGTGAAATGATCAAGCTTCTAAATATGGAGCAGTTAGAACAAGATACTTTTTGTATTCTAGGACATATGATACAAGTATATTGCATCAAAAATCAGCAAAGCCTTATATAAGCAATGTTTGATCATTCAAAGTCTAAGAGATCTCGATATAGTTTAACAGTATAGTAGGTATAGTAGGTTGTGTCGATCTAAAGCACTGTACATTAAGTAGAGTCTGTGAGTCTTTTGTGGAATTAGTCATGTAAGCTTTGACCCAGTGTGGGTGCCTGCGAGAATTGTACTCCACTGACAGCTAGATGATGAAGATACTCGCAAAGCTGAAAGGGTCAAGAAAATGCACACAGCATGAGGACCCTGCCACCTGCCAAATCACCTTTCCATACATCTGAACTGCACTCTCAACTACTGTTTGCGGGAAAAGTAATTTCTCCTGAATTAGGCTCGCAATTTGAAACAGTTTAAAACATGTGGTTAATGCTGTAAATTGAAAGAAATTGATCATTGAACATTGATCACAACAAAACTACGTTGTTAGGCTTAGGCAACAAAACTGCTTAATTATGTTTTGTACAAAACATGGTGGTTTGGCTTACGAAGACTACTAAATTGAAACGAAACAAAAACACTACAAAGTGGTTATGTTAAGGCAACGAAAGTACTTGTTTCAAGAGGGACACCAGCAGTCTCCTGTGTGAAAGACAAAGACATCAAAAGCAAACGTAATCCACAACAAAATATGTTTCTTTCAAAATGTAATTCACAATGCAGTTTTGTTGTGTGGGTGTGCTGTATTTGCAGTACAATACACTGTATGCACTAGAAGCATAGGAAGTCAAGTGTTTTTCTTTTCTGTACATCCATGACTGTGAATGTACGCATGACGTATTTTGTATCTTTAATTGGATCTCTTTAACGGTCCAGGTGTGAAAAAAACATGTGTAGCCCCCCCCCCCCCTCTTTCTTTTTATATAAGTGATGAATTCTGTGGTAGTTTTGAGTAAGCTGTCTCCAAAGCGACCAACTTATCACATCCCACTCACTGACACAAACAAGAAAGCATCTGTGCAGAGAGGGGGTGTCAACATTGCAATCAAAACAACAGATCTGACTACTACAGTGCAAAGTGGGCGTTGTTTTGTTTAATATCTCTACAGTTGGGATAAATGGCCAATGGCACGTGCTGATCTAGCAGAACCTCATCTTCTGCTTATATCAAATGATTTCCTGTGACTCAGTTTTGAGATTCCCTCCTACTTCATGCTGTTGCAGCAATTATGACCGTGTACAGTAACCTGATTACAGCTTTTTTTTATTTTGCATGTTTAAAGGCCCCATGAAATGGGATTGTTACTTCCTTAATATGATTTATTTACTTGTAAAACCAGATTATGGGGCGGGACATTAGAGTGACAGATTGATCTTGAGGATAAACCAATGAGAAATTAGTGATGGTAGATAAGGAGAACAACTAGTGCAGCATGAGCTCACCGCTCCAAATTAATTGTTTTCCGGGAGGTTCAAGTACCTATTTCATAGCGTGTAAAAACATTAGCATTTCCTGGTTAAATGAATCAAAGGCCTTGGTACACCAGAAACTCTGAAAGCTTTGTTTCTGTTTGTGCTTAAATTAAGCACCCAGATTTTGTGCTGTGTCTAATTTCAGGTCAGCTACTTAACATGTTTTAACTGTATCTGCTTTTCCCTTTCTGTCTTTGTCCCTCTTTTTGTCCTCTTTGCTGGCCATCCCCTGCAGATTGAAGACATTGTCACTCTCATCCAGGATGAAACGGAGGGTGTGCCCATCAGAACCGTGAAAAGTTTCATGACCAAAATCCCCAGCGTTGTTACAGGTAAGAAGTAGAGAGAGAAAGAGATGTCAAAGAAGGGCAAAGCCTGCACTGTGCAAACACACACTGTTCCAGGTGAGAAAGTCAAAAGGGGGCCCTGAGGAGACCATCCGCCCAATCCTCTTTATGGATCCTGTTTTTAGGGTAGGTTGTTAAGTGAATTAAATCTTGAAATGAGGTGGATAAATCCTTCTAAAACAACAAGTCCTCAACCCTAAGCTACAAACTGTTTGTTTGTAATTGCCTTTCAAAACCACCCACATGAGCCGTTTCTGATCATCCCCATCTGCAAGATTACCTTACCAGAATAGTTTCTGATCTGCCACATATGGTTACAGTTCGGTTTGGCTTAGACATCTAAAACTACTTGAATAAGTTAAAAGAAAGATGGTGAAGACCATGGTGAAAAAGAAACTTTTTCTTCACTTCCTCACAAAGATGTTTTGCTGCCTTATAAAAACGTCACACTTGCTTGCTCCTGAGAGAGAACTATATTTTTTTCTTGAACCACTAAAGTGTCTGTGTCAGGACAAAATGTAAAGATGGGTTGTTAAAACCCGCATTCATTTATTTTCTCTCATCTCTGGATTCTGTAGAGCAGGGGTCACTAATAGGCGGATCGCGGTCCGGATCCAGACCCAGACACCGTTGTATCCGGACCCTGGACCTAAAACCGATGGATAATTGAGAATTATTACATTTTGATGGAGCGCCTATATTTTAACCGGCGCAGCTTTTCTAGGCTTTACGGCACTCGTCAGTGGTCCAGGAAACAAACCGACCAATTACATGCGTTGTACATCACATCACGTGATGCAGCTCAGTCAATCAAATATGGGTATTCTGACACGTCTCCTGACTCGAGTGAGATGTAGACACACGGGGCTGAGATGAGGAAAGAGAATGAAGGGCAGGTGAATAATTACGTGAGTCAGAGAAGTTGTTTCACATGATGTTCTCCAAAAAGAGAAAAGTGGTCAGAGAGACCAGAGAGACCAGAGTCTTTAACCGACAATGAACAGACTCTTATAGGTTAATTCTTCCCACGGGCAGTTTAAAACCAGTGTGTCTCATATGTTCAGAGACCGTGACGATTATTAAGAGGAAATGGTGCATAGTTACAAAATCATTTCCCCTCAGGTTAATAGCAGACCACCTCAAGGTTTCAGTTAGAGAGAACCAGGACTTTCTGATGTAGCATTTCAAAATTAAAGCCCTTCAAATTCGCATGCATGAGCTAACTTCAAATCACATTAATGAGACAATTTGTCTAATTTCAGATGGGATTTTAGAGGAAATGGTGCATAGTTACAAAATCATTTCACCTCAGGTTAATAGCAGACCACCTCAAGGTGTCACTCAGAGAGAACCAGGACATTCTGATGTAGCATTTCAAAATGAAAGCCCAAGTTAGATATTATTGTAATGTTCCGGACCTTTGCACGAGGAGATTTTCTCAATCTGGACCTTTTGGAATTTTAATTGAAAACCCCTGCTGTAGAGGATTGGGAGGGCTGCAGAGGTGGGTGATAATTATCTGTGTGCTCGTCAAAAATATTTATTAGTTTTTGATCAAACAAGCAATGCTGTTGTTTTTCTGGTCAGGATAGTATCCCAAAAGTTCTATTTGCTATTAGATTATGTAATTTACTTTTGTCAAGCAACCACTTCCTGTCAACTTGCAATATCTATCCATCTGTCTGTCTCTCTTCTAACATGGATGGATCGATGTACATACATGTGTTGTGGCTGCATTTCATTCTGGTTCTGTTTCGGCTGCTGCTCCGTTTCTTCTGCAGTGGCTCACTGGAGAACAGCTGAAGGGAAAATAGGAGGACAACAGATTAAATGTTTGAAAGTGCGAGTGTGGAAACATAAAGAGTAATGCTGTTGTCCTACTGTCAATGTGTCCTTAAGCAAGGCAATCAACCTCCAACTGCTTGAGTAGAGCTGCGACTATAGGCGTCAATGTGTAGAACTGCATTTAATGGGAAACATGCACATGACATTTCAAATAGAAAAATAATAACATTATAAGCCACTTGTACCTGTCAGGTGGGGATTGAAGTCAGCCACCTTGCCTGCTGGCTGTTGTTGCTTCGATTGATAATCTAAATCACTTTAAAGTCTGGAGCCACAGTGGGAGGCTTTGACACACCCCTAACAAATGATGGGAACAAAGAAAGGCTATTAACATTCTTCTTCACTCTCAGTCCTTGCACTTATGGAAAATGCATTACCCCAGTTTGCCATAAGCAGAGCATATCAATAAACACAATTACTACAGCAACGGATGGATGTGCAGAACAGCAGCTCAAATGTTTGTAGATGAGTGCCGAGGGCAAGGAAACTAATGAATGGTGAAGAATTAAACACCGCCTCCCTCGGGTCTCAGAGAAAGCAAAGGGGGGAAAAAAGCACAGATGAGATGAAAGTCTATCTCCTCCGAAAAAAAACCTTTTTAGTATCTTAACCCATCGTAAATGATCACATAGAATAATGTCAATTCTCTAAATATTGCTCTGCTGAGTGCCAGTGGATAGAGATCATTTCATATTTGAGCAGTGTAATACTTGTCTTGGTTGATCTACTGTATCTTTTTCAAGACAACTGCTTGAGATGAAGTGGTCAGAATATTTATTTCTTCTTCATTGGGTTCTCTTATTTTGAAACAATTTCTTTAATTTAGCTTGCAGTTACATTTATTTTATTTTAAATATTTAATATCCTCTATTACACATCATTTCAAATGCAGTTTTTGAGTTTATCATTGCCTTTCTTGCTTTTAATTTAATTAATTTAATTAATTAATTAATTAATTTAAGTTCCATTCATTTTTTTTATTTTGAAGGGGATAAGTAATGGAAAAGACTATTTATTCATTTACATTTAGCCCCAAATGTGGTTCAAAAGAGTAGGGATGTAAAACATCCCTTTTCTTTTCTATTGCTTTTCTCACTCTACCCCATTTCCTTCTATTTCTTAAATCCCTACCATCTCTACCAGATGTGCGTCCCTACACTGTGTAACCACCATTTGTCTTTCTCTGTCTGACCTGATTCAGGTACAGATATTGTACAGTGGCTGATGAAGAACCTCTCCATTGAGGATCCAGGTACGTTTTGACAAATGATACAAGACTGTAGTGCTTGTTAGAACGACAGGGCTTTATTCACTAAAAGGCATTTAAATATTGTAAGAAGTATACATAGAAACCTACTGGGTGCAGCGTTTCCCAATTTAGATTAATATAATTACAAATTACAATTAATATGAAAGCATGAGTTATATGTATATATGATGTATATTTATTGTAATGTTGAGATCTTACTTGAAATGGCATAGATAACAGGAGGCTGGAGTTTGTCACAGCAGTCCAGTTTATGAAAGGTCAGACATAGTGTGTGGTAGGCACTGCAGGTCTTATAGGAACAAATGTTATCTTTTCAGAAACATAAATACGGGTATGTTAGAAATAAATAAAATATCTTTGCAGTTTGCCTTACAGTTTATCTTAACATTTTATTCACGAGGTAATACAGTGCAAAAACAACAGAATGAGCAAGGAAATAGGGAAACACAGGTTTTAACAAAAAATGTCTATATGTTGTTGTGAATTTGTTGTTTCGTTGAGCTGACCTGAGGCATGGTGGTGGGAGAGCAGTGTTTATTGTTGGTGCAATAGCCCACAGCCTGGACTGAGTCGATCATTGAGTCATCCTCAGTCAAACCACCTCAGTGCTGAATCCTATAGCTGAAATCCAATTTAAATTCAAAAGAATACAACAGACTGTGGAAGACGGTAAACTATTTTCAAAAACTTTGAATGCAGACACTGTGTGACCTTTAATGTCATAACACTACTTTTGTGACTGTTTTCCAAATCTTCAACTTTTGAAAATGTTATTTTTGTTTATATATATATATATATATATTCCCTAGTGACATGTTGAGCAGATTCTCTTTCTGAGACTAGTACTGAGGAACCCACAGTGATCGGCACTCGTTCTCGTCCTGTCACAGCTGAGGCCATGCACGTCGGGAGTCTCATTGCAGCTCAGGGGTACTTCTTCCCTATCTCCGACCACGTCCTCTCCCTCAAAGATGACGGCGCTTTCTACCGCTTTCAGGTGAGCAGGAGAATCAAGAGGTGATGAAGACGCAGAGGAGGCTGCGGCAGGCAGATGTGGCTACTTCTACATGTTCTCTATATTTCGACACCGTGCAGTAAAGAGAGTTCTGTGAACATTTGCTTTTTGGTGTGTCTTGGGTTAAGAGGGTTACATAGTCTGTGGAGTCTCCTGAAATTGGTAATTGACTCTGTTGAACTTCTCTTTTGTCCCCTGATACTGAGTGGAATATCAAATGTTGCCAACAAGGCGGACGTATTGATTTTGAAACATTGTTATAATTCAATTACATGTATGAGGTCATTGCTGAGAGAACTGAGAAAGTATCTGATTCTGCATTTTGTGACCTCAGATTGAATTTTGAGAGACATCTGCTGGTTTAGTTTACAGCTAGATTTTCAATGTATAGATTCAACATTCAAAAGTAAGAAAGATGGGACAATGTCCTCGTACAGGAAGAACTATTGTGGAAACATAATTGTGTCGAAAAGCTTTAATTTTTGCGATGAATGTGTTGTCATTTGGTCCCCTGACCTCGTCATCTAGCGCCATATCAAAATAACTGAACTTGATGGCTCTTTATTTTAATGGATTACAATTGTTTTCTTCAATAAATGCAAATTGCCTGTGCCTTTCGTAACAGACCTAAGCTCAAACTAATCCTGCATTAGTGTGAGAGATATTGAAAAGTCCAGCGAGGCTAATCTCATTGTGAGGGCACATACTTTTCATAAAGACCTTAATCAACTGTTGAAGATTACTTGCTCAGCAATGAAATTACAACACACCAATCTTGATCTTGATGACAAAAGGCCCTGTCCGCTGTCCACAGCGCTTTCAGTACTATGTTGGGATCCTGTGACACTATTAAAAATGAATGGTGATCTGTTAAAATATTTATCAAGCGAGCGACGGTAGCAGGTCTGTATTCGGGCTGAGTAGGCGGCTACCAAAAGCCTGCAGAGAGACATAGTGTAGTTGAGTAGTGCACTAGAATTAGAGTCTCATCATGGGACAATAAGGAAAGAAAGACGTTTTACTGCTCCTTGACTGTTCACAGATAAAACAGCCATTAAAGTCACTGATTAATTATGTCTGACAGTTTTATCCAGAATTTCCTAATTAAAAATAGGAAACAATCTTTACCTTCCTCGGTGGGGAACAGCAAGGCGGCACACGGTGAGATACGAATGTTCTGTGTAGCATCTTCCTCCTTCCATATTCACCGAGTCTCCACCGAAGCTAGAGGAGCAGTTTAATTAAACGAGACGGCAGTGCACATTACCGTGCTTTGACCTTGGATCTCCTCCTTCAAAGTGAAGTGGAGGAGAAGACAAGAGGAGGAGGAGGAGGAAGGCCGTTCCCCATAGTAGAAAAGCTACATGAAGATAATCACCATTCATTAGCATTTCATTTTCCAGGCAAATTAATTGCAAGGCAAAGAGAAACACAGAGGAGGAAAATCAAAACAATTAACACCCAGTAAAAATCTCTTTTCATTGAAACAACTAAAGATGGTTTTAAAACTGCGATTCAAAACCCTGCAAGCTATGTCAAATACCATTCCTATCAGCATCTGTTCTTTGCCTGCTGGCTTTATTATTCAGCTTTCCAGTTGCTTATTTTGCAGCTTTCATCGCTACTCACTTTATTGTGTTGCTGCAGTACTCCCACGCCTCTGCTGTACCCCAGGATGCCTCTTACTAGGAGAGAAGTTTTAGGAGTCAGCTGTTCTGAATCTATTCGATTCTGATAATGAAAATATTTGTATTGCTCACATAGTGGTGCATTGCGATCATGTGCTCTGCTGTGTGTCAGAGGCGTAACAACGGTATCACAAGGAGATCGTCACCACTCTAGATTTTGAAGGAAAGTTTTGAAAGTATGCAAATGTCTGCATAATACTAACCATTGGTTGATCTTTTCACTCTCACTTTTTCACTTTGTTTTCCCATCAGGCACCGTACTTTTGGCCATCCAACTGTTGGGAGCCTGAGAACACAGACTATGGTAAGAGGGAGACATTAACATTTATTTTTTTACACACTTTTCTTGTGATAAATGTATGTATTCCTCTATGTTTTGAAGGATTAATGCTTTTTTGAATCAAATTGATTATTCAAAAATAGTGTTGTAATATAAATACGTAGTACCACTGAATGGCTCAAAAGACAATAATACGATATCTGAAGGAGTGTTGATGGAGCCGTTGATCAGTATCAATGTCTCAACTGTAATATTTCACCAGTACTCGGTCTGTAAATTGAATTCTCAGCGCTTTCAAGTGCTTGTGAGGCTAAAGTTGAGTGCATTCTACACTTTGGAAATCAGCAGAATACAATTATCCACACATAACTGTGCAATTTACTCCTCTATATACAGAACTAATAAAGGGATCAATTTGGATCCCAAACAGCACTTTAGAAAATGTTTCCTACAAATCTTCTTTTATCTTCACCAAGCAACATGTAATTAAATAAAGACTGAAAACAAATTCTTGCGTAGCTGTAAGTGAATATTTATAGCTCGGCTGTAGAGCACAGCTCAACTCCCACAATGTTAATCTTATCTGCAGAAACAACTATGCTGTAATTCTCAGTTTCTACTTTACATGCACAGTTTTGATAGTGACTGTACAGCTATGATACAGTGGGGCTGGACCAGTATGTTGGTTTGCATGTCCTATACTGACTGTTTAAAGATGTGGGTATCAACCAGTCATATATAACTATATCAACTTTCTGCCAAACTTGCAATTCAATTTCATGTTTTCATTTAACTGCACAACTATATTTGTGTTACTTTTTGTTCAAAGGCTGAATACATAGTAAAGTACGGTCTAGTGGTTTATCTGGCTAAATGGCTGCTAACAATAAAATGATTTAATCATTTTGAGTTTCAATGATGTCTGTGGAAACTTGCATCCCATGTGGGAGGTGTGGACTCCACTAGCAATGTAAAATAACTTCAAGAGAGGTAATTACAGAATGTAAATGCATTAAATGGGTATCGTATCAAATATAGTGTTAAAAGTGGGATTTGATATAGTTAAATTGTCAATTATTATACCTTTTTATAAGATTACTCACAGTGTATAAGGTTATACTTGAACATAAATACAAATGACCTCCCACTGAGCTATGAAAGCACAACGTGTAGCCTTCGCTGTAGATGGGACAAGTCAAGAGGATCAGTCAATCACCACTCCACTTCCTGCCCTTCATCCTGTCACAGAGGCCGCCTCGGTTGGAGTTTAGGGCTCAGCCACTCTTCACACGCCACCTTATTTTCCTAAAGCAACAGATAGGTGGACAGGCGGCCTCTGAAACCAATTATACTCTCATACCATGGGAGGTGAGGAGAGGTGAAGCAGGGACATAGGGGGTGAGAGACGCATGGATGAAGGGGAATGTGTATAGAGGCCTACTGATGAATCCCAGTCTTCGCTTGTGTCTGTTCCTCTTGCAGCCATTTACCTGTGCAAGCGGACCATGCAGAACAAGACCAGGCTGGAGCTTGCAGATTATGAGGCGGTGAGTGCTGGATTTTTCCTCTTTATACACAGATCAATACTTCTTAGGATTGATCTGTGTGTCAAGCTCGAGGCAGAAAATCACAATCCCCTAGAGGTCAGATGTATGCGTCTGTGATAATATCAGAGCTATATTGTATCTCAGAAACTTCAAAACTGTAGTTTTCATTTTTATAAGTTTTAATATATTTTTTTTTCTTTTGAGAGTTTTGATCATAACATGTCTCTCTGTCTCTTTCTTCTCTCCAACAGGAGAACCTAGCCAGGCTGCAGAGAGCCTTTGCCAGGAAGTGGGAGTTTATCTACATGCAGGCTGAGGCCCAGGTCAAGTAAGTGCGCTCTGTTACCACAGCAACTCATGAAACTACCATGCATGCAGTGATGTCACTCACACCTCAGGTAAAAGACAAACTCAACAGTAAAACCTCAATGTGCGACATATTATGAACAGTGAGCGTTTCTGACAGACTCCATTATCTCTCCTGTAACGGGGTTTCTTAGAACATTAACTGTCCAGTGTTAGCGGGGCTCCGTAGGTCTACTGCTTTATATTTCTGAGGAATGTAACATGATAAATCCTTAGTTTAGCAATGATAGACCGTAAGCTTTGGGAACATATAGGAATTGGTAAATGGAGACAGAAGAGGGTAAAAAGGGAAAAAAACAAAGACTGATACCTGACTGAACCAGAGCCCTCCTTGATTCATTTATTAATATACACTGAATCCAAGGTGTAGAGAACAGTACGTTCAACATAGTCCCAAGATCTTTAGATAAAAAAAACATCATGGACCCTGCATGTTTTTTTTACATTTGTGTGTGCACCTGCAACCCATAATTTAGTACATAGTGATTGTGCATGCAGCTTCTTTTTGAGAATTGCTTTCTGGTCTGTGTGACCAACATTTTTGAAAAAGCCAGTGGTCACACAGAACTATGTTCTTTTGTACAGGTGGCTCTTGATGTTTTGTTTTTTTTTAAAGTTACAATTTGGAGGTCCTCCATATAAAAAATGTAACACTACTTGGAAAGTTTTAACTAAAAACAGCCTTTTTAAGGTAGAATATGTGACAAGTAACTAGCTGCGTATGTACAAACATATAGCTATGTAATGAGTAAAGCACATGTAGTCAGTGGTTGTGAACAGTACACACACACACACACACACACACACACACACACACACACACACACACACACACACACACACACACACAAGAGATGGTGCACAGACAGGTGCAGGGCCATGCCAAACCTTTTGAGCACATGAGCTTCAATATTGTTAAAAACCGATGGGTGTACAGACTCTATGATCTCCAGGCTATCTCTCTCCCCTTCTTTTCCTTCCATCCTGATTCAACTGCCGCATGCTGTATTTCTCACACCGACTCACCTCATCTGCAGGATCGACAGGAAAAAGGATAAAACCGAGAGGAAGATCCTTGACAGTCAGGAGAGAGCCTTCTGGGACGTTCATAGACCTGTGGTAAGCCTCTGTATGTGCATGTGAGATTATAGCCGTCCACCTCATCTTCCACCCACATGCCGTCTATTTTTTTCCATTATCCACAGCTCTCTTTGGGTTAATTTAAAATCACCAGTACTGACTGTAATGCAGATTTATTTTTTATTTTTCTGCTTGTGTTTTCTCCAGCCTGGATGTGTTAACACGACAGAGATGGACATCCGGAAATGTAGACGCATGAAGAACCCTCACAGAGTTAAGAAGGTATAAGCTCCAATGACGGGGTGTGAAGCTTTTGGCATGATATTTTTCCGAAAGTTATCGAAGGTGAAGGTTTAGACAAAGAAAGAAAAGCTCCTCTTTTAAAAAATAGTTTTTTAAAAAGTCAACTTACTGTTATATGGTTACAATAAATGTACATAATGAAAAATACTGTGAATTCATAAAAATGCAGATTACTTTAATTACAGTGGACGTAAATTGACAAAATAACGTAATCATAGCAACACTGTTTCTTAATGAAATTTACATTCATGCAAGCAATAATTTTTTTTATTACGAATTTGTATCCCATTTCATTTTACAAGTGCATTGTGGCTTTCTTAGCAGCTGTTTTCATGCCGTATCTGCGCTGCGAGAAAACAATAAGTACACATTGAATCTGTCTAATATCTCTGTCCTGCTTCAAACCGCCCAGTCAGTGTATGGTTTGGCTGAGGAGGGAGCACCGTCTCAGAGTCCCATACATACTCCCTTGCATCACTGCAGGAAAGGCACCAAGGAGGATGTAGAGAAAGAGGTAAAATTCAGCCAAAATGATCACCTCACTTAAAATAATGTGTATATATAGATTTGTACTGTGCTGCCGACAACAATGACAGCCTCTATACTGCATATTACGCTTTATGCTGTATGGTCAAATATTGCAGGAATTCTAATGTTTTCTTTCACAATGGGAGATTGTTTTTCACCACAAAACAACTTATTTTGTATTGCATAGACTGACTCCTGTCATCTCCTCTTTCAGATCTTATTCCTGAACTCCCAGCTAGACCGTCACCGTATGAAGATGTCGAAAGTTGCTGAAAGGTATACAGTAAAGGGAAATCACTACGCTACAGCACTACAAATACTGCACATCAAGAAGATCATGTCTAATCTTTATCTTTACTATCTACACACCATGTTAGCTGAGCAGGAGACACCAGCTTAGGTTTACAGGTTTGGTAGGTTGTGGTTTCTCCTTGCATTTCCTTGCTTCCCCTCAATGGTTTGGCAATGTGGACCAGGGGTCCAGGGGAAAGGCACAGGTCAACCTCCATGTTACTCCCACTCCCATTTATGTGACAGCCCATTGAAAAGAGAAAAAATGGAAGCTGCCCTACCTAACCTTATACTTTCAAATGGTGTCCAGCAACCTTTTTAGATCATTAAAGAGAGGTTAGAAGATCCAGAGATGCTCTATGGCCGCTGCAAAAATATCGATTTTTAAACTCATTTCTGTCTGCTATCCTAAAAGCTTACTTTGATTAAAAAAGTGAAACAAAAAGCTGTCATTGTAGTAATAATATTGCAACCTGTTGCCATAAGAAATCCACTTGTTTAAGGTGTCTGTATCTGTAAACAACAAAGAATTCAGCATGTCGCTGAATAAATTGCAGGTGGAATTTTTTGAATTACTTGAATCAAACAGATTTGCTTTAAAAACATTTTTATGTCAAAGTAAAGAAAACAACAAATTGATTGCACTGGGTAGGGAGGTTTGGTTCTGGCATTCCGATTTAAATAAATCCAGAGCAAACTGGATAATATGGAAAAGATGTGGCTGGGTGTGAACAGGGTTAAGGGTTGCCAAAGCCTCGAAGCACACATTGTAAGCTTTACGAATGTTAGACCTATTGTCTTATTAGTATGATATTGTGTTGAATTGCATTAAGTACAGGCATTCCTGGTATGATGTCCACCTTCCCTATAGATAAAACATAGATGTATGCATGTGTCTCTAGTCTCTATCCTCCCTGTGTGGCATATCTACTCCTGTGTTTGCTTGCCTGACGATCCCATCCCCTGCTCAGTCAGTGGGGATAACCATTGCTTTCCAGCAGAGCAGTAAACTGTGATCACTGCTGCGCTGCTCTGCCTCCCTGACCCTTTAACCTCTTGACTCCTCGTACAGAGCTGAGTTTAATTGTTCTGTATAGTTCGGTGCATGAAACCAAACACTGTAAGACACAATATGCCAAAAAAAAACATAATTAATTTAGGGCAATAACATTCAAGGCAACTAGTATCAAACATTTTCTTTGTAATCACTTCACATTAAGAATAATTTGTCAGATGAGATTACTTTTTGGGTCAGTAAGCATATGATACAGTAGGTTGAATGCTTTTCTGTCAGAGATCCGGCTGTAACCGTAAGAGTGAACTGCATAATACTGAATAATACATGCCAATGTGTTGACTGAACCGATGCAGATTTGTGCTTGTGGACGTATGTAAAGGCAAACGTGCATAAATCCTATTTTAATCTGATACCCTACAGCTATTTTAGCACATCTTTCAGAAAATAAAGAAGCTGATAGATGCACACAGGAAGAAGCTTGTTGATGCTCACTGTGCAGCCAAAAGTCTCTTTAGGTCCAATTGCCTCGATAGTTACTCCTAATAAGTGGTCAGACTAAAGTAGTGACATGTTGTTTTCTGTAGAGTTCATATTCTCCACTGCAATACAATGTAAATCAGATGTAAGTAAAGTTCTAAATGATACAAATACAAAACTAAACTGAGGTTATATTGTTCATTCCAGTTGTCCCTTTTAAAAAATAAAAATAAAACTTGACCATGCCATGACCTGGCATAATCATTTAATTTATAAGTTGTTGTTTTTTTTAAAGCTTGTAAGTACTCACATGTGTTATATACAGATACTGCATTATGTCATGGAGGGATGCAACAGTGGCTTAAATGATGTCGTAAAGAAACCACATTTGTGTTATAGAGCCTTGAGTTGCGGTTTAAACTGTGAGCAGAAAAACATTTTCAGAGTGCTGCTGTCTTTTTTTCTCCTCTTGTGTCTCTCGGCTCTTGTTTATCACAGACTTCTCTCTCATCTGAGCTTTTGATCTGAACAGATGTTTCTGCTTAACGACTTGTTTATTCATAATTTACTAAATTAACTTCAGATAGCATTCAAGTCACAATGAAATCAGGTTAACAGAGGAAATATTGATTGATTGAATATTGAAACGTTCAAAATGGGTGCAGTGTTGAACTTTCTCTTTTGACCAGCTCTGTCGTGTGTGTGTGTGTGTGTGTGTGTGTGTGTGTGTGTGTGTGTGTGTGTGTGTGTGTGTGTGTGTGTGTGTGTGTGTGTGTGTGTGTGTGTGTGTGTGTGTGTGTGTGTGTGTGTGTGTGTTCGTGGGTCAGTCTGATAAGCTACACTGAGCAGTACATGGACTATGACCAGTTTGTGACGGTACAGGAGCCGTCCAACCCCTGGACCAGCGATGATCCCTCCCTCTTCGATCTTGAGGCCAGGTATCAGAACAGAAACCAAAGCAGATCCACTTTCACAGCCAGTGAATATGTTCTCCTTCTTTGATAGTTTAACCGGTCAGTCACATATCAAAGTCCGATAAGAAGTGCTAATCCGTGTTTAGAATGTACTGAGGTTGTATATTTTCTGGGTTAGCTGTAAAGGTTTTGACAAGGAAGAAGGATGTGTGGGGAGGAAATAACACAATATCTCTGCCTCTGCTCCATCAATTTTGATAATAAAAAAAACCAACTCAGTTCATCCCAAGTTCGACAATGTTATAGGGCTGCATTGCTAAATCAGTGGACTACTAGTTTAAATTACATTAGATATTTCTGATGAAGTTTGTTAGACTTGAGCTGTTTATGCTGTTTTAAAAAAAAAAGTCCACCGTGAAATATATTTTGAGCTATGGACGTTTTTTTAAAAAACACTGAAAAAGGTTTTCTTTTAAGATAATTTTAGCCTGTTTTAAGAAATTGGATCTTGAACCATGGCACAATAAAACAGATCACTCCTGTAGAATCAAGAGTGGTTTAGCAGCAGCACTGAGTACTGGAAATATTTAGCTAAGTACTCTGAACCAGTGAACAAAAGTCAGAGGTCGCTCAGCTTACTCAATCAATCCTAATCAAATATTCCACCTCAGTTTGTGTTTCAAACACATATTGGACAATGTCAAATAATTGATCATCCCTTGAAACGTTATCTTGACAAAAAGAATGTAATGAACTGGAGAATTGCAGAGGGCAGTCGCAGCTCTCAACGAGTTGCACTGTGCTCTGGTCTGTTCTGAATAATGCAGGAATTGATTAGAGCAGACATATGATCATTGTGCCTAATGTAGTTTAATAATTCAGCTGAATTCATTAATTGTAGGATCGGAGAAAATATATTCCCGTAGAGATGAAAATTGATTTTCAGATGAATAATGGCATAATGCGCAGCTTTCCTGACACCAATCTCACATCAAAATCGGCCCTTTTAGACAATTAAATACAGAGGAAGGGATTAGACTTTAAAAATGAAAATGCAATCATGTCAGCTCTCCCTACACTGATCATTTCTCCACCATTTCCCTTTAATTAAATCTATTTTTTAAATCTTGATAGCCCTGCAAAAACGTAAGGTTGATGTTTACACTGTCTCTTACTCTCCATCCTCTCCCATTCCTCCCAGTAAGGAGCCCAGTCAACAGAGGGTGAAGAAGTGGGGTTTCTCTCTGCAGGAGGCCCTGAAGGACCCGGCAGGACAGGACCTCTTCCTAAAGTTCCTGGAGTCAGAGTTCAGCTCAGAAAACCTGCGGTGAGTCACACAAGAATCTTCAATACTCATTTCCAACATTTTTAAGCTATAGTGATTTTTGCCAATTCATGAAAACTTTTATATCTGCTGTTCTAAATATGCCAGGTAATTTTACATTTAGGGTTTGTTTTAAAGAAAGTGGAGGAAAGTGGTATATTTAAGGGAAAATGTATTCAGCATTAGAAAAAATTCAATTTTCTGACATACAGTATGGTTCTATGTAAATTGAAGGCTGTACAACAGCACTTTTTGTGCATTTCTACTTGTGACATTGTGAAGAGAGTATAACAGTTATACAAAAGCTTTCACTGCTCTGAAAATAGCCAGAAAAGACTGATTTCTCTTTGGCATCGCTATTGTTCCAACCTACCATTTCAACCCACTTGTGCACTGTAAACACAGGAAGAAACAAATCACAAGTAAAATATTTTCCTGTTCCCAGTACAGGAGCTCTGTGCCTTGAACACACAAAGAAAGAAAAGTGCCATTCACAGAAATAAACACAAAATTACAGGAATAAGAAAAAAAACATCCTGTTGAGCTGCATGCATAGACTTGAAAGTCAATAACTTTCTGAGTTTTGCCCAGCAAGATACATCAGTAACTGGTTTCTTTGAAATGATTTCTCAGCAGCAGTAGAACTAAAAAACATGAACAGATCGGATGAAATTATCCTAAACTGATGCCTGTTGACAAACTGAGTAAGAGCAATAAAGAGCTATGAGAGTATCCAGAGTAGAATACAATATAATGTACCTTCGTTGCTCTTTCCTACAATATAAGATTAATTGCTGTGAATAACAATAGAAGTTAAAGTATTATTGTGACATTTTGGAAATACACGCATTGAAAATACCACTCATGTCTGTGTGTTATGGAACTGGAGCCAATCGGCTACTAGCCTAGCTTAGCATAGAGACTGCGAACAAATAGTGTGTGTGTGTGTGTGTGTGTGTGTGTGTGTGTGTGTGTGTGTGTGTGTGTGTGTGTGTGTGTGTGTGTGTGTGTGTGTGTGTGTGTGTGTGTGTGTGTGTGTGTGTGTGTGTGTGTGTGTGCTTGTAATTTAATGAAGTTGTGCCTTATTGATTTACAGTGATATTAACTTCATTCCTTATTTCGACATAGATGCATGGCCTTACACAGTGTTTAGGCCTTTATGCATGAGTCTTTGCGATGCGTATGTGAGAGTGACCATTTCAAACGACGAGAGAGAGAGAGAGAGAGAGAGAGAGAGAGAGAGAGAGAGAGAGAGAGAGAGAGAGAGAGAGAGAGAGAGAGAGAGAGAGAGAGAGATTTGTTAGGAATCATAGTTTGGGAATGAACTCTGGGAGAGAACATGGAGGTCATCGATACCTCTGAGCTACATAGACATGACAGAGAGAGCATACAGCCTCATCACTACTTACCTCTTGGCTATCCTACCAGTCTCCTCTCGTCTCTCTCTCCCTCTCTCTCTCCCCGCTCTCTTTTCGGACCTTTAATTGCTTTTGCTTTTATGAGGGAGCTTTTGGAAAAGCACTACTGAGGATGAGAGTGAAAGCGAGTGAGAAACAGAGAAGCAGACCCCAGAGTGTCTCTCTCTATATTATTATCTCTGAACCAGTCCACAGATCAATATAGATACAAAACTAATATAGAAGGCAGGCAGCCTGTGGCTCTCTGATGTTTAACATAGTTCATTGCCTGCTTCCCTTTATACGAAGAAATACATTTATTACGGTTGTCATATACATATACACATATACAAAATGTAGCTTCTGCGTTTAACCCATCACCAGCTTATTGGGAGCAGTGGGCTGCTTAGAAGCGCCCGTGGAGCAGTTCAGTGTCTTGCTCAGGGACACTTCGGCACAGGACATGTTGCAGCCAAGGATCGAACCGCTGCGGTTGCCGGACGACCCTCTCTACCCATTGAGCCGTGGATATTTACAAGTTCATCATATTAAAGAATGCCCTAACATGTGGCACTGAAGTCTTTTTATTTACAGGTTCCACAATTTGTCTTTTAAAGAGTCACCTTTTCTTATTATATATTATATATACACACAGCTTTATCTGTTTACTTTGAATATTACAATTTTAATTTGATAGTTTCTGAATCCTTCATATGGTTTTGATCTGCAGGGCAGACAGCTGGAAGCTTTAAGAGCCTTGCACATGCTTGCAACAGTGAAAATACAAAATCTGTGTGTTATACTTCCTTTCATTTGCTTTTTACATTCACTTTTTGTAGTGCATAAGACCGTTTACATGTATGTTTGAATCCCAGTTTGTTCTAAAAGTGTCCATCACAACAACTCAATTGTTCTTGTATTAAATTGTTGCAATAAGAAGCCACTGATGGCAAGATCATTCCACTTCTTATTTGGGTTTCAATTATTTTAGAAGACACAATCATCATATGTTTACGGCATAATCTGGTCGACAACTTTACATGTGCTAAGAAATTCTTAATTGGTGGCTGTTAGGCTTAAGCTTTTTTTCCCGTGGAAACGAGTGAAGTGCTCCATCCTTACACTCTCCAAGATTGTTCTCCTTGAATTCTCTTGGAAACATGTTTTTTACTCAATCTTAAATGATCAAAGATTGTTAAATACTGTTGCGTGAAAGTGCTTAATCTCTTACAGATAAATTCCCAAAGAAAAATAAATCCTGTGCATTGTTTGACATGATCAGGGTATTTAGACGCTCTTTAAGTCAAATAATTATCTGAGTGGAATTTGATCTGGATTGCAGGTTCTGGTTGGCTGTGCAGGCCCTGAAGAGGATGCCCCAGCAGGAGGTTTCCCAGAGGGCGCAGGAAATTTGGGCAGAGTTTCTGGCGGAGGGAGCGCCCAGCTCCATCAACCTGGACTCTCACAGCTACGAACGCACCAGCCAAAACCTGAAAGACCCCGGACGATACAGCTATGAGGACGCACAGGTGAGAAAACACAAGATACAGGAAGAAAATGGAGAAGGAAGAGTATTTGGAGTGTAGTAGTATTTCTTAGGTAAATTTATCACATCCTTCTCAACAAGTTGTTATATTTAAAATTAGATTTGAAAATCCATCATCCAACCAGTCAAACGTTCTCATTATACATCTATGGTAGTGCAAGAATGGTAATAATGTCACAATTATAGATGTAATGTCACAATTATAGAATTGTTCCACAACTCACCCACGGGTACTCCAGTTTTAACATTCCCAGTTTGAATGAAACACTTCACAGATCCTCGTTAACTCCCTCACCCACACACAGAAATAACAATCTATGCGACTGCTGTTTGCAAATTAGATTTAAAAAAAGAGAGCAAGAAAATAATCCATGTACTTAAAATACCATGCAGAGTTTCTTTTGGTGACGCAAGAGCCAAATGTGTTCATTCGCACCCGTTAGCTGAAAGGTTAACCTGTCTGGCTGTCTGGCAAAGTGAGGCTCAGTAATATACTCAATGGGGTTGTATGCTGGACTATTTCTTAGCCAAGCTGTATACCAAGCTAATCCGCTGCGGACTGTAGCTACATATTTAGCCTACAGACATGAGAATGGTATCTGTGTCAGCAAAGAAACGCATTACCCGAAAAGGTGGTACTATACCTTTTAAATCTGCCTTTTTACTTTTCTGTGGAACAGGATTTCTTTGCCACATACTGTAGCTCCCATAGGGATACGGTCCAGCGGAGGCCAATGTATAAGAGGAAGCAGGAGTGTACAGTAATAACGCAGCTCAGTTCTCACAACGTCTCTCGCACCACAGGGAACTATTGTAAGCACCATTCAGAAAGGCTATATCACCCTTTTAATTTATGTCTCTTTAGGTGATCAGTGTCAGTACTGCCTCTTCAGAAACTCCATCCCACACTGTTGTCTGCCCCATTTGTCTTTCTTACACGCTTCACCAATACCAACTAATGGGTTTATATTGTGGAGTGATTTCTAGAGAATACTCCTCTCTGGGAGATGGATAAGGTTAGTGGAAAGAAGTGTTGGGGGTGGGGTGATGTCTGTCAACTGTGTTTTCCTCTTACAGGCTCAAAAGGGAAAAGTTAGTAAGTCGGAAATGTGATGCAACCATATTTCTCCCTCTGTGACTCTTGATTACCTCACTCTCACAATTCTTGGACAACAGAACAAAACAGTTCAACATTCAAAAGACATGCTCACTGTTCCCTCTTTTTTTTTTTTTTTTTTTTTTTTACTGAAAACACAGACGACAGCCTATCAAACAAAGCAAAGGGGAGAATAACAGACCTAAGTCCACAATTTCTCCACATAAGTAAACTCAGGGTGGACGCTGCCTTCCATACAGTTTCATATGAGACACAACCATGGACAACAAAAAAGTAAAGGGTGCATTGAGTGTACCAGTTACATCTAAATCTACCACTTCATTATACCAGGTGTTAAATTTAGTCAGACATTCAGTCTATTAGGACAAGAACGGAGCCCACGGTTTGTTCTAAAATATCCTCTCTCCATTACTCTGTATGTAACTCGTGAAAAATGTCCTTTTTTGTCATCGGCTGAATCCATTACTTAAAACCACATGAGCTAGGCGATTTCCAGTGTCTCAATATTATTCTACATCCTGTTGTTATAGCCAGATGGACTCATGACCCTTTTTGTTCCTTCACAATGATACGGTCTGGTCACAGACCCAGAATAACACACAGCTGGAGATTAAATCAGCTGTCCTTGAAGCAGTTTATTCAGGAGGGCGTCATCGTCCCAAACGAGCTGGTTTCTCCACACAAATACAGCAAATGAGCAAGAGCTCCAACTTCTTTCTCCATCTCTTGTTTTTTTTCTTGGGAGAGACGATCTCCTTAAGCAAATTATTAAATACCTAATAAATATATAAGTGTTTTAGTCCAATTGTGTTCACCAGATTGAGTAGCTTGAAAAACTGGAGGATATTAGTTTGCATTATTTTTTCAAATTCTCTCTCCCTCCCCCTCCCCCTCCCCCCCTCTCCACACACATTCAGGACCACATCTACAAGCTGATGAAAAGTGACAGCTATACACGCTTCTTGCGCTCCAGCGTGTACCAGGACCTGCTGAAGAAGAAAGTATGCGTATGTCTCTTTTAGTCAATATTTTACAAATTAATTTCTATGTACACATCTTGTATAAACTCTAGCGTATAAGTCTTTATGATCGCACCAGTGGTGGAAGAATTATTAGTTGAATATGGATCTTTTACATAAATAAAAGTACTACATTGTGAAAATACTCCTTTTGAATAAAAGTATGAAAGTATTATCAGCAAGATTTACTTAAACTAGCAAAGTAAGCGCACTCATTCTGCAGACAATTAGTCCCCATCAGTGTTTTACTATAATATATGTTTTAATATCACATTTAATATGACTGCATTGGTGTGAATATTTCACTGATGTAGATGTCGTTGATCTTTTATATAATGTTGGGTAGTTAAATCTACAACATAGTTTCTAAAAGTGTAGCCCGCAGGCCCTCATTTTGCGCTGCCCCTGAACATGACATGAAATGCTATAGTAATAGTATGTCATTAATATTTCATAAAAAACAATCGCAGTGTAAACCACGTCATTAAAAAGTCACCCATGACCCTTTGCTGCATGGAGTCCACTCTCTGCCCCTTAACTGACGAACTTCAGCTATACTAAACGAAAAAATGATCAATCTGTGAAAAAAAAGTCATAGTATAGTATGTCATAAAAAGTCATTGTAACGTATTATTGGAGTGATCTCACAGAGGTGATACGTCTTATCACCGGGATTATTGAAACTCACTTATTATACCTCCAGAGGAATCTGTCCATGAATCTGCAACGTGGAAAGGAAAGGCAGTGTATATGTAATATATATAATAACACCATATTAAATTATGCACAACATTCCTGATTTTTTTTTTTGGGGGGGGGGGGGGGGGGGGGGGGCTTTGAACACTGAAATGTTGAACTTCGTTTTACCTTTTTTTTTTGTCACTCCAGCCTGAAACGGAGCAGGGGCGACGCACCTCCCTGGAGAAGTTCACTCGTAGTGTGGTGAGTGTCCCGCTGCCTCTGCTTTAACTCCACAACTCCAGAAGAATCAGTTATGAGAACTACCGAATGAGAAAATATTAGACTGATTCTTTTTTTTTGTGCATTAGTCATGTTTCAGGCTTACTTCTGGTCACTCAGTGATCAAACTAATTCACTAATACTCTGACTTGAAACTTTTATTTGGCTCATTCCCTGAGGGGACATGTTCTTTTTCTTATAATTCGTCTTAAGGAATGGTCGCGGATCTCATTTATGAAACAGTGTGTAGGATCCACATTTATGAAACCGTGCGTCAACTGCCGGTGCGCAATTTCCTTTTAATAAATCCCTAATCAACCTGTGAATGTGTGCAGCTGGTTTAGCCTCGCTTCCCACCCCCACACACACGCCCACATTTATTAAATGATCAATGCGAAAGCTACTTATGAATGTTGATGCAGAGACATGAGCCTGCTGATCAGTGGTTCCTTACGGTGAATCACGGCATCTATACCGAGAGGAAGACCAGGAAAAGACGCAGAAACCGAGGATGCTTGTGGATGAAGTGATCCCTGAACACTTGATCCATCCTAATTCTTCCATTAACGCAGTCCTTACAGGGCCAGAGTATTCATCCAGCTTTATTTCCACGGACAAAGAATAGTTTGCAGGAATATTGAATAGGATATGCAGGATAAATGTATATTTTAGGATGTAAAATTCAAGCTATATAAGAGGACTAGGACACCTCTGTGCTCTACACTATTTGCTTCATTCATGTAGTTTCTATGCATTTAGCTGCACGATGAGCATGAAGGATCATAGTCAATAAGTTTATGTTTTCTTAATGTACTTAAGTTATCTAGCTTGAAGCCACAATGACTTTTCCTTCATATCGCTGCTTTCTCATCATTTGTTGTCTACTAACTGACCATCGCTATTTTGAGCTTTGATACATGTTTTGCAGTTTTTCTTTTCTTCCAGTTGTCCTTCCAGTTGGAAGGACAACTTCCAACTTGTCCAACTTATTGTTATTATTATATTAAAAGCTTTTAGCTTGACAGCCCTCACTTCCCTCGATCTCTCTGCTTCCTACCAGGGCAAGTCACTGACGGGCAAACGACTGACGGGCCTCATGCAGTCGTCCTGACAAGGCCTGGATGAAGAGTAGGTGGAACCATACCCAGAAGAGCTGCTTACCCCTGGGGAGCAGGTGGAAAAGGACCCTGGGGTGTTTGGGTGTGGTTGTGGGAGGCGGATGACGGATGACGGCTCCCAACATGCCTAGACCGCCGGACTGGACCGTCATCCACGTTTTGAAACTCACCTTGGATCAGTTCAAGAGGGCTGACAGCATGCAATAAGTCACCAGACCTGACATCAGGACAGTGCTGTCACATTGCAGAGGATAAACAATGCTGCTCTTCTTAGGAGGTTTCTACTCAAAAGCCGGCACCACGCAGGCTTTGTTGTTTCTCCCTAGTTGTTTTTGTCTACTATCTACACTCATGTTAATATGGTAGCTTAAGGAGCTATCGCTTTACTTTCACTTGTTGTTAATCTTGTGTCATCCCACTGCTGTGTTTGGTGGGTGGGTGGGTGGGGGGTGGGTGGGGGGGCAGCCACACCTGTTTTTGGAATGTCACAGTACTGGCAAAAAGAATCTGAACAAAAAAACGTGCTTTAAATGAGCGATCTGATATATTGTTAGGCTTTATTCTATCTTCAGAACATTCCACTTCAGGCGGTCGCAACAAGGTGTCAGTGGGCTGACCTTGAACCATTCTTCACCTTATACTATAAAGAGGACCATGATAATAAAAGAGGAATGCACAACAAACGGATGGATTTGACCTGTTATTTTCCATGTGTGTCCATTTTATTCCTCCAGGAGCTGCAAATGAATTCATCTTTTCATGTCAGGACATGGAGAAGTGTGACGTTTCCAGAAACAACATGTGGTAATAGAGCCAAAGAGCAGCCTTTTCAACTTTGAATGCAGTTCCATGTAAAAGGAACATAATATTTGCTCTTTGTAGTCGCATACCGCCCTCTAGTGCATCTGGAATATCAGTGCTGGGAAATTTGTCTCTAAAATCTTGTTTGTGCAAGAATACTGAAGTTAAATGTAATACCAGTTGAGACCTTTTTATCAATGATAAAATGATTGGTATAGTCATAAAAGTCATAAAACCAATAATTTGGTGTTGCGCACTTTGAAAACTCATGAAAAGCATTGTTTTTAAAAATATTTAAAAACTAATAGTATGAATTTGTTTATAATTACTTAAATATATATTGCTTGTAGACAATATATCATAAAACATAGTGCAGTAAGTTGTAATAAACATATGATGAAAAAAGTCAAAGTATGTCTCAAAAAATGATGTAAAAAAAGTCTTAGTATATTATGCCATGTAAAATCATTAAAAAAAACATACAAATGTGTAGTATTTAAAAGGTAGTATAGCATGTCAAAAAGAGTACAAATATAGTCCAAAAAGTATAGTAAAAAACCTCGGAAAAACAGCCAAAGTATAGTAGGTTGAAAAATAAGTCATAAAGTCATAGTTTAGTGTGTCGAAGAAGTCCAAAAAGTCATATGTAATCATTGAAAAATGAATCACGGTATAGTTTGTCAAAAATGGAAAAAATCCTTTCCCCCCCTTGACCTTCGGTGCATTATATTTTAATCATCCGAGGTCCATCTCAATAATTAAACTTTCAGTAATTTACATTTAATACTACTCAAAATGCGTCCCCCTGACCTTGAAGTGTCTGTCCGGTTCGGAATGACAACTTGTAGAAAGCTGCTGGTTGCAAACGTTTGGCTCCTTGTAAGTCACAGGAATGAAGTCATCAACACTAGTGCTGGTAGCTTAAGTCAGCAATTTCTGTGGAAAACCTTAAGTTTAATGTAGAATTGAGATGTAAAGACATTGTTTCATGTGTGTACTTTTCCTCAGCGGCCCTCAATCATATGCTGGCTCCTTTATAAATTGTCCTAAATAATAAAATCTTTGAGAATCCCTGGTACAGTATGTCATAAAAAATGCCATAATATAGTTTTTATAAAATGTTTAAGACCCTGCAGACACCCTGTCTAATTGTTTTTCCTCTTGGTAACTAGGACACAGAAGAAATACTAAATAAAATCAGGATGGCAAGCCTATATAATTTGTTTAAATCAACAATTTCTAATTTAAATAATTTACATCCCCAAAAAAGTAATGTTTGTCTAAAACTTAACTAAGGTATTGGACTGTACCCACCTTACCCTGTGAAAGAGCTCTGTCATACTAACTGTGTAGTGCAGTAGTACCACCTAGTGGAGTATCAGTGAGAATCAAAAACAGTCTTATTACTTCTTACTAAAAAAATGTATCCAAGAAATATTTTTAGTTTAAAAAAATGTCCTTCAACAGTGTCGAGGAACGATTCCATATGGCGTCCTGACGCATCCCTCAGTCAGAGGAGAGTTCTCTTTTTTCCAATAATGCATTGCAACATAATTAGTCTAATAATCATATTCTGCAGTTTGAAAGAAGGACAGGACAATGTGTTTGCTGCGATTAAGAATATATTTCAGAAATAGCCGCTGAAGTATTTTTCAGCCACACCATGCAGAACATGCACCACCATTAGTGTCCTAAAGAAACCTTGTACCTTAATATTACTGGAAAGCAATACAAGCACCAGCTTGTGTGACAATTTTCAATTATAGCAATCAAATCAATTGAGTGTGGAATGTTGAAGGAATATTGCACCACAAAAAAAAAAGTAAAAGTTGCTTTCATCATTTACTCAGCATTTTGTTTATTGAAGCAAGTGTGTCAATATAGCATATGCTTAATTGACAGTTGTTATTGTATTTAGTTTTCCCCCAAACGACCAACAAATGATTTTACTCCGCATATTCATGTGATTGGGTTTATCACGTAGGCTCCACATGTTGGATGAAAAGGTTATGAAAGAGGACATTTGGGCTGCAGCTCTTGTGTAGCTTTAGAACCAGTGGATGTTTTATTGTGAACGTGTGATTTTTAGATTTCTGGCTGAACCGAGGCTGAAAAGAAGTTCAACTTCATCTCAGGGAACAAGGTTTATGAAGGACAAATGTAGGAAACACACAAAATCTATACAATTGTAATTTGTCATTCTCTTCCAAAGAAGTTTATGTAACAGGGGTAAACTTATACAACTGAAAGATTCAAGATTCAACCTCTGCAAGAGGAACTCCACTGAAAAACAAATGTGATTTAATGCTCTCATGCTCACACACATTACAACATGTCATTAGCTTGAACACTGTCAGCACCTGTAACAACAGCACAGGTCTTAAAACTAATATCTTCCTTTGCATAGTGGACAAAAACACATTTTAAAACAGTTTGAGTTCTCAATTTGTAACCAGGATATATTTATTGAGTCTTACACTGTACATAAAGTCAGGGTCTCGTACTGCCAATGTGGGGGTGAACTTTTAAGAACATGTTTTGCAGAGTCTGCTTTCTTTTCGTCTTTGAAAACTGAACCAGGTAACTTTGCATGTTGTGTCTCATTAGTTTGGCTACAGCCTCGATCAGGTAGTCTGGCACTAATTCTGTGGTACAAGCCACACTTACAGGAGAGGTATATTCAAAGACACACACCTCTGTATTAATAAAGAGCCAATCCGGCCTCGAAGCTCTTGCTTAATTAATTGAAGAAAAACTGTTTTTGAAAGCACTAAGAAGTTTTGAGTCCCTGTGATGCAGATATTACCTACTTTTTGGACCTCACACCTGCACAAAATAAGGTGTGTGTGTGTGTGTGTGTGTGTGTGTGTGTGTGTGTGTGTGTGTGTGTGTGTGTGTGTGTGTGTGTTATTTTCAATGATACAAACATTGTGCCCAGTGCAGGTTCAAAGACCAAGACAGTGATGTATTAGGCAAACAACAAAGGCTCTATGGTACCGGTTAGGCAGCTACTGCAGGACAGGAGAGAGGCTGGACTCCTTTAATCTCTAGAGCCTTGTTGAACTGCACTTCCATGGTCTTAGAAGCTTTGGTGATCTTCAGGTTCCTCAAACAACCTTTGAAGGAAGTCCTGGTAGAGAGAGCTGCCTGGCGAACTCCGTCTGAGAGAAAAATAAATCCATGAAATTTCACCGCATAATGTGTGGTGATATACAACATGTAGTTTTAAAGTTGCTCTTTTATTCTAGAGGCTACTTTCCTGCATATAAATAATCCTATTTGATTATGTGTGTTGTTTTTATCACAACAGATAACAATTCCTACGAGTTAACGAGTGTAAATTCATTATTTTAAGGATGTGTGCTAAAAGGCAGTCATACCCGGATATCCTCCAACGTAGATGGGGTCGTTTGTGTCGCATGTGTTGGAGCGCGCGTTAGAACTCTCTGCTTGGCTCTGATTCTCGTCGACCACCAGCTCCACCCTGTGGCGAAGCTTCTTGGCAGTGACAGAATGCCACTGGCCGTCGCAGAAGCCCTCGCCCGCCGGCGTGTGCTCCGCTGTAATCCGTCCTGCTCCGTTGTCAACGTGGAAGAGCAGCTAGAGGAACAGGAGGCAAAAGAAAGAAATGCATATTCACTTTTTTTTAATTATCAGTCTACAGCTATTCATTTAAATATTTGTATGTATATGCATCTAAGTACCTGTATTGTGCTGTGATAATGTTTCTTAAGCACACATATTCAACCTGCATACTGCATATTGTAATATTTATCAAAATGTTGAACTAGTCCTATTATCATACCTTGCCATCGACGATCTCTAGTCCCAGTCCATCGTTTGCTTGGTTACTGATGCCTAGAAGCACTCCGCTGGTTCTGCTGGTCCTGAACTCTAATGCTATCGACACATCCAGACCCACTCTGTAAGAAGAGACTGGAGAGATGGAGAGATGGAGAGATGGAGAGAGTGATTGGATTTTGGCTGGGGTTGAGTTTTTGATAGGTGGTCGTAACATGCTGGGGTGTTACAGTACAGTAGCTAAGCCAATGACAGGCTGACAAGATTTCATAACTAATGTTTCCATTTCACACTTGCCAGTGTCTCATCTCACCTGCTTTCAGGTAGCCAGTCCCTTCAAAATAGGTGCCAGTCTCGGTGGCAACGAAGCATCTTCCTATCATGTGACTGGAGGTGGGCGTGGCCATGTTCAATTTAAAGTCCTCAACAACCGCCTCAGGGCGGCCTAGGATACGAGAGGGGAAGGATTGATCCATTAGAGGCAAAAACCAAAACAGCTTTGTAACAAATATTCAAGATAAACAACAAACAACTGACATTTCAAACGTGGATAGTTATACGTGTGTAACACGCAGTGGTGGAAGAAGTACTCAGATCTTCTACTTAAGTCAAAGTAGCAATACAACAAAAAGCCCCGCCTGCCTAATGTCACTTAAGTTAAAGTACAAATGTGTCAGCATCACATTAAAGTAAAAAGTACTCATCATGAAGAGTGGCCATTTTCAGGATAATAAATATTAGTGGATTATAATTATTGATGCATTCCTGTGTTTATCACTTTACCGTTGACGCTGGTAAAGGTAGCGCTAATTATAATTACTTTAGAAGTTTGTGAAGCTCCTCCCAGGATCAATGAACTCTTATTTTATCCAATAATAATGCATCATAACTCATTTGTTACATATTATATTTATTATTAATAGGCAAAGTAACTACGAACTAAAATGATCAAATGAAGGTAGTGGAGTGTAAATAGAAGTACTTCCAAATTGTACTTAAGTACAATACTTGAGTAAATGCACTCAATTACGTTCTACCACCAGTAGCATATTACATGCTGTAGTGTATGCATAATCATAAATATAAATTCCTTACCTGTAGCTGCAGGCTTGGTGCTTACCGCACCTCCAACCATCTTAAAGTGACGGATACATCCATTGATACTGTAGAGAATCTAAGGACATAAAAAGAGGGAATGTTTGGTTCTCGCTTACAAATTATTTTAAATAAATATATGTTGACACGGATCCACTTTTAGAGAAAAATTGGCCACAGTTATTGGACATTAATAATCTGTTGTTATATGATTGCTACATTGGAACCAAGTGAAGAGAATGACTTTAGTCAAAACTAGTTGAAATACTAGATATAAACTGAACAGAAATATGGAGTCCTGGGCTCACGAGCAAACTTTAAAAAATGTATGTGTGTCTGTATGAGTCTTTACCGGTCCTATTCTCTTGCTGGTGTAGTTTTTTGGTAAACCACCAACATAGAGTATTCCCACCACGTCTAACAGGTCAGCCTGTTAAAAGAAGATACGTTATTAATGCAATAATAAAAACAATCCTCTTACAAATGCATGGTTGTAATATCTGTGGTATATTACTGGATAATTTTTCTTTGTATTTTCTGAAAGAAAGTATTTTCTTTTTTAATAGTCGAGTATTTCATATGTGAGAAAAATATTGTACCTTCTTCGGACTGATCATCTGTTTACTGTATCGGCCATCAACCACAAGCAGACCTCTCTGCTTGTTACGACTCACACGGATCTGAGAGGGAGAACATATTAAAAGGAGGGTTAGAAAGACAATTATATGGACGATCGTTTCATATTTAGACCAATAGACAAGTGCAGTCCTTTCACAGCACCAACAGAGACTATATGTTGTCTTGAATGTAAAGAAAACCACATTTTGCCAACATGTGTCATCGCATGAAATTGAGATTTAGTGTTCATTAATGAGGCAACTTAGCTGGTAATTGTTGTAAAAAGTTGAGATAAATGTCTTTGATAAATGAGTCTCCAGGACCTAATGTTCTGGTTAGCATGAAGCAAAGAAGCTTTGACTAAAACAAATGGTGAAAAGTATCTATATGCAACAGCCTCTTTAAATATATTCTCCCATGTGACACAGAAAAATGAAAAGGGACAAAATATGGTGGGTCAGTAGAGTACTATTGACCTGGAACTCTTTTTCAAAACCCAGTATATAACCAAGACAGCATCTAAATTACTTATCATTCTGTAGCAATTCTATATTTAACAAGCATGAAGGAAAGACCGTCCTACCTTGTGCCAGTTCCCATCATTAATGGAGAAGGGAACGCAGCCAGATATGTTTCCATGACCAAGATCATAACCCAGACAAACTTGTCCATCCTTGATCTGCAGGAGGAGAGAGACAGAGGGTCATGATGGAGGGATGACAAGCTGACATGGTTAATATGACCCTCTATGTTCTTTGTTCCTGAATATGGTGACCTTGGTGAAACGGACAAACACATGTAGCCTCTGTACAGTCTCACAGTGCACAGAAAGATGGGGAACATCAGACTCCATGATTCCAAATGATAAAATATTTTGTTCTGTTTTATTTTATAAAATAGTCATCACTTCATACTTTGTGAGCTACCTGGTCTGATTTACTGCTTTACGGCACAAAAAGAAGTGGCTGAAGCTTATGCCAAAGACGCAACTTGTGTGGTCTTAAACCAACTTGAATTACATTTTTGAAAAAACACTAGAACCTTGGGAAAAACAATGGAAAGTAAACTTGTAGAATGACGGTCAAAGCAGTAGGTGGATACCTGTATGGTAACAAAGTCTGCATGGTTGATTCTTGCCATGTAGAGAACGAGACCAGACTCCTCTTTCGTCCTCAGCTCAAACTCCAATATTAGCCTGAGACACACATACATTCATGAATCTTTGATTATACATATAATATGTATATATACTAAAACATTTACCAAAGGCACATTAAAGCATCTAATAACAGGCACATTGTGTCTTTGTGATGCTTTGCATTTTTATCAGAACACTGAAAAATAACAGAATACTGAATTCTCACAGCACTTCAACAACATGAAAAGCATTTTCCTGCAAAGGCTGTTTTCCTAATATATATATATATATATATATATATATATATATATATATAAAGAAGATGTCCAGGAAATGCATGTTAAGGCTGATCCCCAAAACAGCCAATATCATACTATTCATTATTCCGCTCATCCACTAACAAAACTATTAGAATAATATAGTTAGATTAGATTAAAGTTAGTTATAGATTAAACCTTGTCTAAAGAATTGATGGGCGTATATCTGTATGGAATTTATTTCCTCATCCTTACATCATTTAGTTGTTTTTGTCAGTTTGTGAAACAGAAAGGTTGATTTAAGGGTTGGTCAAGTCAAGAACGTGTTCAGTAATTCAACACTCTGTTATCCATAGAGGGTGTTTCCCTGTATTTTGACCTGCTCTACTCCTGTGTTGGTATCTTATCCCGTCCAAACTATCACTCACTCACTTCTGTTTTCCTTCATTTATTTAGAACTGCACTCCATAGTGTGGGATCTAAGCATGAACCTGACAAGATACACGACACCATGGTTTATTACATGTGACAAGCATTTAGCAACATTCACAGAGGTGGAATGAAGTGGATTTAAAGTACAACATACTTTTAACGTAATTAGTAGTATTTACATTTCAGACTACTTTATAATTTCACGACGACTACTACTTACTTTGTGGTTTAAGATTTTACATACAAAACTAACATTGGCTTAATAAAATACAAAGCATTGTTACAGAGAGCTCAATAGAATATAAAGTCGTTAACATGAGCTACACCTCGACCAACTTCAACAGTGAATGCTACTCGCATGTTAATGCATCATTAACAGTAATGTTACAATATATAATAGTAAACAATCTTTTAAGTACATTTTGCTTATAACACTTGCATGCTTCTACTTAAAGGTGTTAAATTCCGAGCATATATATATATATATATATATATATATATATATACATTGCAAGATGTATGATAATTTTGCCCTCTTTACTATCAATAGTGCCAAAAGTGTCACTATGATCGATTATTTGACTGTTTTGTGATGCTTACAATTAGTAGTTGGTTTCAGTCCGTGCAGCGTCATCATATCTGTTTGCGTCTCTTCTCATGTGACCTCTTTCTAGCATGCTTGGTGCTATGATGTTCAACGCTCATTGGAAAGAGTTTGCACGAGAGATGGCTTTTAATGCACCAGTAAGCCTGGTTATTTAGTTGATTAGCTTTGCTTAAGGCCTTAACTGTCTTCATGCAGGAATGAACAGGCTTCCAGTTGTGCTGTAGCGCAGCGCCACAAAATCAAATACCAAAATGATTATTCCTTGTGAATACATACCTCTCTCTGACTTTTGTGTCATCAAAAGCAAATCCCATGTGACTGTTCCTGGTCAGACCAAATTGATAGGCCTTCTCGAGCGCTGTCGGGGCCACAGCTGATGCACATGAATCCTGGAGATTGGACATAACATGTCAGTTACACTGACAGGGTTACGCCACACTGCTCCTATATTGCCTCTTGTCAATAGGAACCTTAACACCTGAGCAGAACGTAAGTCAATCACACTAATGGGGTTTCTACGTCTGATCTGCAGGGACCTGAAGGGCTGATTGGTCACAATGGGGCATCAAAAACAGTTCTTTATATATAACAGGCAAATGAAGAGTTTACAGAAGATTCAATTCAGAAAAATTCTTGTAGGTTTATAAGTTAAGCCTTGAATGTGCAATGGAAATATTGTATGTCTCAGCAAGTTGCAGCACACAACCTATTACAATCGGTTTGGTTGCGATAATCTCTCATTACTGTTTCTTTTTTTCTTCATCGCCTCAAATCAGTTGCTGCCGAGGTGGATTTGGCTGATAGCGTTTTCAAATCAATGGACCCTCCCACAGCTTGATTATCACAAATCCTCCATATATTTCATTATCATCTGACCCAGACATCATGCACAATATAGTGTATGATTTGTGCTTCACTTTGGCAGCGGGGTAAACAAAGTATTAGATGAGTATTACTGTTCCCCTTGTCATTTTACATGACGCACGCAGTTCAGTCAGTGACCAGAAGATGTCAGTGTAACAGTACAAGTGAAGGCATTGTAATTTCCTTCTACTCTACTACCACTCTCCTTGTCGGAGGAGACTTCCTTCCCTTCCATCTGCGGCTACTTTCTTTTCTTCTACACACTTTTACTTCTCCAATCCCCATTTCATGTCACTTTATCACGTTTCTCTCTTCTAGTCTTTGCTTTCCTGTCCCCCTCACCCCTCCATTATTAACTTCTATCTGCTTTATCCTCCCAACAAGTCCTCTTTCTCTATCTACCTTTATCACCTCGATAGTGTTCTCTCTCCTTCCACCTCCCATCTTTCCCGCCTTCCCATTCTTCACTCTCCTCCTGCTGCCTCCCTCTACTTTTATATCCTACTGCTTCCAGTTTCTTTTACCTTTCCTGTTTTTTTCTCCTGCTGTATCCTCCTCCTCCTCCTCCTCCTCTCCTGATCTTGTAGACACCTTGTGTCCTCTTCACCCTCTTCTCACTTTTCATTGACCTTTTTACAACTAGTACTTAATTCTCTTCCTACCTTCCTCTTCTCTTGCTCTTCTGACTTTTTTCACCTTGCCAAATCTCATCTCCTCGCATCTCATCAGCCCCTTCACCCTTTTGCTCTTTTTATCATCTTTCCTCTTCATTTCCTGCCCTACCACCTCCTCTTATCTGTTTTTCATATCTGTACTATCTCCTACCTTTGCATCTTTCTTCACCTTTCTATTTCTTCCTCTATCACCCACTCCTGCCTCCAATGGAAGGCATTCCCATACCTTCACCTTTTTATGTCCACCTATCCTCCATCTTCTCAACGTCCCTCACTTGCTCTCCACTCCTTTACAATCTCTGTACTCAACGTACTCAATTGTCTTTGTTTCCCCTCCTTTCCTCCAATCTCTTCTTCCTAGCTCCTTTCTGAGCTTTCTCCTTTCCTCTCCTGGATACATCTCCTATTAATTAACAAAGAAGCTTTGCCATACCTCCAGTGTCAGTGTTAGACAAAGTTAGAGAGAGGGAGAGCATCCGAGACATACACACTCACACACAAGTGTCTCTCTGTGTGTGTATGTGTGTCTTAATCTCCTCTCCACTCTTGTTCTCTTTCAAGTGAAGACATTCCCCACACGGTGACCTTGCTTTGTTACAGCTGACACTCACCTCTTATCACGCTCTGTCCTCATATCCGCTGCTCCTCCTCAACCTCCCTCTTTTTTTTCTTCCCTCTTTCACTTTTCTCCCTATCTAACAAAAGGGAGATGTCACTTGCTCAGAAGCTCGTTTCTTGCCTCTCCTTTCATTCTTCTCTGGCTTCCTCTCTTCCGTCTTTCCATTAAGCCAACAAAAGGCGGCGGCCGCTCTGTTCAGAAAAACTCTCTCTCTCTCTCTCTCTCTCTCTCTCTCTCTCTCTCCATTTCCTGTACTTCCTCCATGGCTGCACCTTTTCTCTCCTCTCCGTCTTGTATCCTCCTCTTCCTCCCTCCCTCATCCCCTCTGCATCTTTCCATTAAGCTAACAATAGGAAGACTGTCTTCCATTCAGAGAGGCTAGTCTTTGGTTGGAGGTCACACCAATAGAAGTCATTAGTCTGGATTTTGTATAAGTGTGTGTCCCTCACTCTTGAGAGATCAAAACTCCTTGCTCTGCTTATTGTAGTTTTTCGAGAAGTTACTCATTCGGGTTCTGGTAGTAATTATCTTTAGCTACACATTTTTCACTCATGACCAATTTCAAGACAGTACAGTGCAATGCTCCTTAAGCACATGTCACTAGTCACTATATTGCTAGTGTTTCAAACCTAGGTCTTAGATTGAAACCAGAAAAGCTTGGGGCTATTAATACTGCAGATGCAACAGCTTTACAACTGCACCGAGATCCTAAGGAGGCAGACGTTTCCCGAACTCAGATAACGGACACAGTATATCACTATGTAAACCAATACCCTGAAAAGCAATTGCTGAAATGAGAGAAAGCAACTGGGTGGCCTGTTACAACACCTCACCATAAGTGTATCAAACGAGGAAGGCTCTCCCTTCTGTCAATAATTAATGTCAAGGGCTCTTGGGCAAAGCACTTAACCCCCAGCTGCTCAAGCCAAGCTGGTCAGCGGCCATCAGAAGAAGACTGCGGTCAACAAAGCAGCTCAGTACAAAGGTGGAGGTAGATAAAAAATTAAAAAAAGCTTTACTTAACTGTGTTTCTCTGGGGGAAAATAGTTATTTTCTATTTCAACCTAAGTGAGAAATACACTTAAAATGGAAGAAATGAATAACCCATAACTGGGATATCTAATTTAAAATGATATAAATGAAAAGTTGCTGTAATCTGGTTTGCCATCATCAGTCTTGAATGTCCTTAAATAATAATATTCTAGATTGATAGCGAAAAGACATGGAGCGGAATAAGAGAGCAAGTCAGAAAGCTTTGAGGTTACAGTGGTGGATGGTTCACACTCAAGTGTGTGTTAAAGGATAAGTCTTATGATATTCTATATTTTTCTTGCAAGAAGACCATAACCAACAATGTATTGATCCATACTAACTAGTTTTGTCGGTGTTACCAAAGCCTGATGAAGTCATTGCCTTTGCGCCATCGTGCTACACTATTGATACAATACTATGTCGGCCAGTGCAATGGCTGACATGTTCCTTCATTATCATGAATGTGCGCATTGCACTTTGTTTTAATCGATCCCACATACACCTTATGTCTGCAGCAAATGTATAATTACTAGCATACCAAATCCATGGCTGAAAATAGTCCCTGACAGAAACACTATTTATTCCTGTAAAACTAACGTTTGCTAAAATCTACAAAACGCCATTTTAGGAAATTACTTGGCCTTCTATATATGTTTATTTTGATACATTTTTAAAAATTTTCATTATCAGAGGGAACCATAAAGGTGACAGGGTAGGGAAGTCAGAAGTATTGAGAGTCGAACAAACGCAAATGTTAATGACAACAATATAGAATGTCACCAGCCTGATCCTTTAAACACTGTCAGGTGTGTGCAAGTGAGTGTATTGTATACCACGTCAGCGCTGGGCTCCTGTGTAGCAGTGGGCGGGGCTGCAGCAGCAGTGGGCGGGGCTGCAGCAGCAGTGGGTGTGGCAGCAGGTGCGGCAGGGGGCGTGGCCTCCTGCAGGGTCAGCAGTGAGGGAGTGGAAAGGAAGGGGGATTAGCTGCAGCCGCAGAGCCAGGATGGCGAACAATGTTTATGGCGAGCGAACGGCCCGCTAATCAGGCAACAGGCAGGCGATGATGTCATAAACATTAAAGGTCAAAGAAGTTAATGAAGCAATGGAGAAACTTTTTGACTCCAACCTTGAATTGAAGCATAATTACCATCTGACCATCTTAGCTTTTGATGACTAAGCAAAGGAAATTTGAGAGCTGTGATTCTGAAGGCAAATCAGAGGCAGTTAGAGCAGAACAGCAAGTAAAAAAGAAAAAATGTAATCTTATTGTTCAGAGGTTCACTGAAGCTTGTAAGGTGCCTGTTCTGGAGCCTCTTCATCCTCTAAATGTGTGCTCACCAATATCTCAAGAATCACAAGTACAGAAAATGTTGTGACAGAAAAGAGGATGATAGAGAAGCCTCTTTATTCAAGCACATGCTGAGACTGTTGTTTACTGTCAGCTGTGATTACTTCTTCAGTCAGACAATATCCTTTTGCTGTTGATGAAAAATGCATGTAGCAACTTGTGAGCGGAGCGCTGTCACATGGTGCAGCAGCGCAACCATTTCAAAATATAAATACAAATGTACTAATTGTGTAAGATTGTGCCCAACACTTAAACAACTCATCATTCTAAAAAGCTGTTTCATAATGATGTGTTTAACTACAGGACATGATCCATCAACACAGAAATGTGGGAACTACTCTGCTGAAGGTGGAAACTGTTTATGTTTACTGTCTCTACAAATCTAATCATGAATAAATAAATATATATCTTTTTTTTTTAATTACAAGGACTTTGTATTGACACACAAAAATAAACTTTGGAACAGAAGCTAAATCACAAGAGATAATCTATACTATACAGTGATGTTGTTGAAGTAAATGTCACGTCCTCTTAAGACTTACATTTTTTTTTTTTTTTAAATATCTTCAAATTTCCTCTGAAGTCTGGTGAGACATTTACATATTGTAATTTGTTATGGTTGTAATGAAAAGATGTTCCGGTCAACAGCATTAACAAAACATCCAACAAACAAAACATGAATCGCAACGATAATTGGATGAACCACCACTGGTATATGTAGAGCTATGGCTTTTTCACAGGCTTTAGTCTACTGTATATCATAAAGCAGATGATCTTACGGCCCATAAAGCAACAAACCTTAGAGTTATAGCAAACCTGGCATAGCTCTTTGGCTCTGTGCTTCATGATCAATGTCCTTTTTAGAGGTGTAGTTTAGCAGGTAACTGGGTAACTGATAAACTATCACTCCTGTAAGGCTTATAATATATTACACATATGAATTACTCTATCCCAACGCTAAGGTTATGATGTAAATGACTGCCTACCAGCCTCTTAGCATCGCAGCTAAATGTTAGCTGAGTGTTTTGGCTCCTGTGGGCTCATAAAGCATAAATGGCATGCACAGTTAGCGTAGCGTAGCGCCATGGCTCCGCACTGTATGACAGGCTGCCAGAGGTGGAGTTTGTGGCTCAAGGCTAAAGGGACCATAAAGAAGAGTTAATGGGCTGTACAACTGCAATGTGATGAAGCGCTAAGCTAACAGGGCGAGGCCATGGCTGCATTTCATCAGAGAGAAATAGGCGTGTGTGTGTGTGTGTGTGTGTGTGTGAGTAAGTCAGAAAAAAAGTAGGACACGTGTGCTCTTCTGTAAATGTGTGTGTACGTGCAACTTTTTTACTAAACTGTATCTCTATATATGTGTCGTATGTGCATGTCTCTGTGTACATATGTATGTACATCTGCCAACAGCTTAAAATAGGCTGCCTAAACAAAAGTATTGGCTATTATAGTACTGTAAATAAAAACCCTGTGGTGTAATGTGAATATATCTTACTTTCTAACATTTTTTATAGATTTTTAATACCATAACGCCTTCTGTTAAGTTAAGTTAAGTGGTGAAAGTGAGTGTGTGTTCCCCTTTTAATTTGACCCACTTACAGCAGGAGGACCTGGAGCAACTGTGGTTGCGATCGGTGGAGGACTGAATGGCTTCGACTCTTCCTTTTCCTTCTCGGGCTCCTCCTCTTCTGGCAGGAGTGGTGGCGGAGGGGCGAGGTTGGGGCACTGGCCGATTTCGGCATTCTCAAAGGACACAGGCAGGGAGAAATCTGAGAGACTGAGAGATGGAAGAGCGATTAGATTTCAACTTACACAATGTTTAGCTGACACCAACAGAAACATCACAATGAGTTAACAGTGCAGGGACCTGTTGAAGTGTGTTCAGACTGAATGCTACACTAAGTACATTTTCGCCTTCCTTGATGAGGATGAAGTTGACTGGTGTGTTTGTGCAGTCCGTTTGAATTTGCATACAGCACAGGTGTTCAATACATGTCACTGTTTCCGCTGTAATTGTAGGGGAACCCCTGCCAGGCCTTTTTTTTAATAATGCCGAAAATAATGCCAAATTTCCCCTGTAATCATTCTGCAGCGGCACACTGCCTTGAACTGCCGCGGGGTATCGCTGTGAGTCCATTAACGATGCAAGTGTCTGTGGTTCGTTCACATCTCTGTAATAACAGCTGGACAGTCAAGTGTCTGTTATCTAAACTGCTAAAAGCAGGGGAACAAGTTTGTTTTTAGCTGAGCTAGACCAGAGAACATTTGCTTCAAACAGATCGGTGGTGTCGTTTTGCCCCCATTGTTCTCTGTGAAGTGATGTAATGTAGCCCCGGTGCTTTTTAAGTAGAGTGAGCACTCCGTTTGAAAAATAGCCTGTTGAATGCTACATTGCTTATCAGAAACCGGTCATATGGTAACTTAGGAGGCAATTTGGCCTTGTGTGCTCTGATTAATGTGGCATGCCGTTCACAACCCACCAGCCATAAATTTGTTCTAAAGAAAACAAAGGTTCATGTGGATTTCGAAAAGTGACTGATAAATATTTAAAGAACCTTTAAAGTGATACATTTTAGAACCCGGCCGATCCGCTAGGCCAAAGCAGTTAAGCTAAGGGAAATACTACATATACAAATGAATCTGTAACATGGAACCTTCAATGCAGACTTACTACCTCAATGGCCACTGACAGAATTATCAGAATTTGAAATTTGGGCCAAAATTTTGCATCTGTTTGTGTTTCCATAAACTTTGTACTTAATCACAGTGCATCCAAAATTGGTTTTGAGTGTAGTCTGAACAAGATCAAGGGTCAGGAGCACAGCACACTCACTGACAAGGTTCCTATTACCACTGTATGATCATGTATGGGCGCTAGAAAAAGGAAGTATAGTAAGAGTTATTCAAGATAAATGAACTTAACAGTATTATATGCTCAATACAAATTACTGTAGGTTCCAAGAAAATGTACAAAAGAATGATGAAGACTCACTGACAGAGAGTCAGATGTATATTAGGTAGAAGTTACAGCGTCGAGGTGATAAGGGTGAAATGAGGGGAGCGATAGACAAACAGACAAAATCATAAACACACAAAGATGAGAGAGGGGTGTAATTTGATTTATGAGTATTTTTATGATGTTGGACAGCTCTATTACTGCTGTTCAGGCAGAAAAAGACGCTGACTTTATCGTCATAATCCTCAACAGCATCATCATGACCTCCTGAAATCATATTAACAACACTTTAACCCAGCAGTGTATGAGGTCAAAATTAGGTCTGTCTTCCACTGCCAGGAAACATTATTGGGTAAACATTTTGGCAATGTTTGAAGCACAAGTATCAATGCAGTGCATTTAAGTTTAGCAGTTAGTTTACTGAAGTAAAGTAAATTGGTCAGTTTTGCCTCTGTCAGGATTTTAACATGATTCAAAATCAAAAATCAATCAAAAGTTGACTGTTGTTTTGCTCCATATGTATCTTGTGGTGTTAGAACCACATTACTCTGTGGATGTATCAGAATAATAATAACAATGATGGGAAAAAGAAGGATCTAGTTATTGCTACCAGATCTTTGCGAGAGGAAGTGGCCAGGTTCAGTCACTGGAATATATTCAATTATAATGTGATTCAGCAACAAAAAGTGTAAAGAAGTGAATATTAATCGTTAGTTGAAATATAAAACTCACTTTGAAATGCCCACTTTATTTGCAATGTTTTATTTTATTTTATTTTCCTTATTGTTATATTTTGTCCCACATTTTAACTTATTCATGTTTATAGTCTGATTTTGTTTTTACTTGCATGATTGTTTTTCTCTTTTACACATATTCAATAATGTTATATTATGTTGTATTCTAGGTTGAAGAAAAAGCCTGTTTCAATAAACCTGGATGCATGTATAGATGAGATGTTACATACACAGCGTTGACCATGAGGTTCCATATACATCCCTGGAATGGGACGTTGACTCTGTTGGAGGTCTGCTCTACATCTGCAGGAATACCACCGAGGAAGATGCGCTGCAAGCTCACTGGCTGGTCGTTGGGAAGCGCTGCCTCCCTCTTGGCCTCCTCGTCCACCTGAACTGCAAAAGATCTGGAGGAAAACACGCACAGACGAACACACAGAACGTATGAAAATGATTATGCAGAGTAAAAGTCAGTCTTCAACAGCGACATAAAATGACGTTGCACAATTAGGACCATCAACACAGCCTGAACAGACGCACAATCACCAACCTGCCAGCTAGCCTCTCTATGCGCAGCGAGTGCTCTCTCCCATCATTCAGGATGCCTTGCTCAGGTCGTCTGATGATGCGACGCGGACTGTTGCTGCCGGTAAACAACAAGACCTCGAGAGAGCCTTTGTTCAGCAGGACTGAGAGGTAGGGCTGCAGGAGATGGAGATAATCTTCATTATCTGTGGAAATCTGTAAATCCATACTACTCTCAAGACCCAGAGCTGGAGATGAAATGTAGAAGGTACATTTAAGGTTGATGTATGAGAAAAGGGCTTTGAATTGTCCTATATACCAACCACTTTAGATACACAGTTTACACCACCTAATAAGCCAATTAATCCAACATTACTCATTGAAAAGGCTGGAGTAGAGGAGATATGAGACTCCATACATGGGCAACTGGAAATAGGAAAGTGAGGGGATGAACGAATGAATGAACATTTTGATGTTAAGCCTAAATGTAATATTACCATTTGCATTAACTTTAAAGCCTTTAGAAGTGTGGGTGTATTCTTTTTTTTTAACTATCATCTATATTTAACTAAGACCAAACCTTGTTGAGATAAGAGAGCTCTTTTCAAGAGTCTCCTGGCTGAGGTAAGCAGTGATAACATGACTGTGTTGCTTAATAAAAACATCAAACTGATAATAAAAAAGTCTCACAAGGTCAGAAGTAAACAAAAATGCAATTACAAAATCATGAATAAAATTGCCGACAAGAATCAGATTAAAGATTGCTTCCTAGAAATAGCCTGAATAAGCTGAGTGTGAATGTTGATTTCTGACCAAACAAAACAAATGTATCAAATATTATTAAAATATATAAATATATTTTTTTAAGCGCTTTCAGCTGTCTTTAAAGTGGAATGAATGACTGAAAAAAAGCTTTTTAAGAATTCTTCGTGAAACCAAAAAAACAAATAAATTAGACCTATTTAATACTACCAAACAAAAACAATATGTCAGGAAAACAGTTCTCAGCAGTAGTTGTTACCTCAGGAAATAAGGATCTAAATAATAAAAGTTCATCTGTTCGAAGAATTTTCCCTATATGACCTCACAATGAATATATTTGACCACCTCATGCATGTTGTAATTCTTTAAATGCTTGTCGAGAAGAGAAGAGGAGAGGAGGAGAAAGGAAGGACAAGGCAGAAAAAAAAAACAGATTGAAGGGAGGAGAAATGACAAACAGGAGGGAGGAGAGACTGGGGATTAAAGAGAAGTCAAAAGGCGAAAGGGGAGATGAGTAGGGAGAGGTGAGGGGGTTTATAGAGAGAAATTGGGGGGAAATAAGAGAGGTAGGAGAGGAGTGGAGAGGAGAGGAAAGGATAACAAGAGATGAGAGGAACAGAAAGGAGGGGATAATAGGGGGAAGAGATGAGAGGGCAGAGAGCAAAACAGCGAGCGAGATAGAGATGGGTAGAGAGAGAAAGAGAGAGACAGACAGAGAGGTGCTAGAGAGCAGTGGTGCAGGGTCAGGCTAATTTGAATTTTAATTCACTGTGTGCCAGAGGGCGAAGTGGGAGACAATTTACCACCTGAAAATGGAATTTCAATTTGAGGTCGGGTACAAATTGAACTGAGATGTAGCTACAACATGCCTCTCGCCGCACTGCCTCGCACAGACACACTTGCACAGATACAAAGGCATGCGAGCACACACACACACACACACACACACACACACACACACACACACAGGTGCACAGACACACACACGTCACACGTACAGACAAAGGCAGACGATCACAGATGAACTCACACAGAGGACACAGACACACACACACACACATGTAGACATACAACCATGAAATAATACGCAAAATACTGTGTAGCTAACATGCATGGAAAGACACTCATAAGAAAATCATATGTAAAACATTCACACATAAAACATACACGGACACACACATCTCTTCTACCTTCAGTATTTTCAATCTCTCAGCTTTTGAAGTTGACACATGTATGATCATATTTGGGGTTTCATGTGTGAGCCAATTCTGGTGCAAGGTTGTATAAGTGAAGCAGAGCGAAACTGTGCACAGAATACAGACAGGGGATGCAGGGTGTTTGTTTAATATGTATGAACCAATCTAATGTCTTTATTGGAAGCATAACTTGTATGTTTAAGCAAAAATGCCCCAGATATATTGTGACAGGTCAAGCTAGATATGTTTTTTTTAATTTTTTTTAAATCATCTGTCCTCTTTCCTTTTGGCTTCATCTTTCTCACTCCCTCTGTCTTTCCTTCATCTTACCACACTCTCTTTATCTCCCCTTATTCTGCTCCAAGCTTCTTCCTCCTTTCCTTCTTCATCGCTCCTCTCTGTGACCGTTCTCTCTGTGTACATTCAACTCTCCCCATAATTTCTCCTCTCCTCCGCTCTCCTCCCCCTTCGTATCATTTCTCTTCTTTCCGGTTCTGCTCTTTCCCCTCTCTCCTTCCGTTCACCTCTAAATCTCCCTCCGCTATCCCTCCATCCTTTGTCTCCTGTCCCCTTCTCTCTCCGCTGTTTCTCTGTCCCTCTCTAAAACATCCATTAGTCAGGGCCAAGTTGAGTTGATGGTGTTTTTAACCTCGCTTAACCTTTCTCCACACACACACACCTACACCTACACACACACACACACACACACACACACACACACACACACACACACACACACACACACACACACGCACCCTGCCTGCCAGCATAGTTAGTAAAAATAGATTTATGCGCCCAACAACCAGTGATGATGGATAAGCTAGAGGTAACCCTCTGTCCTCTCTCTCTCTCTCACACACACACACACACACACACACACACACACACACACACACACATAAACCTACATACACTTTCAATTTTGCATTCATGTGAGCAACATCATACCAATGCGATACACACACACACACACACACACACAGACACAAATTATGCTTAAACATGCATGCACACACACAACCATGGAAACAGGCAACCACACAGACATGAACACAGACATATACACACATTCGCATGCCTGCAAATAGGAAAGCGTGTGCAAACACAATACTTAAACACCAAATATATGCTGTTTCCAGCAGAGATAAAGGACTGGATTTGTTTATTTATTAGTGATTAGGATGAAAGAGAGCTGTATCAGTACAGGGACTTCAAGCGTGTGTGTGAGTCAGCATATGTGTGTGTGTGTGTGTGTGTGTGTGTGTGTGTGCGCGTATATATATATATATGCGTGAGAATGTTTTTAGCCGTAAGACAATCTAATCAGCAATGCTGCCAACGAACTCAAAATCTCATTAATATGCACTCATGGAAACTTCATTCACTTAAAGAAAGAATGCTTGTGTGCACGTATGAGTGTGTGTGTGTGTGTGTGTGTGTGCTTGCATGGTCAGCTAAAAGCTAGAGCAGCTACTATCAGTATCTGTCATTGAACATGTGTGTGTGTGTGTGTGTGTGTGTGTGTGTGTGTGTGTGTGTGTGTGTTTTCATAAAAGAGAATCCAATTAGCCCAGTTGCCAAAAAATGCAAATCTCATTAATATGCACTTATGAAAACATCATTAGGTAAAGGGGTACAGCTTTCGGGTGAGTATGAGTGTGGCCATGTGTTGAACCCACCTCTCCCGACTGTCTGCGTCTCCTCTTGGAGCTAAGGAGGTTAGTGTTTCGGGCCTGTGGTGGAAAGATTTTCAAAAAATGGGAGAATAAATGGATTAATGCTTTGTGTTTTTACAGGTCCCTACGTTTTCTTATATTTTCCAACAAAGGGATTCATATCTAACCGTTATTAATATTTATTTGATATATATATAATATTATTATACAATATATGGAAAATAGAGAAAGTGTTAATTTTGTAAACTTCCAAATAATCAGTTTCAATAATCTACTGTACCCAGAAACAGAGACAAACATAATTTCTTTACAGCCAATCATACAATTCAACATAAAGAAGTATTCAATAATAAATTAATAACAAATATATTCATTTGATTTTGTATTTGGTTTGATTTATTATTTTGGTTTTAAATTGATCATTCAAGCAAATTCCTATTCCTCTTTAATTTGTACCAAATCACAATTATTTTTCCATGATTCTTCCTAAAACTATTTATAAATTACAGACCTGTAAAATAAATCGCAAAGTTAAGAAAGTGAGTCACAATTTCAATGAAGAAACTATATGAACCCGAACCTGCTGGCTGATTGGCGAAGCTCCGCCTACCGCCAGCATTATGGTCCCGGTGTCGGCCAGAGTGCTGAATGACAGGCTGATCTCTGTGCCAACCGCTAGCGACAGACCACCCAGCTCCATGTATCCCGGCTTAGAGAAACTGACTGTATACAGGTTCTGTGAGAAGGGGAAAATTACAAGTATTGAAGCATACATCAGTGAATAGACGAATGGTTTAGTCCTAAATGACATAAATCACAGTCGGATGGAAAAGTAAAACAAGGATTTGAAAAGCAAAAGTAGTGGGAAATAAAGTCAAAGCTTAACTCTAAGAGTGCAAGAGAGAACTTTTAGATGCATGTCGTTTTACAGATGCACCATCAGTCACTTCTCATTATGTTGACTGTGGTTTCAAAGGCAAAACAAACAAACACACACAGAGTGGTGGTGAAGGAAGACAAAAGACGGATAAGGAACAGAAAGACCTTCACTCTACACACACTCAACCCTGGACTTTTATAATCCTCCATACAATCTTTATACACTCTGCAAACATGGCTGCACATTTTCACGGATGAATGGCACCACTGTATAGAAATCACGGTGAATGCCTTGTATGTCATTGAAATCGCCAATGCAGATTCAATGCACATGTTGAAGGCGATTGAAGAACTGCGTGTATGTTTGGAATGTTGTGTACATGTACATGTAGATGAAAAAATAGACAGTTTGAACTGCTTATTACAATTTACTCTCTTATCTAATATGTCTGACAGAAACACACTTTTACTTCCTGAATAAAGTTACGTACAAAAGAAACAGAGTGAACTGTGTGTGATGATGGTAAATCACTTAAATACTGAACGTAACAATATAAGTGGATAATCTTAACGCGATTATACACAGAGGTTTTAGCAGATTCTGCAAATACTGAACTGCAGATGTATATTTCTAGACAGTCCTCTATTACCTCTGTAATAGAATCTAAGTGTTGTGAGAGTTTAAGTATACTGCACAGCTGTAGACATTCTTACCTCTACATTACATCCTTTAGTGACCCCAGTGTAATCTGAACTGCTGAGGAGACTATAGGGAGTCCTGGAGACTTCGATCTCCCGAAGACAGCCAGCATACCGCTTCAAAGTGACCTCTGACCTATACAAATATTACAATAGTTTTAGTAAAAGTACATAGACACAGGAATGTCAAACTCCATGGCATTTCCTGTCCCTCAGTGGTGTAATACAACTCAAGAAAAAGCTCAATTACTGCGGCAGGGAAGCTATTGCATCATTCATCCAGAAGCAGAGTGATGCTCGGATGTCAAGTTTAAATATGCTGTGTGTCCATAGTAATAATGCAGGATGTATGATATTAATCAGTTTTCAGTAGCATAATTCAATGTAATGTCAGGTATTGTCCAGGTTGCAGTATTATGCAAGAGGAAAGCGAAAAAAAAAAAATGGTTTCAGTGAATTAGGGCTGCATATTTGTAGCCAAGCAAAAACAATTGCTTGCAGTGCCACAAAAAAATGGGTAGAGACACTTTGATCATAAAATACTATTTGAATATGTTTATGGTAAAGACTCAAGTAAGGCAGAGTCATAAATGTGAGAAATTCCACGTAAATGTTTCTGAACTGACAAACATCAAATTCAGATGAACAGAGGATAGAGGAAGTGATTTCCAGCTGCCGTGTGGAGGAGCAGGAGCCCTCAGATGCCAGCCAAGACACAGACAAACACACATACACATTCACTTTGAACTGTACAGCGTCATCAGCATGGCTAGCCTCATGCAGAGGGCAATATATATCAAAATATACTGATTGTAAGATGTATTTATTTACCTGGCTGTCATGCTGTTAAGACAAAACATAATATCAAAGCATTAGCACATCTTCACAAACACAGTTTCAACTAATGACTCAGCTAAACCTGTCAAGTCTTTTCAACGTTCTGCCACATTTAACAGCAATGAAGTGTCATCGGCATTTTCCATTGGGACAATTTGGTTAAAAATGTCATTACATAAAAATTTGAAAAACTTCCTTCATTTGCATTATCTTCAGAAAGTGAACAATCCTGCCGGCTTTATAATAAATACATGTACAGTATATGCAACTGTCAAAATATTCACATTAATGTGTTAAATCAGTGTGTGTGTGTGTGTGTGTTTACCTGTAGTTTCCAATGGTAGGCAGCCCTCCAAAATAGATCTTCTGGTGTTCCCTGAGGTTCAGACCAGTAGCTGAGCCCTGAGACGAGGTCACTATCTTCTCCTCAGCACCACTGTCAATGTCCACTACGGTCACCGTGGCTTTGTAAACAGTTAAAGAGACATGAATAACAACAGAACAGGCTGACAGAGATCACATACTTTGAAATTTAAATCTTAAAATACATATTATACGCATTCATATTTTGAATGCCGCTTGTTGTTGTTTTCTTCCATGTTTTTTTAACAAAAGAGGTATTCATCTTAATGAGTCTACCTGTTTAAACAAATGTAATCTAGACTAATATAATGTAAACTAGTTTCGTCTAATTTGGTTTGCTTCAGATTATCAAATCTCATTCATGCTGTTCTTGTCCAGTCTTGTCAACAGTAGCGTGGCCTAGTGCGGATTGTTGCTGTCGTGTGTACCTTGTTTCTTGTTTCTTGACATGGTGAGGGATTTCCAGTGCCCATCATTGTGGCGGCTATCTGATATGGCACTGCCAACTCCTGAGCCTAGGTCAAAGTTCACCTTCACCTTGCCCTCTGACAGCTCCAGGGACATAAAGTCCTTCTACAGAGACAGCAGCGGGAAAGTGTTGTGAGGTAATGGAATTTAAAATCCAATAACAATCCAATAATTCATTTAAATCAACAGGCTGAAAAAAAATATGTCCTTATTTTATATTTATTTATACATGTTTTGCAGGAGTTAAATGTTTTATTACCCAACAGGCTGAATATGAATATGGAATTTAAAAATGGATTTCAAATTATAAGAGCACATTCTAGACATTGCTCTGAAAAGATTTCTCTTTCTGCAGCGTGTTAACTTTGAAAACACGTCAGCTCTTTACAGTCATATGACAAGTGTGTGTTTGTGTCTTGATTATAGTTTGTTGTACTTTTTGTTGTTCTAAAATGTGACTTTATCAAACTGAAATTATTCTTATTGATTCTACATCGGTCATGGAGTAAAGATGGTACCTTTAAAATACAAAAGTTAGTCCTGCCTATCAGTTCTGACATTTACATGGGTTATAATCATTTGGGTTTCACTATGTTGCATACATACCATATCTTCAGTAGCCAAATACATGAGCAGAGATTCAGAGGAAAACGTGCGGAACTTAAAGGTCACGGAGGAAACATTGGGGTTCCACCTGGTGGGTCGTCCCACTGCGGCGTAGCCCTCTCCATCCAGCTGAACTGTCCCCTCAACATCTGAACGCTGCGGGCTAAAAACACAGACAAGAAATAATCCATTTTACTATTGCTTCGTTTCACATTCAACTGTCAAAGGAGTTGGAAATGTCAAAAATAAATTGCAAAGCAACAAAGATAATGAAGTGGCCTGTTGTTATTCCATTCTTTCTCGCTCTCTCTCTCTCTCTCTCTCTGGGGGGGGGGGGGGGGGGCATCCCAAGCGGAGAGCCTACACGGGAACAGCGAAACTCTGCCATTGTAACTGTAACTGTGTACGCTTTTTTGCCACACTAATTTATAACACTAACAACGTTACTGCTTGCAAAATAACTCTCCTAGCCGGGCCGGATGCAACTGCGAGTCCCTCGGCTGTGTTTTGATATCGCATACCTGGGTAGGCCTACTGCAAACAACATGCTCAATCAGTATGTACTGCATGCTGCCTATTAAATGAAAGATTAGGTATAATTTACCAGCTTCTCACGATTGGTTCACGGAAGTATGCTTAAGTGACGGCTGAAGTTTCAAGGCGCCCTGTAGCTTCTCTCACAGCTGTTCTGAACAGGCATGTTTTGAACGGGCACTGAAATGGCATTTATAAAATATGAAAGCTTTATGAATAAGTGTTTGTATACCTGACAACACATCCTTTGCAGTCTCCCTGTCTCTCTCTGTAGTTCCAAAGTCCAATAGGTTTACCATCCAAGAAGGTCTCCCCCATGCAGCCGGTGAACGTTGTTGATCGTACTGCATCTGCTTTCTAAAAAATACAAAGCAGGACAATGTAGACATCGACAGACAGGTTCCTTGATGTTGTTACACACAGACAAAGAGACAGACATACCTTGACAGTGCCGAGTATTCCTCCTACAAACAGGTAGGCATTCTGGTCAACGTCCAGGATGGTGAAGGCCGTGGGCGAGTTGGCACTGGCCGGGGTCGGCATCATACCAGCCATAGAGCCTTCCAGAGGATATACGGATATGGTCCCATTCAAGCCATTACTGGAGACAGAGACAAGGAGAAAGACAGAGCGGGTTGAGATGTTACATTGTTTGCCATTCTATATTTCCTGGAAGACATTTACAATGACTGAAGATGTTGAAGCCACTTGGAATCAGTTTTTATGAACTCTTGGTGCTTAAGATGAATGATAGAAATGCGTAGCGGAACACGTTTGTAGCAGTGGAACCTCAGAGCTGTAAAGTGAAATCTCCCACCTTGGAGTTTGTTTTCAAAGCAGGAACAGCATTTCTTTGTCGAGTAGGGGGACATTTTTAAGACTTATTGTCTGTGTGATCCCATTGGAAAACACATTTGGGAAATCTCGCGCATGGTAATATATGATGCAGGTGGGACGTCTGCTTGGTGTGAATGGCTCTGGTGTCGGATGGTCTGTATAGAGCACCAATTAAGCTTTCACAGAGAAAAACTAGATCTAGATTACACTGTCTCTATGTAATGATGTGCCACACTGTCAAGGCTGCATTTTCCAAGTGAAACGACATGTTTTCCACCGCAGCATGAATGAAATGATGTCCTGTGGTTGTTGTCGTTTGGATTAAGTTGTAGTGAAGGTTAGGTATATATATATATTAGCTAATATGTTGCTGATGTTTGTCAGAGTGGGACCTGGAGATACAGTATGTGCTGTGCATTTGCATGTATCTGCTCTACAATTGAGCTCCTTTGTAATGCCAATTTGTAGCGTAAGTTCAGTTTGTGGGTGCATGTATGTACTGTATGTCTTACTATGATGTAGGTGCAAGAGCAGAGTATCATCATTATGCTCAACATTCCTTGTTTTCCAAGGTGAAACATTCAATGTGACTATTTGTGCTGAGGCCAACATCATTGTTCGCTTTGGAAGCCAGTTTGAATGAAAAACACTGTATGTCAGAGACACAAATTGTGTGTGTGTGTGTGTGTGTGTGTGTGTGTGTGTGTGTGTGCTAACTTCTTACCGAGATGCTTCTATTCTGTGCCAGTTCCCATCATGGATGGTGTGATGAGGATATTCCACCCTCCCCACACCTGAACCCACGTCCCAGAGGAAATTCACCTTCCCCTTACGCATCTCTAAGGCAAGGAAATCAACCTGAGACACACAGAAGACATATGCTCAATGCGCTGTATATTATCTGTTTTTGAAATATGGCACTGTGCAGTATATTGCTTGCAATAAGTCATCATGTCAACAAGGAATTGAAGTGAGAAAGGAAGGAGAGAGAAATAAAGACGATCTCTTTGTTATGTAGGTTTGTTGTATTGTATCCTCTAATTGTAAACCAGATGACTTTAGTTAAACATGTAATTGGCCATCACAAGGCCATCGTATGTATATACAGATGTACTGCATCTATTATGTCGAGGGTGGGTTTTCAAATGTACCCCATGGATTTTGTGCTGCACTTCTATTAAGTTGGGGGTCCTGAAAGAGACGGATTAAATATCCTGACTTTAAGTCCCTAGTTTAGGTTCAAAATCACTGTCTTACATGTGTAAAATCAGGGAAGTGACCCTTTAAATGCTATAGGGAAAATGACATGGAGGACATTTGCACAAATGAGAAGCTGAAAAGCTGGTCAAAGTAGTTTTTGTCAGCAGTAAATTTGCCCACTACCCACAATCAAAGTTTCATTTAGCTGCCGCCAGGGGGGTTAAAGTGGGCCTGAACAATCAAGAGCGACGTTATGGCACCTCTATATTAATAAGTAAATATATCTGATGGCAGTTTCATACATTAGGATGTCAAGCGAGTTCATTTTTTGTGCTGCAGTGTGGTTGTTCCTTTCCAGCTTATGGCATCGAGATACTCACTCAACAAATCAGGAAGTAATGTCACCCCACAGTAATTTTGCCCCGCTGCACCAATACACCCGCGGATCATACCGGAATAACCATTGGAAGCAAAACGTGATGTGAGGAAGACTCAGTCTTCTGTAAACCCAGAAATCAACAAATCTACAGTAGCATGTATCGACTCATTGATTATGTTTCCTCGCCCACCGTACATAAAACACATATACAACAGGATATTTGCATGATTTGAACAGCTGTATATGAAGGTCACGGGGGGGTCTCCGAGAAAGTAATTGCGGTTTTAAGGGGGGGCCAGCGCACCTTAATATAAATCCTGCCCCTCAAACTGTGGCAATACATTTTATTAAAGGAAGCCTATTTGTTCCACGAGACATGTGAGTGACAGAAGTTAAATAACGCTTCTAAAAACGTTTCTATGTATGTGGACTGGCTGTTAGGGTTCCCCCTTATGCCAAATCCCATTTTAAACCCCGGTTGTCTCCTAGCTTTTCAGTCCGACAACAATGAGCATTATAAATGACTGCTCTGTAATCAGATAGCAGATTAAACATGACAACTTTAAGTTATGTATTCAGGCAAGATATGCATACTGATCATCAGACCTCACAAATCTCAAACAGAGGTCATCAGATACACCTCTGTGATTACAGTCTGTGTCCAGCTCAGCAAAGAATGGATTGGATTAAATAATGCAATACATAAAATACATAATCATTTCTTGTTTTCTCTGCATGCAACTCTTGCATTTGCTCCTGAGATGAGAGAGCATGAGTTATGCAACACTGTCGGCAGTGATGCGAAATGATGATGATTAATAGGTACCCAAAACATTTCAATTGAGATTGCTTACAACAGAGAACCCTATAGAGTATTTATCATTGAGGGAATAGTGAATGAGTGAATGGTGGAGCGACTTCACACCTAGCTCTGGTCTATTCTGAGGGTACAAAGACTGAAGTTTCCTCCATCTGTCTCTACAAGTGAACTATCGCAGGATCTTGCTGTATTTTGATTCACGCTCGTATTACTTATGTATGAGCCCAAAAGAATTAATAAGAGAATTTTTAGCATATGCTATCATCTGGATATTGTCTTTGAAGTACACATTCACACACAGACATTATTATTCATATAGTATTATGCACAATTAGAGATTATTAGGGAGTCACATTTGAAGACACAAATGACACATATACGCACACATAACTACACACACTTATCTTTCTAGTCTCTCCAGGGTAATGACGATTATTCATTAGCACAGATCACAGGGCAGCATCGTTATTATTCAACTGGCACAACACACTATTAGTGAAATGGTGGAGGTGCGCGCGCACACACACACAAACAGAGCATTACTATTCATACTGAATTCTTCCCTATTAGAGAATATTAGTGAGACACACACACACACACACACACACACACACACACACACACACACACACACACACACACACACAAACACGCGCTTGCATGCGCGTTCAAGACTTCCCAGTCAGATGAAGCAAAGCAGTGATTTCTCAGGGGAAATCAGGCTAAAGCAGATAGCAACATAAACTTGTTGTTAATTGCTGCTGCTCCTTAGGACACACACACACACACACACACACACACACACACACACACACACACACACACACACATATGGATAAAAACACATACCCACACATATGCACACTTAGGGATTATCAGTGGTACCTTAAAACAGCAGTGTGCTATGTTTATAAGGGTGTTAGTGAGTGTGTGTCAAGAAGAATTAATTATTCTCATATTAGACAAATCACTCTGGGAGTGTGTGTAGGTTGTGTGTGTGTGCGTGTGTGTGTGTGTGTGTGTGTGGCGGAGAAAGGGGAACACAATTGTGTGCTTCTCTCTTTGCATCTATACTTCTGAGTGTGTTTGTGTGTGTGTGTGTGTGTGTGTGCACACTTTTGGAACATTTTGAAGTATGATAAATACTCCACAATATACAACTCCTCAACATTGTATTAAACATGATTAATGCTTTAATATGAAACATTTAAAAAATGTATAGGTGTCAACTGGATTTTCTATTTTGTTAGCAATGATACTAGAGTCATATATAGACAAAGTTTGATCATTATTTCCCCCAGAGCCAAACAGACAGATTAGCTAACCAAACAGACTTAATGAGTGTTATTAACATTGTAGTATCATGCAAATATAACTCTGATTGATAGCTTTATGTCTCCACGGTACATAGGTGATAGATCACAGTTAAAGTAAAGTTTTGGTAATGGTGTTATTTATATTTGTGAGGACCAACTCCTGACAGCCCTCTGGTTCGGCTCAGTCATATTACTGCTCTGGTTATAGTTGAGGTCAACATAAGCCTCCAGAAAATATCTACAAATCAAGGAGACTGAGCATACAATTGAAAGCATTTTGACAATGACATATTTCCGAACAGACAATTTGGGGTATTTGTGCTATATATTCAGTAAATCGCATACTCACATATTTGGCTGATCCCAGGTAGAAGAGCAGGTTATCGGGTGTGGTGGTTTTAACATTAATGATGATGGTATTGTACCTCCCTTTCCTGATATCAGGGCGATAACTATGGAGACAGTCACCACCGGATGACACTGACACTTTAATCTGGAAAGAGGAAGAAGAAGAAGAGAAATAAAAAAAATATCCACATATTTCAAATTGTTGTCGTAAACCTTTTTGTAATTTTTAAACATTGGCATTGTGACCCAAACTGACTTTTTATAATGTGAAGACAACAGACAATAAAATCAAGTATTTGGTACAAAATGTTAATAAAACTAACTTTATTATACAGTACAAGGTAATACAAGGTGAGTTTACAGATATTTATGACCATGTATTCTTAGTAAATGATTGTAAAACTGTTGTTGAGGACATGATTGTGTCATCATACACTTAAACTCTATTGAAGTATGTAAGGCTGACAGCTAGACAGTGTGTTGACAACTTACTGAGTTCGCTTGCTTCCTAGCTTGGTTGATCAGTTCCTTGATTTGCGAGATGTTTCGCCTTAAATTGTCCTGCAGCTTTTTGATTGGCTGCAGCTTCTCCAAGAGCCTGTCAGCTTCATCTTCTAAATCCTTCACTTTAGCTCCTGCGGCGTGGACTGAGGGGTGAGAGATAAAAAGTCGAGTAGTGATACCGAGCAGTACAGTAGTCGTTATCATAAATACTGTACAGTGTATTAGAGCTGAGACAGCATGAAATGATGGCAGCTGTGGAAATCACCAATATTACTCAAAGAAGGAGGAGAAATATGGTGGACAAGCGCGAAAGATGGAGAAGGCAGTGAGAGTCGAACCATTAGTGTAGCTCAGCATTCAAAGAGAACCTTTCTTTTATTCCATTTAAAATAACATTTAGGCTGGAAACTGAAAAACACAGAAATTAAGAAAGAGAGATGGAAATAAAAAGAGAGAGTTCCATGCTTTGCAGTGTGCAGAGCTGTCATGCTCGAGCAGAGCCGGGTAGAACGGAACGGAGGCATTATTAGAAGCAACTACTGTTTACTGTAAAGCTATTAAAGATGATCATAAAACTAATGGGTGGTGCACCGATACTGTTGTTGAAATCAGATCATTTTGTCATTGATCTGGCAACACCCCATTAAACAATGCTGTTGATGAGAAAGTGTTTTAGTGGTGATTGAAAATGTCCTGACAAATTATTTGGAAAGGAAAAGCCAACAAATGCCTAGAAATATGTGCTGGCAGGTAGTTAACGTTACTCTCATCATTATTTGGTAATTACAGCATAGTATTGGTGCACCACAACAATAAGTGCTTATACTAAGGTAATTGAAATATACATACTGATGGCTGTGGGGATTGAAAAAAAAAAAAGAGAGACAAAAAGACCAAATGTCAGTTTTCGGTTGATTTCACCAATGTATGTAGCTCTGAGCCAATACCGCCCGAAAAATAAAAAATTAAAAGCAGCATTTAACTAGGTACTGAGTTTCAAGTTTTAGTTATTACTTTGTTTGTGAAACTACAATGTTTAAGAGGTAAAACATCGAATGAAGTGAGTAATGGATAAACAGGAAATAAACAAATGTTTTCACACAAAACAAGTTCAATAGCAAATCATTTTTCAGAGAGCGGTTATGGTTCTTAGTGACTTTATCCAAATGGTTAATATTTAATTAACCAATCAAAAACAAAGTCTTTATCAATGCTGAACTAGCCCCCAAAATGTTAACTGGAATAGTCAAAAGTACAATAATTTCTTATTATAATGTTATTATGTAGCTAGCCAATAGTGAAGAACTTTACTGTTTTTTTCTGGGTCCTGGATCATCTGATTGGCTGCATTGACAGTGTCCTCCAGCTCGGTGTAGTTCCTCTGTAGGCCATGGAGTTGCAGGTTCAAATCCCCAAGACGCTCCAGGACGTCAATGGCCGTGGCGTTAGCATCTGCTGCTACAGCCTTTGTGGCCGCTAGCTTAGCTGCTGTGTCTGTCAAAAGAATGTAAGGAACAGAAACACACAAGCTTTACAAATGACATTCATCAGTGGCATGGCATTACTGGGTTTTTGTGATATGTTGTGCTGCTAATGATAAATAATGTCCAGTCAAAATGTGAATATAATGGAACCAATTTTGTTATTATACTTATGGAGTTTGAATTTGTCAGTGTGACTTTAAACCTGAGCTGATTATATTGTTTAATTTTATATTAGTACAAGAACTCATGGATACATTTTGGTTGTTTTTGCTTTGTTTGGTTTCAAACAACAACAGAAGACAGATCCTGGGTCACATTTGGAGACAAGAAGTGGCTCAAACGCAGAAGTATAATCCGACTGTAATCCTGAACCATTTTGAACTGGAATTGCACACATTCACACACACACACACACACACACACACACACACACACACACACACACACAGATCTAAGTTTTGTCACAGTTCCATACTACATGGCTGGTCAAATTTAACATGTCTCGAAACTGTAATTATTGCCCTAACATACAACAGAAATAGAAAAGCTACTCACAATTGGAAATATTTAAAACATGTTGTTGTTGGCTGAGAGAATCACATAATCAAAAACACGTTTTTAAAGTGGCAGTTTGATTGCCATTAGTTGACACAGAACTAAAATAATTTCTACATTTCCACAATTGTCCATTATTTTTTTTTGTATATTAACTGTCAAAATAGTATACTATTCAGATCAGTTCAGTTTATGGTTTAATATACTGGTATGTAGTGTTGGATATACTGTAGCTTCAGTTTTTGTTTGTTATATATTTAATCTACGCACACTAGACCATTTTGCAATGTTCTATCATTTGTTCACCACCATAGCTAAGACTATCATGCTGAATCCTGAAACATATCCTGACATTGGGAACTTGTAGTCGAGAGTGTATAAAGGTCACTTAATCTCAGTAAAATGTCATCTTTATTGGATAGTGAACCTTGCCTCTAGAACAAATCTTTGCCGCCTTCATATCACGGTTTTTGGTCAGAGTCCTGTAGATTTACAGCCTTACAACTTATTTTGTGTGTTAGAGGATCATGGTGTTTATGATTGAAACTCTAAACCCATCACGTCAGCGGATAATCCTTGCTGACATTTGTTACCAGGTCTGGTAGATCCTGTGAAAATCAGACCGATAACCATTTAGTTTCTAGCAATCTGACCGTGACATGGAACGGTATTGTGTTCACTCACTCACATGGATTTGAATTAGAATTAAATAAGCTGTGTTAACCTCTGGGTCATCCCATTTTACACTTGGTAGTAGCTGCATTTAAAGGTTTTCTCCGTGTTGATCCAAAAGCAACCATGTGCATCACTGTGGCTCAACAACCTCCCTATCACTGCAGTGTATTTCTGTGTGTCTGCGACTTCTGACATGTGTCAAGTTTACCAGAGCAACTGACCTCTATCGGCACAGCGATATTGATCCACTCTCTCTTTATCTCACTCCTACGCACACACACACACACACACACACACACACACACACACACACACACACACACACACACACACACACACACTGTGTATTTGTGCAGTCATACCATTGGGGATCGCGTTGAGCGTTGCCATGGTTCCGTTGACAGCTTTCAGCAGGTCTTTGGTTTTGTCTCTCGCTGCTTTAACTCTGCCCTTCAGCCCCGCCACGCCATCTGCATTCTCTATACACACACACACACACACACACACACACACACACACACACACACACACACACACACACACACACACACACACACACACACACACACACAATGATGACGATGGTTTGATTTGAAGCCATGGCTGCTTACTAATAAAAACACATCCCTCAGCTCCCCAATGGGAAGAGTGACTGACAGTAAATCATAGAGGCACACGAAGAGTGACATTGATAGCAGTTAAACTGTTTAAGACTAGTGTACACTATGAATATGATAGAACTGTAATCCATTTAAAGACTACGCAAGGGACGATGTCCCACGAGGTGTCCATTATCAGGAACTAATGTTCGCCGGGGAGTCAGACGGTTCCATTCATTCCTGATTATTGACACCTTGAGAGGCAATACCCTGCTTATACCATGGTCACTTGTCAAAGAAATAAAATTACATACTATATATACAGTATATGTATATGTTCTGTATGCAACATATTGCGCACACACACACACACACACACACACACACACACACACACACACACACACACACACACACACACACACACACACACACACACACACACACACACTCACCTTTGACATCATTTTGAAGTTGTTTAGCTTGGTTTAGCAGTCTGTGGCTCTTCTGAAGGGCACCTTGAGCTGCTTCCTTTAATGGGACCTCTGGATCTAAAACCTACACACACACACACACACACACACACACACACACACACACACACACACACACACAGAGAAAGAGAGTACAAAATCTGTGACTTAACATGCCTTCACTAAAATGCTTCCAGAATAATTTAGATCCCACTCATGATTTAAAACCACATGTTTTCGCACACAAAACGGTGCGTAATGTGCACACTACCTTTCTGTAGGATCAAAGCACCACTACTTTGCATTGCTAAATGATATTCTAAGAAACGCATTGAGCAGACTTAAACTGTCCTCACATTCATTCTCCAACTTCAACCCCTTCTTTCTTTGCCTCCTTTTTTTTTAGCCCTTTCTCCTTCGGCCATTTACCAAGGGGCGTAAAAAGAAAAATGAACACAAAAAAAAGACAGAGGTGAAAAAAATGCAAACATGGGAAGAAAAGGGTAAAGTGTTGGCACACAGAACAAAGGAACATAATAAAAAAAGGAAAATAAACTACGAAAGAATAAAGGGGGAAAAGAAAATCAAAGACGAGAAATGTAACCAACAAAAAAAGTATTTGAAACAAGGACAAGAACAGGGAAAAAGAAGGGAAGCAAAAAAAAAAAAAAGAATAAATTAGGAAATAAAAGAAGGCAAAAGAAAGGACAGGAGAGATTTCAGGTGTGTGTGGTCATGATAATGAATGAGGGAGAGGGGAAGAAAAAAGAAGGAAGAAGAGAGACAGAGAAGTGCTTTGATCTCTCAGCCATGACTAATGGAGAGCCCACGCTTACATTACTGTTACTGCATGCAAGACACACACCAACACACACACACACACACACACACACACACACACACACACACACACACACACACACAAGCCTGAACACAAACAGACCATCCTCTTGTGCTGAGAGTACACTTTCATAGGCTGGATACCTAGAATGCATGCATTGATATTGACAGTATGTATAAAGTACTTGAATGTGAGTTAGATTACATGTAGTTTAAATATACATATACAGTTCAGCTTTTGATAGTGAAAGTATTAGAAAACACGGAAAAAGAATTGATAAAGTAATGAAAACAATGTGAATATCATTAAACCCTGAAGAAACCAGCTTCCTGAATAGAAGTGAGACATTGTGTGAGGAAAGTGTGTGCATGTGTTTCTCTGTGTGTTGGTATCCGCGTCCGCTTACCAGTGCAAGTGCCTCGCTTGCCCTCTGTTTGGCTGCCTTCGCCTCCTTCTCGGCTGCATCGACGTTTGCTTTAATGTTGCTATAGGCCTTGAAGGCAGCTGTTGCGTTGAAGGAGAGATTTTTAGCTTCAGCCAAAATACTGTGAGGAGAGAGAGAGGACAAAAAGAGAGAAACAGCTGTGAATTTGTTATTCACATTTTGATGTGTTATAAACACATTTTAAATAATGAAATTGCCAAGCTGATTTGTACTTCTAAAAATAGTTCTGCATTGACAAGTTTTGTAATCATTTAATTATTGTCTTTCAAATGTTGTTTTTGTCTCAATCAATCAATCGTCATTTGCACGTTACAGACGCCCAAAGTGATTTTTTTTTTTTTTTTTTTGGATCAATGGTCCAAATCACCAAAGCTAATCAATTATAAGTACATGGACATGTAAGATGAAAAAAACAAATCTTAGTTGAGAAACTGTAACCTATGACTGTGTATAAGGGCCATTGTAGTTTAAAAAACACGAAGTAACCTGCGGAGGGGGGTAACATTCTAAAACATTTTGAGATACTTAAATTTAGGAGGATAATCCAAGCAAAACGGGCCCGGGTTCAGTACTGAGCTGGCCTGCCCTCCTGTGTGGAGTTTGCATGTTCTCTTTGTATCAGCGTGAGTTTTCTCCAGGTTCTCTACTTCATCCCACAGTTCTAGAATACACAGCGTAGGTGAATTTGTGACTCTAAATTGCCCGTAGGTGTGAACGTGAGCGTGAATGATTGTCTGTCTCGCGTTAGCCCAGTGATAGGCTGACGACCGGTCCAGGGTGTACCCTGCCTTCGCCCAATGTCAGCCGGGGTCGGCTCGAGCACCCCCACAACCCTGAGTAGGATAAGCGGCTACAGATAACGGATGGCTCTATGATTATCAAAATGATCATAAGAGTATTTGTCTGTAAATCCATAATCTAGCAGATTATTAATCTAATAGTTTCAGCCCTGTCTAAACAGCCCCGTATGCTTTACCCCGATGTGAACATAAACATTAGTGTGGTAATTTGTTTATAGTTACCCATCCAAAATAGCAGCAGATTCGTTCAGCTGCTTGGCGTGCTCCTCTGCGTCGTGGACGTGATTAGCCAGGCTGCCGTCACTTAAACCACTGGTGAGGTGACTGACTTTATCATCCAGCTGGTCATGAAGAGGACCCAGCTCCTTACCCATCTCCTCCAAGTCCTGCAGACAGAAAACAGAGGCTCCTGCTCACTTTGCTTGTTGACGGACACAATCGAATCACATTCGGTGCATTTATTGCTGCCAAATTAACGTGTCCGTGGTAATATCTTTGCTAATTATTTTAGGTAGTAATAATGTATTTAATGCCATTATAATTATTGAATAGAAGGAAGAAAAGAGACAAAGTCAAAACTCCTACTCCTACGAACTGATGCTATAAGACACAAAGATTATTCAACAGTAGACTAATGAGGTGACCGACTGACAGTGAGTTACAAGGGTTCTACAGGTTTCCACTCGGTGGACATTAGTACCTCTATCTCCTTGTTGATGTTGTCAGAAAGCTGGTTTGCTTCATCCAGAAGACGTTCTCCTTCTCCGAGGACATCCTGTGCTTCCTGTTTCACTCCGCTCACTGCAGAGCGCTTTCTCTGCAAAAACAAACAAACCAGGATCAATAGCTGCACAAGACAATAATGTGCCAACGTATGAACGTTAGGGCTGCAAAAAAATATTATTTTCATTACCAATTAATCTGCCCATTATATGAATTCTTCATTTCATCAATTGATTGTTTGGTCTATAGTATGTCAAGTAATTGTGAAAAATTCCCATTACAATGTCCTAAAGCTCCAGGTGATGCCATCACATTGTTTGTTTGTCTGACCAACGATCCAAAAACCGTGAGATCTTCAATTTATTATGACATGAGACAAAGAAAGGCAGAAAATCAAAACACTTGAGGAACCGGAAAATGACTGAAACACATATCAAAATAGCCGATTATTTTTCTGTTGATCAATTCATTATTTGCCTATGTGGTCATACCAGTCTGTTTATTTGCACAACATCATTTAATTGAGTTTTGAATCCGTAATAAATAGATGCTTGGATGCAAACCAGAGGTATAGACGAGTCTGTCTCAGAGTCTGTGTGGATGTTATAGTGTTTCTGGTGAGTTTGATGAAGTCTACTCTGAACAATTCTAAAATGTAATTTCCCATAATAATGAATAAGGAAATTATTATCTTTTTTAGGTCTAAAAAAAACCTTTATATGGAAAAAATGATTTACAGTCATTGACTGTAATAAAAGCAGTTAGAGGACACGAGGGACACACAATAGATGACTTGATTAAATAAAAGTATGAACCCCGGTGTATAGAGTGCATATACCACTTTCGTCAGTGAATACAGCTTTTCTTAACAGAGAAAAACACTGCAGGGTCAGGGAGGCACAAAGACAGATATAAAGAACGAGAAGGATAGAGAGTGTGCTGTACGTGTGTGGGATCACTGCAGAACGCTTCCTCTAGGACATGTACAATAATCATCCCAATAAAGGCTTGATGTTCTGTTCTGTTAGGAATATGTGCTGCCTGTGAGCTTTCCTTGATAATGAATCACCATCGAAAGGCTTAAAAGGAAAATAAGAATAAGTAGTGAGTTGAATAGATAGTTAGAAGGTTAGATGGTCCGCTTTTTATGATTCTTTATGATTTTTTTTTTTTGGCTTGGGATGAAAAGAAAGTTACCATTGGTATTCATGTCAGTCAACTCACATGGATGATATTGACATAAGAATGAGTATAGACAAAGTCTTTTGTTCAAAACGTAATTTATCTTTTAGCTTCACCTCAAAAACTGGTGACAATCGTTGTTTCTCTCTTTAAAAAAAAAAAATCAGTTCAAGATTACTCCGTAGATCAGAGTATTCCAACAGCGATGACTGTTAACGTCTGAGTCATTCTTTAGCACAAAAAGCTTTCATCTGAGAACACGACAGAATTGAATCAGTTGAACATCAGTTAAAGACTGTGTTTGCATATTTAAAGCCTGTATGTTGATGTGTGTCTGGCCGACCGCGTACGAGTTTGTGTGTAACTGCACCTCCAGGGCTGTGAGGTTCGCTTGGTTTTGTTCAGCCAGTACGCCAGCCTGTCTCGTCTTTCCCTGGGCAGAGTGAAGTAGGTCCTGGGCATCCTGCAGCTTCCCCTCATGGTCTGAGAGCTTCTCTTTTATCTGGCGAAGCAGAAGGGGAAGCATTAAGTTAATGTCATTAATTTAGGGAAATCGAAGACAAAAGAGTCAAGATTAGAAGCTATAATTACCTCTGCTTTTAGGTCTTCTGTGGCCTGATGGGGGTCGCCAAATAATCTCTTCACTTTCTGATACAAATCCTCTGCTAGGCTGCAAGAAGAAAAAAAAAAAGAATATTTACATTTATATTTTGGTCATTTAATTCAGTGTTGTTCACAGCTTACTAAAGTTGATGGGTGGAATAAGTTAGCGTATGTGAATGCAACCATTAAGAGAGGAGAGGAAAGAAGAGGAGAGTTACTGTGATGTGTGGCAGAGCCTCTGCTGGTGTGAAGACAATAATCGCTCCATATGACCGAATGTTGAAATGCTGGAATGAAATTACAAATTTTCTTCTATTGATCCCTCAGGCTAAGTTGGATTAAATCGTGGCAGTGTAAAACATTTCAAATATCGTCACACTAATGTGTTTGTGGACGGTTGAAGCAACACGTGCTAATGTTCACCACAGCATGGCGGGCCATATCAATGAAAGCAAAGTGATAAAACTAGCAGAGAATGACACTATAGCAGAACTAAAGCGTAACCACCGCAAACATGGACCTGTGTGTGTGTGTGTCTGATGAAGACATGACTTTGCATTATATCCACTCAGTTTAAAGCAACAGCTAACCAGTGCTGACAATTCAACTATTAAGAGAGTACAGACACAACAAAAAGGAACTTCAAAGAGTCATCAAGCTTTGTGAAAGGGGCATTTCATCAATTATTCACAGCTTTGCAATGCTGTGTTCACCTGAAATATAGTAAACAACTACTTCCTATGTAAAGACATAGTGGAGTAATGTCTACCTGGGCAGGAAATGAAGTCTAACTCGGTGTGTTGGAATCCGAGCTTCTCTGTGCTTTGTTCATGCGGTCGGTCTGGTCTGGAACGCATGCGAGTCCCAGTGTGTGTGCCCGACTGGCTAGCTTATCGCAATGCGCTCATACTGCGGATACAGCTGACAGGAAGTGTAACGGGGTCGTGTTGAGAGCCGTGTGGAGGCAATCCCTCAATCACACATATGATTTGAATTTGCAATTTAGCACATTTATGGATTATACTCTAATCACATCATGTTTACATTTCAAATGATAGGAAATTCTGCATTGCCACAACCACAGATGTACACACCAGCCCACACACACACACACACGCGCGTGCACGCACACACGCGCGCGCGCACACACACACACACACACACACACACAAGCACGCACACACAAGCACGCACACACATCCAAGTTTCGACTTGCTTTAATCATGTCACGTTTACATTTCAAATGGGAGAGTAACACACCATCACAAACACACAAACATCTTGCTGCATACACACAGTTATGTACAACACACCTCTTTACTCTGCTCTGTTTTGTTCCTGAACTGACACACACACACACACACACACACACACACACACACACACACACACACACACACACACACACACACCTTTCCAAAGTCTTTACACAACTATTTTTGTCACTTTGTGCAAAACCGAGAGCAGGCCCGCCATGTGTCTTGCTCAATTGACCTGCCCATCAAGATCTCTAACGCAGCTTTTAGTTCATTCCAGTTTTTCTCATTATACTTTGACACAAATTTCTAGAGAGCCTTCTCACTTTGGAAGTATTTAAAACAATTAATAAGCGTATGTTTGCCAGCGTCCCTTAATGAGCCTTATTTTTCACCTTCAGCATTAATTAACACAACAAGGAGCTAGTGGCCTCCAGTTGACACCACTCGGAGGACAATTTCACACAGTTTAGGAGATACATGCAAGGTAATGACTGGATTTGATGAAACTTTAATGAACCCCGTGGGGACGAAGCGCAAGGAGAACAGAATATATTTATATAAGTAAAAACAAATGGGAGGAGTGTTTAACGATGATCCAACTGACTATTTACAACATTTAAATATTTAACGATACAGTATATAAATTAAAAGTTACGTTTGCAGCATGTACAAAGTTTCAGACTAGTGGCATACTATAAATACATCTAATATGCTATAACTCTGCTAGCTTTCTTCATTTTGCTGAAGCATCCCTTTATCATTTATTGATGCTCGTGTCTTTTCTCTGCCGCTCCGGTTGAAATCTCAGGGTTTAGTCAAATAATCAACCGCAGACAAGTCCTTCAGTGGCAGAGCCAATTACACTTTGTCTCTCTTATTCTCATATTCTCTCCCACTACAACTCTGCGTCTATCTGTCAGTTGTTCTCCTCTCCCTCTGTGACTTTCCTTCTCACTTCACATTCTTTGTATTCCTCTCTCCGTTCCTACCCCTACGGCGATACAGTACTTTTAATTAACTCATCGACCTCATCAACATTGACTGCTGAACGAGACAGACAGACAGAGGGGGAGAAAGGAGCAATGAAGAGGGCAGACTAACAATTCCATCAAGTACCTTGAGCGAGAGAAAGTAAGAGAGAAAACAGTGAGAAACACTTTGCTAAAACATCAGCAGAAAGCCGAGGCTCCGGGACATGCGGCAATCAAATATCTGCTCAATGGAAGATGTGTACTCCTGATGTCTCCTGTGTCAACAAATACAAGGGAATAAAGAAATCAAAGAATGAAAAGAATTTAAAGGCCCTTCACAGCTAACCATTTTGCAAACTCTGTTATTGCATTTTCACTCATTTCGCCTCAACACTTGAGGCGTCCAGGTTTGTTGCCTGATTCTCATAATGTAAATAAACTAACAGAAGCCATTTGGTTTCATGGGACACTAGAAAAATACATCCAAATGTCTAAAAATAAGAAGATGATTTAGAAAAATGTCACATTATAACTGGAGAGACTGAAATATAGTGACATTTATTTCAGAGTTAGGACTAGTGTGTTTTGTCCAATATAGAGCACATTGCTGAATGTATTCCTTATTTTGAAAAATGTTTGAACCTTTTAAAACTGCTTTGCATTTAATGACTGTGGCTATTGTTACTACCTGGTATGTGCTGTGTCTGTTTGTGGTTTTTATTCTTGTTCGTTTGTATTCCTGGTATGCTCTCAAAATAATAAAAACATATTTGTTGCTGCAAGCTAAAAATACAATTTGAATTTCTATATGCAGGGGACATTTTTTTTCCATATTGACAAATTTATGCATATTCCACTTCTGTCTTCTCCTCTATGTCTCTGATTGTGCCAGTTCAGTGAAAGAAAAATTCAGCGGGGAAACTGCAGAACGAGTAAAAAGTAAAAAGTTGGAAAAGTGGGATTGAATCCCAGCAGGGACGAATGCAATCTAAGACACACACAAGGTGAATGATTAGCATACAGGTATGAGTGAAAACAAAATAATAAAATAGAAAAAAAGTGTGGTTCCATGCAAACAATAAAGCTCAAATCAACCAACAAGACTTGAACAAAGGAAACGCAAAAACAACTCGAGACAAAAAACTAATTTACAGCAAAGAAAGTGGTCTATAGCAAAGATGCTCGGTAATTTGCTGTCTCCAGACACTAGCATACTCGCAGCATATTTTCACTCTCTTCGTCAAGAAATGTACACCTATCTGCCTGCTATCATGCATGTGTGCATGCTCAGAAATGTGTGTGCGCACTCTGTGACAAAGACGGTCTGTTTTTGCAAAGTTTTTCAAAATCTTTCTCTTTCTTGTGTGTGGGAGAAAAATACATGGTGTGTGTGTGTGTGTGTGTGTGTGTGAGTGAGAGAGTGTGTCCATACTCCATCTCTTCCTCTGCGATGCTCTTCTTCCCTCCGAGCTGTCGTTTTCTCATCTCGGCAAGCATGGCCTGGATCTCCTCCTTCATCTCCTTCAGGCTTTTTTCTGGAGTTCCATCTCTCCTCGAGAGAGTCTGGTTCAAGTCGGCAGCCTTCGACTGGAGGTCTGGACACACAGACACACACGGAGACTGCTGTGAGCAAGGGTGTTATGTATAGACACTGGGGGTCCAAATGAGATCCATTCCCAAGATATTATTTTTTTTATTATTTTCAACATTTCTTTATTTATATATGAACATTTTAACATTTAATATATATTTTTGAGGAGTACGTTGACCATTTGAATTCACATTTAAAGGAATAGTCTGTGATTTCTCTTTGATGGCGGCTGCCCCTCCACTTTAATATGTTTTGGTCAGTTGCTTACTGTGTTTACGGACTAATTAGTATTATGCCTTTTTCATTGTAGCATCACTTTACCAGAAGAACCATGATCGACCTTGATGATATAATATTCTGCTTGTATAACTACTTGTATCTGCTACATTGTTGCATATACGGTATATATCATGCTGTATACCGTATTAGATAAGCGTAAAAAGAACAATGTCCAATGTAGGCCCTACAGAAGATCACTTACCTAACTGAACAGCCTCTAGCAAATTCTAATGCCACTATTCCATCATATATACTAATCCTAATTAGTGCACATTTTAATGAGTTTGCCTACCCAATTGTAAATATGGAGTGAATTATTGTAAAGGAGAATTAGGCTTCTTGTGCATTTTAGCCCACACATCCTGTAAATAAGTTAATATTTAAAAATAGAAATAATTACTTATTTATTGTTTTAATTTATTTATTGCCACCTTCATTGGTTTATCAATGAATTAATTATATTTATTTAAATTTTACAGCGCTTATAAATTGTTTTAGTGTGTGTTTGCAATGGGTCTTAGAGATGTGTGCCATACAATAACAACTTCTAGGAAAAGAACAAGAACTAAAATGATGTGCTAGAGGCTGAAAAGCTGTGTAGAGCTGCAGAGTTGGGTGATCAGTTTCTGTGGGTTTATCACAAAAAAGTAATTTCATTATTTGATAATATAACAAGACTAAGAGTCTACAGCCATGATAGTTTCTCAAAGACGCTGTACTATATGCATTTATCTACAAGCACAATCTTGTCTTGTAAAAAGAACATTACTGTTGACTGAAAGAAAACATCTGTACACATAGAAATATGCAGTATGTAGAGAAACATGAATATTGCACAAAGATACATAAACAGTACACAGACATACATCTGTGATGGAATCTCTGCTGTCATGTTGGAGCTTTATGGCTCAAAAGGAGAGAAAGAAAAAAAAAATCACACCGTTTGATCTTCACTCATTTAAACACAGACACACAGCAAGAGTCAGACACACACACACACACACACACACACACACACACAAACACGCACACGCACAAACTGTTTTAACGCCATTCAAAGCCAGAATTTTTGGCAGACTTCATGTTTGCCCTGCTTTTATCAAATTAAAAGCAGTGAAATCTCAAACCAATCAATGATGAAACTGCACTAAAACACTCCAAGACTCATTTGAATAAAACTGCTGGAACTTAATGAGGAGTATGTGTGTGTGTGTGTGTGTGTGTGTGTGTGTGTGTGTGTGTGTGTGTGTCAGTTCAGGAACAAAACAGAGCAGAGTAAAGAGGTGTGTTGTGCATAACTGTGTGTATGCAGCAAGATGTTTGTGTGTTTGTGTCTGCAGTGATGGTGTGTTACTCTCCCATTTGAAATGTAAACGTGACATGATTAAAGCAAGTCGAAACTTGGATGTGTGTGCGTGCTTGTGTGTGTGTGTGTGTGTGTGTGGGCCGGTGTGTACATCTGTGGTTGTGGCAATGCAGAATTTCCTATCATTTGAAATGTAAACATGATGTGATTAGAGCCAAGACCGAACTAAAGCCATCATGCTAATGAACAGCTGTACTGCATGTGTGCGCACGCTGCATTTGTATGTGTACGTGTGTGTGTATGAGCGTCTGGGAGTCTGACTGTGTGTGTTTCTGTCACAGCTATATAATTACATAGTAGGATTTAAAAGCCAATTAAACACTTAAAACGTGGATGGAATCATATTATGGTATCTAGTAAACACGGGCACACACACAGAGAGGAAAGTACAGTATTTTCCTGCCTCATTGTGTGTGTGTGCACAGTTGTATGAATGTGTGTGTGCACATCTTCATTGGTGTTTGTATATGTAGTGAGTTTGTGTGTGTGTGTGTTTGTGATAGCCAATAATTAAGTCTCTAATTGCTACTCTCAATCATCCAGTGAGCAACAACACACTCTCTTTTCCTCTCTCTCCCTCAGACACACAGACACGTACAAACACACGCACACACACACACACACACACACACACACACACACACACACACACACACAGAGAAAGAAACACACACACAACTTTAATCACACTGTGATTAGGCAGAAGGCCAGAGAGCTAGGAGCAAAAGCAAGGAGAGGACAGTTTCATCACAGTCAGTCAGAATGCGTTGGTTTGGTAACTTTCTTTTCATCCCAAGCCATAAAAAAATCATAATGGCTGTCAAAATAACTAATTGAACTAATTTGAACTACAGTGTTTTACATGAAGCACTTTTTCTTGACATCAGTGAGGGTAAGGAGAGTTACTTAAAAGTAAATTCATACCTGGAAGAATCAAAGTAGGACTCGACTAGAGCGGTCCAGGGTTAAGTGATTTTAAGATGGAAAAAGACCTTGAGATTATTGAAATTTACAAAGACTCCTCATACAACTATTTCCACCAGCATACAAAGAGTCTTTTAGTCTGTAAGGTCTGAAAGGAGCACATATTGAAAGGCTGAGTAAATATAGAGGACACACTGCACGACAGGTAGTGGTGCAACGGATCATAAAAAGGGAGCAAATATAACTTTTAGAGATCCCTGACCATGTTTTTTTGCCGCCGATACTAATTACAGATCATTGATGCTCCATATTGGCAGATACAGATATGTTGTCTGATTATAGCAGCTTGTCTACAAGGCTCCAGACTCCTTTTATTTTTTCGTCACAAAAATAATTTCAACAGCTCTGAAGTCAGAGTAAACCGTAAAAAATTCTAAATGTTATGCTTTTACTTTGTTAAAGTCATCTATAGTGTATTTTCATAAAAACACACATTTCAAATGATGAGGACAAATAAGTTTGTCATTTACTTATTAAAACAAGTCATTAGTAGTTTTGATGATGTATTATAAGCTGCCTAGAGTTAGTGAGGAAGTTAAAACTGTGAAAACATCTCCTTCAAACAACTGGATTTATTCAAGTTTCTCACCAAAACTACAACACATCATAAATTATAATTTACCTTCACCCAATACTCACTTTCACTAAACAGATCATAATTTAACTGAACAGAATCTACATATGTTGGCCTTTAGCGATGCTGTCAATGTAAACAGTGTTTACAATGTAATGTTATCAGAGAGCCGCGCCTAGAAAAGCATGAATGCCGATGTCCTGATCGCATATCTTACTGAATATTGACGGATAACGATCGTCAGTAAAACTTCTTTTCACACTGTGGTGGCTAACATTAAACTGTGTAATTATTCCGTGGTTAACATGCGTGTCGAACCGTGAGGGGGGATCCGTACGGATCACGGATCAACGGTGGTCCGTTACACCACTAACGACAGGTACTGTAGACGACGGTATTAGACTCATGCCACCAGAATTTCTTGTGTGTTTCCGTATCTGCTAACTTTATCTACAAATGAAATATCCAGATGAGAGTAACTGGATCTGGAGCCGAGATTGTTTTGTCAACTGCTGTTTCTATAGTAAAGAACAAACTCAATCAGGTTCAACTAGATAAACTGGTTTTCATTCATGACACACCACTTCTTTTTTAACATTTGATTCAAAAATGTGGAACACAGAGAAGAGGGCTGTGCAAAAGAAAGACCTGTGTCTTTTCTTTCATGTGTCAAGCCTTGGCAGCAACTAAAGAAGAGCTCAACCAACCCCAACACAAAACGGTCAGAGTGCCCTACAAGGTGGCACTCCTGGCCGAAGACGGTGGAACGACGGCTTGAACAGAAGGTTTGCACAACTCTTGTCCACTGACAGGATATTAGTTCCCATGGACAGACACTGATGGCCTGGAATCGATGCAGAAAGCACTGAAACCCCCTTTAGGCTTCACAGATACCTTTTCCAGTGGAGCGTATGTTAAGGGCTGTGACTTTAATGTCGCAGGAGAAAAACACATCATTGATGCAGGGGCTGAGCGCAGAGATGCTGCAGCTGCACTGACAAAAAACATACTGAGGCTGAAGTGAACAACTAACTGCTAGTCACACATGCAGAGAGAGAGCAAGACAAGATGTCAGTATTAGGCCACCTCTGCCAAAGTGAACCACAATATACCACAAAGTGCTGCCGGTTAGATCATGTGACAAATGTGCAAACACCATTTTGATGTGGAACCTCTCCTTCAAAGTGTGGGAATTAATAAAATAAAAGTCTTTGCTTTTGTTGATTTTAAATGATGCACTTCATGAGCTTATTTTGTTCATCTTTACATACTGTATTCGTATCTATGTCCCATTTCCTTCTTATACAATAACCTAGATGTCCCACATGGATCCCTTGCATTGCATGCAATGTAATATAATGCAATGCGCTCTAACGACAGATGAAAGACACTGTGAGACAGTGGACGGATAAATCCAGAAGTCCCAGTTGGCGGGATATGGAGTCAGTTAGTGGAGGAGAGGTGGTGTTCGTTTCTGCTACCTTGAGCTCCCAGCAGTGTGTCCCTGATGAACTGCTCCAGGTCCTCAGCTCGTTTATGAATCCTGTCAGCGTCATCCTCAACCTGCTCTCCGTCAGCAGATACCTTAGTGGACTATACACACACATACACACACACACACACACACACACACACACACACACACACACACACACACACACGCACAATATTAAATAATAAACAAGTGTTGAATAAGTGAGCATATTGACTTCTGTTGAACAAAGGGAGGGAAAAGACAGAGGAAGATGTAAAAGAATGTCGAAGGATGATGGCAATACATACACACAACACACACAATCAATAGTATTCAGGTTGTGTGTGTTTGCGTGAAAGAGAGAGCGGTTCAGTCTGTTTACCCTCTATTTTTCTTGTCTAAATGAACACTCCCCCCCACTCACACAACAGGAGAATGAGAGACAGACACATCCGAAGATACTTACACACACGTACAGAAAGAAAGAGCAGGTCATTATTGTTGTTATTTGACAAGGCTTTGCTATATCATTTTCGTTGGTGTGCATGTGTGTGTGTGTGTGTGTGTGTGTGTGTGTGTGTGTGGGAGTGAGAATGTGTGTGATGGGGTGTGGATGATAGCCTCGCTGTCAACAAATGTCAAGGCCCCGGTCCCTAAAAGGGTGCAGCTTGACAGCGTGAATGAGAGTGTTCTTTTTCTCCGCTTGGCACTTGTAGACCCCCTCAGCTCAAGATTTTTTTTTTTCTATTCAGGTTAACTCCTTTTAGAGACATAACTGTGACTCAAAAAATTGTGAAGTAAAAAAACAAAAAGTTTGTGTTGATTGTTGTATTTTGTACGAGGGCGAAGAGAAAAACTCAAAATGCTTTTGAGTGAATATGTTTGACGCAAAAACATAAAAGTTCTTGAAATGCTTTCATGCACGGATTTCAGAATTGGATTACCAGGCACAGGATCCTTAGCCGAAGGGGCCCCTAAGAGCCTCTGACTCATTAACATTTGGAAATGCATGAGCCTCAGTCATTACTAGGGATGACCTTATCACGATTTATGATCCCAATCCTGATCTAGAGCCAAATCCTTTCATATTCTGTTGTTATTCATGTCTACCCAGGGACCCTGAAAGGTTCAACTCTATTTTGTTTGTTGAAAACTTGCTTTATACACTATTGAAGTATGATACAAACTGTCACAATAAGGGCCCTGTGGTGTTCTAAACCAGTGGTTCTCAACTGGTCTGGCTGCGGGACCCACCATCACCCCTTAATTAAGTCGCGACCCAAATTTTTTACTTCTCAAATGTATTTAGTGAAAAGATGGTGCAAATCCATCTCTCATGTAGTCGGTGTCATACTTGCATTTTGCTCAATTAGCATGAAAACAAACTTTGTGGGTGTTCTTCTATACTGTGAAATGGGTGTCTATTAGCATTACAAGGCATTAACGCCAAATACTGTTCAGGAGTGTGAATAACTCCGCTGCATTAAAAATCCCCTACAAAATAAAAGCACAGGATTTTTTTATTTTTTTTAATTCAGGCAAAGACCCACTGAAAACGGGTCCATTAAGTTCTTGTCATTGGTTTCATGTCATTCTGCTCATTGACAGTTGCTGGCGTAGACAAGTAAATGTAAACATAACTTTTGTTCATTAAGAAGAAAAGTTTTGAGACTTTCATAATATCAGTTTTGTGCTTACATATTCCTAAATGCATTTAATAACCAAATAACCACACTGCAACCACACTGCAAAGCTGGTGTTCAGTGGTATTGCAGGAGTTAATGGCGGCCCACGATCTTATTTCTACTCCGGGGCCCATGGCTGGTTAATCCGGGTATGGTACCCAGGGTTCCATTGTGTCATTATTTCTCCGTTGCCCAGGTGGTTAACTGGTGGTCTCTGTATTCAAATATGTCACAGATCCCTCTAACAGTCTTACTGGTTTCAACATTGTAGAAAAGTGGTTGAATTTGTTTCTGTACTGCTTCTATGTCGATGCAGCTGGCTACTGCATAGACTGCTTTTTGTGTAGTCTCTATTCCAATACCCAGCTTGTTGTAGAAGTGACAAGACGTGTGTCTTTGCCGTTCTTTGTACATTATTGCTGCCCTTAACTATGATCTGACTCCCCGCCAGTCTTTATTTGCTGCATCTCGTTATTTTAGAGAGAGACAGAGAAAAAGGCCGCAAGACAGACAAAGAGAGAAAGGAAGACAGACAGCGACAGCGACTTAAGTCGAGCCAAAAGAAAAACAAAAGTCTCCGTACCCTGCTGTGTAGTTGGTCCATCTCAACGACCAGTGATCCAAGGTTGGAGTCGGCCAGTTGCAGTAATCTCTCCGGAGCTTTCTGAGGTGACAGCATGTGCTGCAGGAGAGAAACAGAGGGATGAAGGAATTATAGAGAATGTCTGACACATTTTGGCCCACGGCTAGGCTTTTGAACTGTCTGGCTCTGTGCTGTAGAGCCAAAAAGAAGAGGATGAGCAAGGGAGGGCAGGAGGCAAGACATTTTATCTTTATAGAAAACATATCTAACATATAAAACTCAATGTATTTGAATTATGTCACAGTAAACATGATAGTGGCATAGTTCTAGTGATCTAGTTATAGTTATAGTGAGAACAAAGATATGAACAAGTCATTGGAAACATGGTGAAAGGCATTGTAAGGCTACAAACCAAGTCGTTTCATTTCACGAAGTCAAAGTGACTTTCACTTCTTATTTACAGTTTGTTTGAAACAAGTCAGCTGGGAACAATACAAAGTCAGCCAGTGGCAGTGTTTCCAACCAACACATGAAGCTACGGTTCACTTAATTAGATAGGTAGCTAACTATAGTTAATATAATGTAGCTAACTACAGTTAATATAATGTAGCCAACTATAGTTAATATAATGTAGCTAACTACAGTTAATATAATGTATATAACTATAGTTAATATAATGTAGATAACTACAGTTAATATAATGTAGCTAACTATAGTTAATATAATGTAGCTAACTACAGTTAATATAATGTAGCTAACTATAGTTAATATAATGTAGCTAACTATAGTTAATATAATGTAGCTAACTACAGTTAATATAATGTATATAACTATAGTTAATATAATGTAGATAACTACAGTTAATATAATGTAGCTAACTATAGTTAATATAATGTAGCTAACTACAGTTAATATAATGTAGCTAACTACAGTTAATATGATGTAGCTAACTACAGTTAATATGATGTAGCTAACTACAGTTAATATGATGTAGCTAACTACAGTTAATATAATGTAGATAACTACAGTTAATATAATGTAGCTAACTATAGTTAATATAATGTAGCTAACTACAGTTAATATAATGTAGCTAACTACAGTTAATATGATGTAGCTAACTACAGTTAATATGATGTAGCTAACTACAGTTAATATAATGTAGCTAACTATAGCTAATATAATGTAGCTAACTACAGTTAATATGATGTTAATCTGCCAGCTACTTGTCAATTTAGCCGGCAAAATCGCCGGTCGCAGTTTATAAATAAGAAGCCTCATTTTGTCTTCTCCTCTCTCACATGGAGGAATCAGTTTCATAAACAACTGTCATAATTTGGATCGTTAAACCTGTAAACATTGTAAACTATATACTGTCAGCTGACCAACAAATTAAAACTCGACGGCTGTATCAGCAGTGACTGATGGGAGCGGGGTTAAGCCAAAGATCAATTAAAGACATGAGTTCATCATTTGGACATGAGTTAAAACATGATTGAAAATGTTGTTTCCAGCCACCTGTAGAGACATATTTTACCTTGAGTTCCTCGGTCATGTTCTCGAAGCGGTACAACACTTTATACGGTGGTGGGAGGGGTGTGGTCAGGGTGACATCAGTGATGATGCGATACAGGCGGTCCATATCGCTGATCAAGAGACCCGAGCACTCATCATCACAGGCTGGAGAAACAAATACAAACACACATTTAAACACAGCTAGGGTGCAATGAGGCCAACTAAATCTATTAGCGAGGTTTACAGACGGTGTGATTGGTTTTGGAGTGTACATGTTGATACTTCTGCAGTTCGAAAAAAAGGAGAAAAAAAGGAGAAAAAATAAAAGAAATGTGTGTATTTTTTGCTACTGTGTGTGTTTCGCTGTCTGTAAATACATGATCGTAGTGACTTGCTTGTGTTTTTGCGTTTAAGTGACTCTGGCATCAGAAAGACAGGGCTGCCGGTGCATGAAATTCAGCACAGAGAGGCGAAAGCACCTATTATGAGCACACACTGCAGGCTAAAAACACACAAAGTACACAGCACAAACACACCAGGGGATTCACTCGAATGGGAGCGTACACATTCCTCTTTATAATGCGTGTGTGAATTTCTCTTCTCCTCTGTAGCCCGAAGCTGATTTATTGTAGAAATTAAAATTTCTGACAAGGGAAATCAAAGATGAATTAAATAAAATAAAAACAGTTTTTACTCAATCAATCTCTGACAAAACAAACAACACACAAATACACTAATGCATTCATGCAGTCACATGCATACACACACACGCACACAGGTACAGTAAATGTACAATACATTGTGTGTGGGAGTAAATAGCCGTTTGTCAAATCCAAGCCATTCAAGAATTTCTCTGTGGCGCTGGTTGGTTGCCTGTCTCTGCAACGTCTCGACCAGATTAGCGTCTTTCTTACTCCTCTTCTGAGGAGTTCACAAAAGATGGTGTACGTTTCAACTAAATGGCGTTACTTTCAAAGACTAAACAATCTACTTAAATTAAAGTTAATATCTGGAGGATCTTTGTTTCATTCTTTTTTGCAGACCCTATGGCGTGAAGCCGTAATTGCAGGTGTGTTTTTTTGGATCTCACTTCTCAGAGAGACCTGCTTATGACTGTTCCCATACATACACATACATACACCCAGTTTACACCCAGTTTGTAACACTGCAAATAGAAGGGCTTTCATCAGTGGGTCATAGGCTCAACCACCACTATGATTGCTCATTCGGCAATAGATATAGTGATTTAACAGACATTTATTTAAATGAAAATCCTTCACATTTAAATTTCTTCAAAATGGATAGCTGAGTTCTTCCTCTATAAGAAGTTGAGAGGAAAACACAAAAATGGTGGACTTCATTTTTTTCACCTCAAAGATGTGAGTTTTGAATTGGGAGTTTTGAATGTTTAAAAGTTACAGTAGCTCCTAGAGTGATGGCCACAGACCTCTAACACAACACAAAGTCATTAGACTCGTGGGCTGAGAGCTGTAAAGGATTAAGCTGAAGAGCTGTTCATGCCACCGGAATGTACATTTTTCTGTCCAATGATGCACATCATCACATTTTTACCTCACAGTATAGAAAATGTACAGAATATAATGATTTATTATCACAACCATAGAGGCTAGAAGCCCCACAAAGGGCTCAAGTAAACCCCATGTAAAGGATTATTTTATGCTCAGAGTATTCCACCCTCCATGAAATTATTAAATAGGAACAACTAGTATTATATATGATATTATTGGGGGCTAATATATTGTGACTTGATTATGTATTATCTGTGTTGATCACAGCTGGTTTTATTATTCTTAACTACTGTCGACATGTGTATTTAAGCATGTTTATGCATGAGTGTATGTATGATTTATGTTCTATGCATGCATGTGGATTGTGATGCAGCGGCTTGGTGCCCAAGAAAAATGTCCCTGGGGGACAATAAAGTATATCTTATCTTAGTTTATTATACTCATGCTTCACACTGAAAATACAAACATGCACAACATATGAACGCAAAAATACCCAGCTGTGCCTGTGTTCCTCAGACAGTAACTTACAGCTCTTGAACGTTTGGTTTAATCTCTGCATCTAGAAAATAGTTTGCTTCAGGTTGGGTATCTCTTGTACTTTGTTTCCTGCAGTTTGGGTTTGGTATCATGAGTGTTACTGCGCCATTTATGTGTTTATTGTGCACCAACTTACCTTGCATCATGGTTAGTGTGAGTTTGTCCACGTTGTGTTTTGGACACTATGTTTCTGTATACTCATTTTGACAGTTGGAAATGTAAACAATGTAGTTTAGTTAACTTATATTTAGACACGATGTAGACGTCAAATACAGCACATGTCAAGATCAAATGGCAACACATCGTTTGTTGAATTTAAATCTAGGTTTTACATCGTTTACATTTCAATGAAATATACAAAATCATGTACAAACGACATATGGTTCTTTTTTCTTCTTTTGATTAGAAAATGTATTTGAGTAGTAGCTTAAGTCACAATACTTAGTGAACGTTTCACCCTGAAATAACTAATTGCATTTTGAACTAAATGATGATTCATCAGTACATGTGGGAGATACCTGCATTTCCCTCATTCAAGACTGCCGACTCCCAAAGCGCTTGGTTGCGTTTGGGAGAAAGAGGCAACACGTAGAGTGCAATCACTCTTCAACAAGTGAACAGCGGTCTGATCACTCCACTTAACGTAAACCATCAGGACGCGTGATTCTATTCTGGATGTGGAGGCGACCGGTTCGGTGTCAGGGTGCACTGCGGCTCTTGCACTGCCAATTTATGAGCACACGCTTTGTAACTGTACACATCAAGACCTGAGCGAGCAATTTCCCTTTCTGTCCCGACAGCGGCAATTTCACAGTGGGCTCCGTCTTACAACCTTTTATTCTATATTCTCTTAGCTCAAGGCATGCTAATGGCACCGAATTGGCCCTGCCATTATGGTCATATTACGTTTAAATTAGCTCCAAATGACATTGAAATTATTTTCTAAATGACTTGAATCTGACTTCTGCCATCTCCCATGGCAACCGGAGAAAAGGGCTTTGACTGCTCATTTGCACTTCATCGCCGAAATAAAGCAAAAATCACAACAATGCTGGGTGGTGGGCCACCAGAGAGGATAGAATTGAGGAAAATAGAAAGTGGATGTCTGTAGCTTCAGTAATCTAAAGACACTTTCAAACTTCCCCAATGTGCTCTTCTTTTTGCGATGATCTGCTAAAGGTACGTTCTGGGCTCCTTTTGTTGTAGCTTCTGTTATTGAAGACTTATCAAAGAGGGCTTTATGATTTCAGTTTCTACAATTTCGATTTGTATTATTGGTATTAGTCATGCTTCATAATTCAGACCACATGACCTGGTCTGGGAATTCAGTTTGTTGCAATCTGCAACGTCGCCAATAGATGCCACTAAATCCTTCACACTGGTCCTTTAATATACGCCGGATATTTCAACCTGCAGATGCCCTGAATGAAGAGAAGGCCAACAAACAAAAAGGAACACCAACAGTGGATTAAATAAAAAGCTGTGTGTTAGTCTTACAGATGATCCCAGCTGGTCCACACACATGCCTGTCCATGCACTGGTCACACGACTTCCCCGATGCCCCGACCGTGCAGCGGCATTGGCCTGTGACAGGGTCACATGGTCCAGGCAGCGCCCCCCATAAGGAACACTTACACTCCTCGCAGCGGCCGCCTGGCATCTGCGGGTTACCATGGTAACCAGTAGCACACCTGGACAGGTGGATCATGGAAAGAAGGACAGAGTTAACTACAATTGGCTTAAATCTAAAAAGTTCCCATTTGTGTCTGAACATATAAAGACACTAAGTGAGTTGTGTTTTTTTTTACCAGCACCTCACACTTGTATACACACACACACACACACACACACACACACACACACACACACACACACACACACACACACACACACACACACACACAATCCAGACCCCATCAAATGTTTCACCTTGTATTCCAAAAGCACCTCAGTATTGTCATTGTCAATGTCTTGTGCAAGTGATTCATTGCCATGTAACATATAAAGAATGTATGATTTCTAAGTTGATCTTGTTTGAAATTATCAGAGGAGGATTCTGATTTTCTGTGTGTGTCTCACCTCTCACAGCGTTTACCCTCATATCCCTCAGGACAGGCTGTACATCGGTAGTCATCATATCCCTCCGTTACACAGGTTGGACTGAAACTAGACACGGACGGATCGATTTTCCACGGAAAACACATGAAAATACTTCCACTGAACATATAATAAATATCTTAATGCTTTTACAAATGCTGAGAAAATAACAGAAATATAATAACAAAAAAATAACAAAAACATAAATATACTTTAGAGAATGACATGGAAATATGACAACATGATACATGATTGATTCATGATAATTAAAAAAAAAAAAAAACGAGATCAATAAACACAAAAGTTTACTTGTTCTCTGGGTTGGTGAGGGGACAGGCGCACGGTTTACAGTCATCATGGAAACCTCGGACCACACCGTAGAATCCCGGAGCGCAGCGTTCACACCGATCACCCTCTGTGTTGCCTTGACAGTTCTACACACACACACAAAATAAAACGTTATCTTTATGAAGACATTCATCCATCCTCCTTGTGGTTGGTTTTAAAAGCAGAATTTGATTGTGTGTGAACTTTATATAATCAGCTGTAACACAATTACAGAAAATAAACTCTTTCTGCTTATTCAGAAAGGGTTTCATCTTTAAAAAAGCAAATTTTCATGTTAAATGAATAGCAGTTAAGCTACACTTTTATCTGCGTGTTGTATTTGAATATTGCCGCTGGCACAATAAAAACAAGACAGCAGATTTGTTTGAGCAAGAAAAAGAAAAAGAAATGAATGGAGGAAATTTCTATAACTCTTAAGCTGTGCACAATCTCTTGTATGTGTCTATTTATCTGAAGTCGACAACAAGCAATTGAAAAGACGACAGAAGGGGTCACCCATTATCCCCTCCTTGATCACTGACAAAGTGGTGCTGAGGAGGCTTTTCTTTTTTAGCGAGTGAGATAATTATCCCCGCACCACTGGTTGATTCACACAAAGAACTCGCTGTCAGTTCACTTCACAATTCTGGATATTAGTAGCACTTTTAATCAGTGGTGTACTTCGCTGTAAGGTGGTGAACTTAGAGAGGATTAGTAAAATGTTTGACAACATGATGACAGACATTTCTTCGAAGTCGGGAGCTGCCTATCCTCTCAGATTACTTTTTTTTCCAACCGAGACGAAACAACCATGAGGTGATTTTTAGTTTCCAGGACAAACGTTGATTGACATTCACACATCCGGACAGTCAGTGGGAAGTACTCGGTGTGATCGCAGCTGCTTTTGCAGAGCTGAGCAGCGGGGAAGTCATTACTCTTTTCTTTTCTGAGCCATTGTAGGACCTTCTCTCACACACACACACACACACACACACACACACACACACACACACACACACACACATATCTAGACTGGACTATTTCTGATAGGAAGCGTAGCCGTCCACACACAGTAATAAATGGTTTTGAGGCCCAGTCCACTCCTGCATGATGAGGTGCTGTGAGAGCGTGTACAGCAGCGGCCAGCTAGCTGTTAGCTGACAGGTGCGATCTCGCACGTCAAGAGAGTTCATTAAGCTTCGTTCCATAAGAGCAGGCCAATCCGAAATACTCATTTACTTTGCAGGATTTCACTCACCTGTTGTTATGACGATGGCCACAAGGGTGCAATGACACACACACACACACAGCCATAACTATATCCAAAATGTTTCATATCCAGAGATGTTTGAGTTTATTTTCAGCTTATTTTTGGCTATGCTCATTTTACAATATTTGAGCTTTGACGGATACTATGCCAAAATACAGTGTTTATATAAATATACACTACATTTCCAAAATATGAACGACCTGCATACGAAAAAACACACACACACACGAATGCTCACATAGCCAACTAACACACATCCACACACTCGACTGCGCATTCAATCATACAAACACACGCACGCACACAGAACGTAAACTCACACAAATACATTACATAGTGTTCACAAACACGCAGCTCTCTCTCGTCATATCCCCAGGGTTCAGTCTTATGTGTTCGCCTTGTTTGTTGAAATGGGAGCTTCAATCAGTGCAACAGGAAGTCGCCTTCTAACGAGGCAAGTCGTTTCCATTAACTTCCTGTGTTCCTCGTTACCACTAATTACCACAGAAACAAACTCGTTTAGCATTTTCAATTTAGCCCGCTCGGTTAGAAAATGCTAATGACGCCTGTTATGGAGAGCGAGATGGAAATGGGCGAGGAAAAAATGGCTGGGAGGCAGAGAGAAGCAGAAATCAAACACAAGGGAAGAGCGAGGGGGGAAGTAGAGCGAGGGGGGAAGTAAAACGGGGGAGAAACAAATTGGCAAAACTAGAAACATTATGGAGAGGTGAGAAAGAAAGAGAAGAGGGGGTGCAAAGCAAGACTGGGGCAAAGAAAAATGAGAGAGGGTGAAAGACAGAGTGGCGGGGTGATGAAAGGAGACAAAGGATGAGTAAATACATAATTGAGGATGAGAGGGAAGAGAATGTAGGGGATGAGAATGGGGCAGATAAAAGAAACAAGGAAATTAGAAGAAGGAGGAGTAGACGAAGGGAGAAACAATAAAAAGAAGTAGGAGGGAGGAGAGCGGATCAAAGACGAGAGGAGCTAGCAGAAAAGTAGAAAAGACAAACAATGAAAATAATTAGAAAGGAGAGAACAGCGGAGGGGAAAAGAAGAACATGTTGGTATCCATGTTGGAGCACAACTGACTGCGTTGATGCTAATAAGAGTCTATCATACAGGTGATCTTATGGAACATGAAAATTCAGGCGTTAAAGTTTGAATCTATACCTTTAAACGGAATGACATTAAAGCGGTTTACATCAGTCATGATTTTTATCTATTTTATTAATACTATTAGTGGAATAAAATGTTCCATTAAGCTGGTGACAGTTCCAAATGATATTGAATCAGAGTGAAGACTCTGCAAAAACACTTCACATAATTGCTGATCCTTTTAGTTGTCCTGTTTGTATGCTCTTCAGTCAGTAATCAGAGAGTCACACTTCATCATGACCAAACACCAAATCCAGCACTCCAAGCTTTTGACAAATAATTGAGCTGAATTTCATGCATGGCAGTGTAACAGTGCTGCAATTGTTAAATGATAGATGGTGAGCAACTTGCACTACATGGCATATTTCAAGTCTTCCAGAAAAATACTAAACTTTATGTGCAAAGAGGGCTCCACGAAACCGCAGCTTCTACCTATTTATTTGGTTATTCAAGCCACATTGTCAAATGGCTTCTCATAAACTGTCCAAAATGAATCTCAATTAATGGATTTTTTCTGACATTATGAACAGTTTTCTCTATGGATGTAAACTCATAGCAAAACAGTGACATTCTCTAAGCCTGCCAGGGTTTCTACAGATCAAATCTGAGCGACGACCTGTTGGCAGCATGTGACCAACTGCTCCACGAGGTCAAAACCTTCAGAAGGCGACTACAAAACTGACCAGATTGTGAGAAGGCTGAAAGTGGCTAACAGCTAACAACTGACATGTGCAGATTTGGCTCACAAGCCACCAGTTTGATTTAGGAAAGACATGCAGACAAAATATCAATTAAAACAAACATGAAGGTGGTTCTCTTTTACAAGATTGACATTTTATTTCCTTGCAGTAAATAAATGAATAACGATTTAAAGGTGCTAAATTCCAAATTCAGAGCATATCTTTGATTGAGGGATTGCCTCCACACGGTTCTCAACTATATATATTTGCGCTTTGCACCTTAGCGCGAGGCTCCGCAGATGCGCTTTTGTTGCATTATTCTTCAAAATGCCAGAGCGCGTACACAATGTGCTGTGAAGAAGCAAGAAGACGAGTGGAACCGGCAAAACAGACTTAAACCAACCTTGACAATGTCAAGGAGGAATTGTGGTTAACTGTAAACGCATATATCATATTCACGAACTACCTCCGGAAGGAAAGAAGTTAAGTATTAAATGCATGAGAAAGAAACAAAGTTCAATATCCTGTAAACAATTTGATTTGGCTACAAAATATATATTTAAATGTTGAATTTAAGGGCATCTAAAAACCAGATGTCCTTCTTTTTATAATCCCTATACATGTTAACTGCGTTTTTTATCAGTTAGAAAAATTCAGAGGCGCACGACCAAGCGGCGCGATCGCTTGGAGAGCCTTCGCTCACGACCCGCAGACCATGATTGCGACCATAAACTATGCTTAAAGGTGCGAACAATGGCAACAGCGCTGACAGCTATCAGTGTTTACCTGAGGAGGAAGAGGAGGGTGGGCACTATGTTACTCCACTATGTCTTTACATAGCAAATAGTTGTTTGATGCTAAATGAACGCTCTGAATTTATAATTTAGCACCTGGGATGTGATCTGATCTAACTAAACAGTTAGAAAATCAACATGGAACACAATTTTGGAAATTATTGTCACAGCTGGGTCAGATTTCTTTGCCTTGTTTTAGGTGTGGATCTTTTGATAAGATGTTCTCCCCTCTTTCTAAAAGTAAGGTTGCAGCTTTGGGTCAGATCCAGAGGAGAGGAAATTACACAAAATGTCAATGAGCAGGGGGTCCTTAATTATTGCCGGGCTAATTACAGTACCTGACATTCCCCCCCAGCACACACATACACACACTTTATATTCTCTCTCTTTCACATCAGTCTCTTCTCCAGAAGCTACCTGGCATATGGCTTTATGAGGGTCTCCAGTGGCAGAACACACACACACACACACACACACACACACACACACACACACACACACACACACACACTTACCTGGCATATGGATGTCTCAGGGTCACAGGTGGAAGAGTGCCCACTGCACTGGCACTGAACACAGCTGCCCATGCCGGCAGCGGTTGGCAGTCTGGACGCTGAAGCAGATGTCAGGGAACCGGCGCGAAGACGGTAGAAACCTGCAGCACACTCCTGCACACAGAGAGACAGACAGACCACACAGACAGGGAGAATGAAAGGGAGAACGAGGGAATCTGTGTATGTTTTAAAGAGTCTTTTAAAGCTGAAAGACAGACAAAGATACACGTTTGACAGGACGTGTTCCCACTGTAGTCCCCCACAATGCATGATATGTGTACACACACACACACACACACACACACACACACACACACACACACACACTCTATACACATGGACCCACATAATTATCCCTAATTGTAATTTCTCAAGGCAACTGTTGACCACTCTCTCTTGCATTCACATACACACAATTAGGAGGTATTCCTTTCAGTAACTTCTGATCACACACATGCCCACATCCTCACATACCTCAGCGCGCACACATACACACACATGCATATAAACACACACACACACACACACACACACAGACATACAAGGTAACTCTTTCTCCCTCTCTCTCCTGTTCAGTAATAATTAATGGAGTCCATTTAAAGAGCCATCTGTTCCCTCTGCTAGCACTAAACGCCCGTTTAAATATACTTTATTAACAACGACGGCAGCTACAAATAGAACGGCCATCTGTCAGCAAAGACCTCTACGACCTGAACATTTCAAGTTTAGCTACCGCTTGCTATTTGGCAGTTTTTCAACAGTATCTGTAGCTTCTAAATGATGTATATGGCTATTTTTTTTCCCCCCTCCTCCGCACTCCAAGTAGAAAACGCCAAAATGAAACAGGGGTTGAAAAATATAGTTAAAAGTTTGCTGGCAACTCATGTGTTCCTTTGAGATTAACACACGACCTAAATGACTCTCAGGCGCCACCATCCAGCGGAATTGCCCAAAACTGTTGCCTCTGTGTATCATAAGCTGCCTCGACAAAATCCTCATTAAACTGAAGATTGAGTCACTGCTATATGCTTTCTGTGGCTTAAGCGAAGGAGCTGGACGCAGTTGAAAGTCAATTGCTTTGACAAAATCACAACTGAGTGGAAGAGACGCTCAGCGAGGCTTAATCCTAGCTGGGTAAAGCAACACACAAAAAAACACAGAGCCTGAAAGGCGTCGGAGATGCTTAAAACTCTGAACCACATGTAAATTGGAAACTTGTGAGATACTATTGAAAGCCCAGTCTGTGACCTCAATGTTTACACTGAAGGCAGCAGACAGAAAGCATTTATTCCTTTGAGCGCTAAGAGAGGAGGACAGAAAGCTCACTCTGTAATTAATGTTTGTCGTGCTAGATAGTTTTCAACTTGTGTCTTTATGAATGCTTTTTCTTTTCTTTATTTTGTAATATTCTCACTATTCAGTACTTCTGTGTTTTCTTATTAAAATGTCGTTGACATTTTATTTTTTATGAAGAGGGCTTTTTGCTGCTGCATGGAAGTAATTTCATCACATAAATTATTACAAATACCGGAAGTGAATTCACAAAACTTGTGATGCATTTTGACATTGATATATTCAGTAAATTCCTAGTTTCTATCACCATATTAAGAGACGATTTTTGAATAAATTATAACTATATTGTAGCTCATCAAAGACTTTGATTTTGGTGTAAATGTCCACTGGTGCAAATAATAAATTGCAGTACAGACATGCCAAAGAAGTTTGGTTTTTAGAAACAGTGATGTCATTACATAGTTTGTTCACTAGAGAGCACTGACTGTCTCAAATGTAAAATATCCTGCTCAGTACGTATCTTGGTTACAATTCCTTTTTAAGGTAACATCTCTTTCAAAAGCAGTAGTCTCAGATATTCACATCTGCACTTGTACAGTATGGACATTTCTACAAAATCAAATTATTAAGAGAAAGTACAGAAAGTATGCTATGCCACTACACGTCTGCTGCCTACTACAACAACCGATTACCTGCAGTTCTGAAGAACACCTTTTGGAAAAGTCAACACATTGCAGGTGTGAGGTCTTCACACGTGTGCATGCGTGTGTTTAGTTGTGCGCTCACCTCACAAGAAAATCCGGAGTATCCGATTGGACAATCGCACTTCTCTATCTGATGTGCTTTCTCGCTCTCTCTGGTTGGTCTGCCTTCTTCGGCCACTGTTAGACTGATCTCTGAAATACTGGAAAAGAGAGAAGTCATGTCAAATCCAATAATACAACAATGTAATATGATCATGCTTTTATTCTGTTTTTTTCTAATAGCACTGGTTTGCAAATTCTGAAATGAATCATGTCAAGGAGTGTTCAGACACAACAAAAGGGATGATTTGCAGGTTATAAATAATAGTAGAGGCAAATTCACCCTTGAGATGCAAATGAAAACAGAGGTTTTCTCACAGGTTATATTTTATATTCAGCCATTAAATTTCACATTTAATCGTGGAGCACACTGTATGGAGGTGCATGCCACTGCATGCGTGTGTGTGTGTGTTGTACCGGCTGTGTCTCATCAAGTTGCCGTGTGATGCCTTAATTAGGATGTAGTCCACATAGAACAAAATATCCATGAAGTCCTCTCGAGTCATGGACCTGCCATCTGCATACTTCCACTCATGCTGCACGCACAAACACACACACACACACACACACACACACACACACACACACACACATACACAAACACATTAAACACACTGACAAATCAATTTTATCACTGCAGTCTATTACCAGCGTAATAGACCCTGTTTGTATTGACCGACAAGAGCTCGCCAAAAATGAGTGCGATCAATATTCAGTTTAGCTCTCTTAATGTTGTAGTTGGTATTTAATAGAAGAAGTTATTCCTAAAACCGATAACTCAAATAGTTCTTCCGTTACTTTTCAATATCCCACTTCCATGCGCAGCCTTACTCTACCTCTGTCATGTCGATCTCGTGGCGAGTGAGCTGACCAATCTGGAGTCCCGGTACGTTGCGCGTCATCAGGATGTTGCGGTTGGGACCGCCATTAATGATGACCTGAGGCTCATAGGAGGAAGGCCCAGTTTCCTCTCTGGCCTCGTAGTAGACTGCATATTTCAGCTTCCCACCATATGCTGTGATCTGAAGAAAGACATAGAGAATTGATTAAAGGCGACTATTACTAAGACTGTGTTGAATATTGCTACTTTAGCGGTGAGAGAATTACGAATTGCTGTAGAAAACAATTAAAAACTGTGTTGCCTAAAAAATAATAAACAGAAAGAAAAAAAAAAATCAGTGAGCTTTCCAACCATAGAGCCTCTGAACTGCTCCGGCAGTTTCCAGTAGTAGGGTTCAGAGAGTGTTGAGGTGACCAGCTCTGTGTGAGCGAGGATCTCAGGATGCTGGAAGCTCACTCCTCCCCTCGTCTCCACAGTGTTGGATTTATCCACCAGGGGCAGCACCGTCTGCTCAGGCTTCAGCGCCAACTAGGACACACAACAGCGATGACAATTTAATTTTGTGACGCATGTTGAAGATTTACCCCAAGGAACCATTCCACGGAAGCTGTTCATACTGTGTACCATGCTGCCTTTCCATTTGAGCTGAGTGTACATACTATATGCAGCGAGCATATGGGTGGATACCCAAGACTTGGATTTTGCTAGTTTAATTAGTTAACATTTTCTCAAATGGCTAATAATCATGGATGTTCTGTTCTCAGTAAAAAAAAAAAAAAGAAATGTGAAAACACTGCAGGTTTGGGCTTTAGAAATTAAAGTTCAACCTTTTAGACACGGTCTTATTTCACCAACTCGACACAAACAGATACATGTGCATATATGGGTGGGTAGAATAATCATGAATTAAACCAAATACGTTATGTTGCATAGCATAACACAGACCTTTCAATGAGGTGTGCATGAGTCCATGAGTCACATGTGTGCAGACGCATCAGTGTCTTTTTCTCTTTCAGTCACACGCTATCCTCTCGTCCTCATCTCCTAATGACGCTGCCTCAAACAATGCTCCATCCTCTTTGACTTTGGCAGAATTAACATGTGTTTTTGTTTGAGACTTCTATCTTGTTACAGAGGATTGTGAAATATTCTAAGTAATGAGGATGGATCTATGCAGCTCTAATAACTGGCCAAATGAAGGCACCATTTTACGGACATATTTGATTGCAACATGACTATGTGTATTGTAATTTCCCAATACTACTATACTATGAATTTGAATGGGTATGGGAAGAGTCAGGTCTGAGGTGCTATCTGTTATTTAAACGACAAGGATCTTTACTCTTCTGTTCAATCTGATGGCATTTGGTAGCAATCCTGTTACTGGCTTCACAGTCTTACATAAGCAAACTTCTTCAAACTGTTAAATGTATGATTTTGCATTATATGTACAATCTGTGTAATAGCGGTCTTGTCAATAACGCAGTCAGTCTTGTTGATTGTGTAAAAATGTTTCCTAATAATGGGTCAAGCCAACTTTTTTTCTGTGAAGGATTGATTTGTCTATTCCAATATAAATGCCATTCCATTCTTAATATAACTGAAGTTGTCACTCTGTCAGTAATAACTCAAATATGATTCACGTACCAGAGAGCAAGAGACAGCTTGGGGAAAATCTTTCTTTCTTTCTCATTCTCTTTCTGTCTCCCACTTTATGTGTTGATATTTCGATATTACTTGAATAATATGAGGGTTTATTATTGACTGTGGGATGTGGTTGAATGGACGGATTTAAAAATAGATTCATCTGCTGGAGCCGGGATGTCTCCCTCTCTCTGCAGCTGCAGTCCAGCAGTGCTGATATGTTGATAGTGTGCGAATAATATACGTGGCATTATGGAAAAGCGCTCTTTGTTTGAGTGATATCTCTGAAGTTACTTTAGCTCGGACACACTAGCAATAGTGGCTGCATAATAGAGAGGCAGTCACACAGGGAAGGGGAAATCACTCATTTCCAAATGAATTGAATTCCAAACATGTAGACACTGTAGCTGGTTTCTCATTGGCAACTTGATTGATACCCTATGATATCAAATAAGTAACAGGAACAAAGTGACAAAAACAAGTTTAGTATGGCATAAAATCCAAATTTGAGTCCAAATATAATGGAAGTGTGTCTATTCTGATTGAATATGAGATATGCAGTGCCTAGAGTGGAAGAAGCATGAAGACAGACTGAGACATGATGAGTTCATTCGCTCATATTGTACGTGCAAATTCAGTAGATCCTTAAAACTCTCATGTACTGTTTTCTGTTTAACAGTACTTTATAAATCTGGTTTTGTATAGATTTACTTTAAGTATTTAGTGCATGCTATCATAATAACATTGGGTTCCTGATCCATTTTCAAACGTGCTGACATAGAAGACATGAACACTGCGTCATCTATAAGTTAAAAATAATGGGTAGCCCCCATATGTGTGGACTAATATGTTTCAGAGAGGTACATAGAGATTGCTTATTTTCTCATATATTTCATATCTGTTATACTTAATCTTTAATAATTAACTTAATGTCGTTTAGAGATACAGCTAACAGTTATTGATTTATAGATATTAGCAGCCATTTAACAAGTGCAAGCCTTTGTTTTCATTGTTTCCTTTATTTCTCAACTCAGCACTGATAATCTAGATAGAAAATGCTGCCACTTGTCTGGGTCAAACCCTCTCTCTTCTTTAAGACGAGAGTCCTCTTGATTTTTCTCAGATTATCAGTGTTTTAATCTTATCTCAGTTCCTTGAAGATTTTTACTTTATTATATTGGTGCAGATCTTTACAGCAGTATTTAACAACCAGTAAATAGTTGTCTAATCACACACAAAGTTCTCCCATCAGAGATAAATGTCACAAAAAAGGCTGTGTGTGTATGGCAGAATATGTGTGTGAGTGTGTGTGTGTGTCACCCCTTACCTCCATGTAATCCCCTGTAGTGTGAGTTTTTTGTGTGTTTGTGCATGTGAAGGCATGTGTACTGTGTTTGTATAGTGTATGTGTATGGTGTCTAGCTATGGTGAGAGTGTGTGTGTGTGTGTGTGTGAGTGTGTGTGTGTGTGTGTGTGTGTGTGTGTGTGTGTGTGTCCCACTCCACTCAGTGTAATCTCACGATTCAGTGGTTCAGAGAAAATCTCCTTCTTTCCAATAAACTTTCCATTTTTTCTCTCTTTCTCTCTCTGTCCACCCCCCCTTCTCTCTCTCTCTCTCTCTCTCTCTCTCTCTCTCTCTCTCTCTCTCTCTCTCTCTCTCTCTCTCTCTCCCTCTCTCTCTCTCTCTCTCTCTCTGTCAACAATAAATGAAGTGAATGTTTGTCGTTCAAATGAAGCCTCTCGCCACACTCCATCAGAAAACTCTACGGTTACCACGGAAACGACAGTTTATCGCCGATGGCAACCATTTCTGAGATGAGGGGCCTTTATTAAAAACAGGCTGCCACTCAACAATTGATTGCTAACTTGCTGGCTGACAGTCTGGTGGTGTCTGCTGCCCTTACTTACCTCTGTCTTTGACTTACAGCTTGTGTCCATATGCTCAACATATAGCATGGATAGCAGCATAAGCATATGCATGAATCAGTCTAGGGTGGAGCAAGATGAAGCCTACTGACTTTGGTGGTCACCGGACGTTTCCTCAAGCACCCACAGCAGGTTTTCACTCATCCAGTGAAATATCTCAGTGTTGATGGATTGGCACAGGCCTTTGTACAGACAGTCATGGTTCCCAAATTGTTTGATTTGTTGATCTCCTGACTTTTCCTCTCAATAGCTATTGGATGGATTGCTGCAATCTAGACATCCGTGTCCACATAAGGATGTCCTGAATATTTCTGCAAACACCACCATTTTGGCAAATGGCAAAAAAAAAGTGATCTACTGTATTTGCAGTTCCTGTTTGTAATTTACCCACAGATGTACAGACAACTACAATGTAATGAAGAGTCTTTTTGTTATTTCCAAGAAAAAATATTTCTGCAAAGGACAACTGAGACATAATGATATCTTTGGAAAGTGTAAGACGCTATGAATGATATCAATATGATTTCCGTGTCAGTGCATTATTTGACTGAGTTATGACTCTGAGAATAACAAGATTCTTGACTCAAATACTGACGCCCTTCTAGAGGTTTTTGAGGATGCTGAGAATTCCTCCTGAATCTAAGTCCAATTCATCACAAAATGTAGCCAATACACTTTCCTGATTGAATGACTAAACAATGTTTAGTACCAGCACTTAACTGTGATTGTGCGATAGACATTCCAATATTCCCAAATACAGCACACCTGTCTTATCTCTGTAAACATCATCCCACCTTCTTTATATCTGTTGCATGGCACCTATTGACAGCCACCAGGAACGCTACAAAAAAAAAGCTGACGCTTTCTACTGGGCAGAAATCAAGTGAAATGAGATCTATAAACTTTAAGTATTTGAACAAGCCTCTAATTACCCATACATAATGATTAATGAAGAACATGAAGCTCACAGCTTTGGCATAGCGCAGAGTCAGTTGTAGGCAGCCAGCTGTCATATGTTGTCGTCTCAGCAAGGAAGCTGGCACAGACAGTGCGACAGTGTGTGTAGATTCACAAATAACACATTACAGACAAGCGAGATCCAGACCAGAAACTACTCTTACACTTATTGTTCTATATATTATCAAAAGGGTTTGGATAAGTTGGATTTAAGGAATCATTTAAATTTGCCATTTGAAGTCAGTGAGGCTATTTTTTTGTCGATTTCTGAAACATTTAATAAAGACAATAAAGTCTTGCTTTGAGTCACTGAATCCCTTTCTTCTACTAATCTAGAAGAAGAAAGGGACAGAGAAGAAGTACAAAAATGAAGATTTGTCTACCCACCCACATCCTGATGAGCCCTTGCGCCTCTGTGCAGGAGCGCGTCAGTCCGTAACAGTAGCAGTTGCTGCAGCCGAGCGGGTTTCGTACAGACAACCCAAATGTGTCTGGCTTACAGCGGTCACAGTTGTCTCCTTCGACGTTTGCCTAAAATAACAAAAATAGGCAAACACACATAGTTGAGGAACATTGTTTTGGTGAAACCTGGTTTAGTGAGAAAGGAAGTGACATGAGGACTATGATGAGGACTAAAATCAGTCTGAAAATAATACAACACAGTGACATGGGCCAGTTATGAGAAACAAATGTAACTTTTGGAAAGCATCTAATACTTGAATTCACTGCTTGAGGTCAGAAAGCAGATTGAGCTTCAGGTAAGCACACCTGCAGCAGTGCTATTGGGATGGAATGCACTGCAGCAGCAGTACGAGTAAGGTCTGAGCCATAGACTGTAATATATAAACTATTGACGTCACCTATAGGTTTCCATTGTAAAGCCCAAAGATGGTCGCCATCTTGGCGGGTGGATAGTTGGTGGAGCTTTTGGCACTTCCGTGTTGGCTTCATTTTGCAGCACCGGAGGTTGCCTCTTGGTCTGAGACAAAGTCCTCTAGCTGAAAAAGTGACTCTCTGACCTCAAGTCCGCTCCACCCGTTTATTGCCATCTAAACATTGGCATGGTTGTGATATTGTCAATATTATAACAACTGGCTACTACTTAATTTTGGACCGCGTCACATATTTTAGATATTAAAACACATCCATCCTATGCAACACGGAAATATATATTTTCCATCGATCGCATTATTATCTCACTGCACCGAATTGTTTACATTCTGAGTAAATAAGCTGAGGGCTGACTGGTCTAAAATTGGGGCTTGTGGACAGGCCTGTATATTAAGGATTCTCTCTCTGCTAAGAAAAGTCTCACAGTGCTGTCAACAAAACATCATCCAATTAATGTTGAGTTCTGTCAAAACATCCTGCAGGTTAGTGAGTAAGGACCAAGAACAACCTAAAATGTATTATTTATGCCAAAAGGAGGTCATTATATTATTACTAGCGACTAATGATCATCAATTTATTTAACGATTTATTTGCTTTGTTTATAAAGTCTCTCGACATTAGTCCAAAACCTAAAGTTAATTAATTTATGATCATATTAGATAGAGAAAACCTTCACATTTAAAAGGCGAGAATTAGTGTATGTTAAGCTAAGATAAGATTCTGTCTATCAACGTTTCAACACAAGTTATGACGTTATATAAGACCCTTGCATGTTAAGAAGACCTAAAACAATGGGGCCACATCTTGGTGTTTGGCATGTAATCTGAGGGATATGTGATGCTACTTAAGCCATAAGGAAATGCCGGTACGTCACACACTTCCATAAATAAACACAGACAGACAAGGAAACCGGCATGACAGCTAACATACAGCTGAAATAACTGATGAACTGAGAGGCAGGGGAAGATCGCACGACTGTTTGAGTGACAGGCAGTCAAACCGTTCAGAGTGAAGATGACACCCAGTGATCTGAAGCCTCATTACAGGCCATGAATCAGGTGTGTGCACGAGTGTGTGTATTTGCACATACAAATTTGTTTTAGCATTTGTCGCTGTCTCTGTGGGATAATGTGATAAGCAAGTGACAGCCGAGATGAAAGGTGTCTCCAGTCTAGGCGTGCCCATTTATTGAATATGTGCATGTATTTGTGTGTGTGTGTGTGTGTGTGTGTGTGTGCGTGTGTGTTTGAGAGCTGTGACAGCAAGCTATTGATGAGAGGCGTGCATTTGGGATATATGACCAACCTGTCACAGTGAGGACAGTGTGAAATATATGCCTTATACAGTATGTGTGTACGTAGGGGTGTGTGTGTGTGTGTGTGTGTGTGTGTGTGTGTGTGTGTGTGTGTGTGTCAATATATGATATTTAGACCTATAAAAATCCAGTAATTATATTTTTTTTGTAATTTTCTATTTTGTTTAGTTTACTAGTGTCTTACTCTGTGAGCTGCATCATGACTGTTAAGAACAAGGTAGAAGCGAGGAGATGACACACACACACACACACACACACACACACACACACACTTTATTTCTAGCCAACATAGGAGACAAATGTATGCATTGATCTATCTATTTTGTGTGTGCCAGCAAATGGAGGACGCCACGCAGAGATGCCCGTCTTACTCAGTTCTGAGACATTTGCTGAAATAATTACACACTGACAATCATCTAGTGTAAAACACACACGCATGCATAGACTGTCAATATGTACAGATAAAGACAAACACGTCCAGTAGGTTTTAAATCTGCATTGGTGTATAAAATCTCAACTATAAATCTGAATCATATCCTAGTAGGATTCAAAACCATAAATAGCAGTTGTTTTCATAGCTTCTCACTAATTAATTCACTCAGACTTTAAGTTGACTTTCTGAAAAGTTCACTGGCTTTAATAAAATTCCTACATAGTCTTTCCAGGCAACAAGGGAATCAAAACTGTGCATGAAACGGAAAGACTGAAACTGTCTTAGTGATTCTCAGTTTCACACAAAGATGAATTTGAAACACAGATATTTATATATTTTTTACATGATGTATCTAATTGTGTGTTGTATGATGTGCATGTTTTTATCAGTTTGACGATCAAACATTTTTCCGTGTTACATTTTTTCTTTGTAAATTAAACTAAGATTGGACATATTCTAATTTTCAGGGTCATACGTATTCTGGGTTTCTACTAGAACATGTTTACAGGCTTTGATGTTCAGAAAACACACTATTTTTCTCACACTGTCTGTCTGGATATACCTGTGTTCGCTCTCTGTCTAAAACGCTCCGTGTTAGCGCCTGTCTCTTTAAGAAAAGAGCCCAGTCGGCTCTGCTCTTGGCCTGAGAGAAAGAAATTGTGCGCCCTTGCGATGGGTAGTTCTCAAGCCGTCGGTGGACACAGGATTGTTGTATTCTAATGTGCCTGCATGCGACATAAGAAGGGGAGCCACATCTGAATGGTTTGTTGAATCACACATTTTCTGATCTGGGCAGCCCACAAAAAACTGGATCGCCTCACAGTCGGTTTGTAGGAACTCATCATACCCAAATGTATGTAAACAAGCACAGAAAAAGTGAGTTTTTCATTATATGTCCCATTTAAACTACTACTGGAAGTGCATTGACAGAAAAGTGGAAAAGTCCAGAATTCCTCTTTAACATCAGACCAGGTGAACGTGTGTATTTTTGCGACTGTACACTGTACCTTGCAGTTACACTTTCCAGTTCGATCGGCGCAGGCACACACTTGTCTCTCCAGGTCGCAGGTCTGGCTGTCCGATCCTGAGACGCTACACTCGCACTGGGTGCACTGTGGGAAACGTGAACGCAGACAAGGCCAAGCTTCTGTTATCAACAATATAACAGGCAGAGAGAAGAGCTACCAGAGTGTGTCTCAGCTTTATGCTTCACCAAAACCATTAAACTTCACTCCAAAATATAAATGTTGGCATCATCTTCTCACTGAAGTTCAAACACAGACTTGTCCACGTATTTTCCCCATTTGACTGAAGCTACTGAGTTCCACGTAAGTGTAAAAACTATTCACAAGTCTTTAACCTTGAATACAGCTGCACAATCAAGCAAATACCAAATACTAAATTCCATTGTGATTGTATGAATAACCTTTTTAAAGTCTAACTAAGCTAAGACTTGAATGAAACTGAAAATGTAGCAGTTATATCAAATTAAATGACGTTTTGACTAACATGGTATCTTTTTTTGTTAAAACAAACTATTTTGAGTTTTTCCATTCTTATGTGATGTTGAATTACACATGAAGCCAATATCTGGCAATATATGGTTTGTATAGCACGCTAGTCATCTTTTAAATTCAAGTTGTGGAGGAATTATAAGCTGCAGCTCTGCAGAAAAGTTTGGCTCTGTAGGACAGATGACTTCAGTGCTGAATAAAACCAGTGGTGTGATGACACCATTAGGCTTCGTCAATCAGGCATGGAACACATCCGTTTATTGAGGCTTTTTATGCTCACAAAATCCATAATAACAGCGCTGTCATGTCTAATTTCTCTCCCTTGTCCTAGTCGAGTCCCACAGACTATCAACCCCCAATGATCGAATCCCATCAGAGATCCCCTCCAGTGATAATAGTGATACTAGCAATGCTAATGTCATCCAGTTCATTCACCTGAGGAAAGTCTCTGAATCCAATTTGACATTCGTTGCATTTCTCTCCTCTGAAAGAGTCGCGACACATGCAGCAGCCTGTGTTGACGTTACACTGCTGGGTCACTGAGCCGATCACACTGCAACCACACGCCTACATACACAAACACAGACACAAAGACAGAGATTATTTCTGGTGCTCTCATTAGTCTTAATGATTAAAACTGAGCTTTGTTCAGACATCAACAGAAACCTTTTTTTTTTTTCTTCATCAAGTACAATGCAAACATTTGCCTTGGTTCCTTAGCGCAGACAGCAGTTAACTTAAAGAGTTTCACAGACGTACAACAGAATATTGACATATAGGCGTAGAGTTTTATTTGACTTCTATGAGGTAAAAGATACGTTTGCATGCCTGAAGCTCAGAGATCTTAACTGAGTTTTCAATCAGGATAGCTGTGTCCAAATACTGAACATGGGACATGTACAGTATGCATGACTGGAGTGAGAGAGATCACTTCTAGCACCAATGCAGTGGTAGCATATCGTTCTTACTAAAAGCAATTGCCAAACAACATTGGATGTTATTACAATTGGCAACAATGATGAAAACACACCAAAAAAAAAGATAACTGTTGCGTTCGGTGTCGGGTAAAAAGCTGAAAAGCTGCAAATACGCATCTATCCGTCGAAACGAGTGTGGTTGAATTAAGAACTTCGGTGTTGAGTTAACTCCGTTCATAGTTTACAGTTTATAAGGCTACACCAGCGTGCTACACACAAGACCAATTGATTCATAGAGACATTTTATTTATTGCTGTTCGATATGGCTTTTCATCAAGTGTTAAAAATGATTTCTATGTAATCTCAAGCAAGTTAAATGTTTCATGCTGACGAATGCTTGTTGTGTTGTGTTGCTCCTTTCTGCTTTGCTGTGTTTTATTTTGTTCTGTTGTCTTTGGCACCTTTTTATGTTTGTTTGGTACCGAGATCAGCTGTATCCCTCTTTGTTGTCCTGATGAACGCTTCTGGATCCATCTGCCGTTACACTGGGACTTACTGTGTGTTCATGTTCAAGCCTCTAATTGCCAATAGTCTATTGCTGCTTCTTATAGTTTACTGTTTTTTGCTGCCTGGCGGCCCTTTGCCGAGATGATTCTCAAACACTTTGAACAAAGTTGTGTTACAAAACAGAGAGGCATGGAAATGAAAGAGCAGGGAATACAGATAGAAAGCTGTGTAAACAAGCACTATGATAACAATAGTGGGATATATATATATATATATATATATATATATATATACTGTACATATATATATATACACATCCTTCCAGTGGGGTTGCTACTGTAAGCCACTCCATGTGTTACTACACGAGCTGTTAGGTTACACAAATGTTACCAACTAACAGCTCTTTGTAAATCCGGTTTTCAGCCTACCTTGCATCCAGTTATGATATCATGGCCCCAGTGGTTGGGAGCACAGTAGTCGCACCTCTCACCAATAGTGTTTGGAGGACAGATACACTGTCCTGTGTTAGAGTCGCAGTTATTCCCCACATGACTGCACTGACAGGCTGTAAGACAGGAGAGAAAGTATGCTTTAAATGCGGCAGACAAATCAATGGTTTTACAAGCTGATTGTATTTTTTTTTTTCAGTGACTTATTTCTTTTAGTAAGAGCATTAAACCTTTTTTTTCTAAACCTAACGGACTCAGTTCTTCAGTTCATTTTTGTTTCAACTTCAACAAAAAGTAAAAGTGACAAGGGAAGAAGTGAAGAATTTGCTAATTTCAATTTATTAAGCTACCAAATAACTTACTCATTCACCACCACTACCCAGGAAACACAACTGCCAATGCCAGAGGACTCTCTTTCTAGGTCAGTACAATTGTCGAATAGAAATGTTAATGCTCGTGATATGTGAAGTTTTATTTTGATAATATCTTAATCAACTTAATGATGTGAGCTTTCCTGAAATTGAATGAAATTGCACCTGAATCATTTATGTAAATTGTTCATGAAAGTAAGGTGTCATCAGCTAGTCATTTTCTGTAATTTCATTTATGAAAACCACATTGTGGACATTTGCATTCTGACTTGCCTGCAGTAAACTGCCTGGAACATTAAACACAAGCCAACATATTATTACTGCAACCTAGCCGCTGCACTGTGCTTACTGATTTTAAGACGAATCAAAGCAAGTCATTGCCAGTCCTATCTTGTCTTTCTGATGCTAGACTTATTATTGTTATTCTTGGCTGTCAATAGTGGTTGGCAGTAATAAATTGCATAAGGAGATATGTGGGAAAAGCTATTCATAGTCCTACTTTGGGTGCATGGATGTTTAATAATTTATGCAGCACAAGTTTGCTGCACCTGCTGCCTGCGTGTCGGAGTTGGATTTTAAAATGTGAACATAGTCCCTTACAATAAAAGACATTTAAAAATAAGTTAAGTATTTTCAGATGACGTAACACACCCTCGGGCAACGATAATGAAAGTTCTTAGCTCTGGCAATGAACAGCTAATAGTTTGCTTGCTTTCGGATGTACACTTGTTTTATCAGTTCATTTTGTATCTGTTTTAAATCAGCCCAAATCTTACAAGAACAATTCTGACAAAGAATCAACAGTGTGGGACTAATCTACAATATGAAAAACAAATATTTTAACGCTCTCTGAACAGACCCCCTCCTCGCCTCTTCTCTCCCCACCGCTTCTATCACTTTGACTTGTTCCGTGACCACTGTGCCGCGTTCCAATCACAGCACAACAAAGGCCTGTTTTCTCCTTTCTGTGCACAGTAAATTAATAAGCTGTCAGAACATTACAAAATGTGTTGAGTAAGTATTAATGCACGGATATCTGGATACAGCCATGTGCTTTCCTATGCTGTGACAAGAGCGTGAAGATGAAGCTTTGAGTTGTTTAGTTTTCTTCTTTAGTTGCTGGCTAGTTAGCTAGCTAACGTTAGCTTGCTAATTCCACCATTTTTACAGAAAATGAGTGTGCTGGTGGCCTGCCGCTGGGTCCTGCTCCCCACCGCTATACTGCTGCCGGGAGGAGAGCCAACGGCCGCTTGAGTTGCTACAGCCGTGGCGGCCTCCCTCCGAAGCTGACACACACTCTTTTCCTGGCAAAAATAACGTTAGTCTCCCAACAGTGGGGAGTGAGGCAGAGGGACCCTGGAGGGTAATTCTTGTCTCATTTGTGGTCTGATAACCATCAAATTCAGTGCCCCATGCCATATCGCTACTACTGTAGCCGCAATTTTTGCTGATGCTGTTTCGAGGCTTTCGTTAAATGGAAGTGGCCGTGGTTTCATATCCCAGCCCACTTTTCCTTTTTGCATTTTTCAAAATGATGCAGTGGGTGGTTTTAAGGTCAGACCTGGAGGTGAAGTTACACTTTAAAGTGATCTTATGTAACTTTTGCACAACAGCTGCCACTGTCATCTTAGAGTACAGCCTCTTACTGTAGTGCACAGAGTTTGTTTTTCTTGTTCACACATTTGCAAGAAAAATTCCATCTCCACTTCCAACACATCCAATACCAGCATGCTGTAAGTTTGAATCAGAGACATGCTGTACAATTTGGGCAAACCTTGACCTTTAATTTGAAGTGTGAGTATGGTCATGTGTTTTGGTGTTGAATCCATGCTTTGAATAACCGCTACTGAAAGAGGGGTTTGCAGTAAAACTGTGGAAATTGAATTAGCTGGAACCTCTATAGTTTTATGTCAAGCACTGATCATGACATGATGGAAATTTATACAAAGAAAGTGTTAACACATTTTCAATAAATGTAAATCTATTAGCAAAATGCCTTGTTGCAGTAAACTAAAGATTACTAAAGATTATTAAATCTAATTTGCATGAATGAAAGAAGGTAGTCAGAGAAAGAAGGTAGTCAGAGACAGTTCTTGGCCTTGATTCTCTAATTTCTTAAGCCGTTCTTTATTGCTTCCTAATTTCCTTCTGCCTTTCATTTGTTCCTTCCGTCATCTAAATATATAAATCCATGTATGGATGGGTGCTTTGTTTATGTAGCTATAGCCTTTGCCAAGACGTATGTTTCATATCTCTGGGGAAAACTGCAGAACAATTTATAAAACATGGTGTGATGTCAGAAATACATCCAATAGCGATGAAATCATGAGGTCGTCATAATTTCTGCAATTCTGACTTTCATAAGACAGAAAAATTGTGGTTTATGCAGGAAACTGAGTTATTTGCTGTACAGCTTAGATACCAACTTTATTATGTCCATGTGAAACTGGAAGAGGAAAAAAAAAAAAAAAAGAGCCTGCACTGACAAAGTATTGTATTTATGAATACAAAGCAGCACTCATTTCTGTAAAGCCAACGGCTCACATTCATAACATTTTTGTCATATTTTTCTCTGATGTTTTGTGTGAACGATTTTTAGCTTTGGCCTGCTTGTGGGCATAGAAATCACTATGGTGTGAAGGACTGCACATGCATTTTTGAAACTACATAATACACCTTTTTTAATGGAATTGCACTGCAGACAATTTGTGTAAACTTAATATTAAAAAGAAAGAAGAGCAGAACAGCAGTTTAATTAGCCCAGCATTTTGTGATTGCTGATATTACATTCATTACAAATTACAGGATAAAAACCGGACAAATGTAAATGCTTTGTCAGGGCTTCTAGTGGATTGAGTTGTACATGTACTTTTGTTCTGTGGGCTGATGTCAGGGTTAGTCAACTTCTTAAAGAAACACTCCCCTGTCTACATCATTGTCTATGCTTACGTGTGCAGCCGCCCTCCTGGAAGTTGAAGAATCCTCGTGAGCACCGGTCACATTTGGGTCCGCTGACGCCCGGCTGACACCGGCACTGACCGGTTTCATCACAGTCAAATGACTTGGAACCGAATGAGTTACAGTGACACGGGACACACACTCCACCTGTGCTAATGCCGTGGGTCTGGGCCTGGAGGAATACAGAAAAAAGACAAAGGGGTTGTAAATGGAGTTGAGAATAGGTAGTGGATTTCAGGTAAGACAAGTTGCAGACACACTCAAGCAATTTAGAGACAAGGGGGTTATAATGAGATGAGATGCAATACTTGTTCCTGAGAATTAAATGAAAAACCGGAGGGGAAAGAGTTAGGGAATAAAGGTTAAATATTTGGGATTTTCAATCTTTTCAAGGTTACCATTCTGGGATCAGGAGACAACATGAAAGATGACTGAAAGAAGACAACTTAAAAGTGCATTAGGGCTTTGAAAGATGTTTGGTAGTCTGAAAATGCATCCTTGTTGCCGCTAAGGCAAATAAAACACAACGTCATGCGTGTTGGTTCATCACTGCCCATGAAGCTACAATATGCCAGCCAAGACGCTATTGAATGCAAAATGTGGATACAAATCATAAACATCATGATTTAGATGATTTACAACACCAATTCAGCAACAACAAACATCTTGAGTTACTTTAAGAGGTGACATTTTTCTAATGACGTCTCACAATTATATCAAAATGTGTCGATAATTGCTGATTATGTGTACGCTTGCGGATGCCTACACTCATGTGATACACAGCTCCCTTTTCATGCAGTATTTTAAAAACGTGGGCCTCAAACCACCACATTCAAAAACACAAGTTTAATCCTTGACACACATGTAAAATGTGTTTTAAACCTGTTCTTCAGCAACACAAATATCTGGCATTTTTGCATACCAAGTGAACACACCCATGCTACTTTAAACACACCATGCAGTGTGCGTTACCCCTGTCTTAGGCCTGTATGCCCCCCTGGGACAACCCCCCGTGCGGGAGGAGCCCCCCCATCTCTGCTGCACGACTTCTATGGGAACCCGCTCCACCGGCCTCCGGGTCTCCCGCCTCTCGTAACCTTGGCGACGCAGGTCACAGCGTTGGCCCACAAAGCCGGGGCGGCAGATGCAGCGGCCCTCGATGTCACAGCGCTGAGACATAGAGCCGTGAGGGCTGCAGCGACAGGGAATACAATCCTGACGCTCAGCATCCCACCAGCAGTTAGGCTGGACCAATCACAGCGCAGAGGAGTGGAGGGGGACCAATGAGAATGAGTGAGCAGGACAAATGAAAACAACAAACTTAAAGTACAACAAGTGAAAAAAAGGAAAAGAAGTAAAACAAAACAAAAACATGTTTTGTGGAGATAAAAATGCTTATTTTCCATCATAATAATCTTTGTATTATTATTAAAATTATAGTTATGTTGATAACAAAGGAACCCAAAACATACACCAGAAAAGAGCACTTGACTATAGATGAGCTTCATACTACCAACAATATTTACATTTTAAACAATAACCCTTTTGTGTGAAATGATTCGTAATAATAAGAATGCTGCATCGTCTTTGTCCTAAAGAAACTATACATGTGTGCCTTTGCCTATCACAACCTGATAGCCAAAAACTAAAGGAATATGGAAACATATACATTACAAATTGATTTCTGGAGGAAAAAGTAACACGGTCTTTATTCCCTTAATTCCTTACATCACCTCATTAATAGTACAACAGTAATTACTAGTAGTGAATCACAAATAGAAGGAACATAAATCCACTTTTGACCCACCTGGTACCATATTTCTGGTTCACTAAAAAACACATCTGATGTAAAATAATAAAAACATTAATGTGTAGTACCAAAGAAAGCATTGTCACAATAGATGTAATTGGAGACCACAGGTAGTTCATCACGTACAGATTGCTAGAAAAAACGGTTAGACTTAGTGCCACCAGGGAAAAATGAATGGAATGGCGCCAACACTCATTGGCAATATCTGTAAAGATTATTGGCATCTGTCAAAACACTTACTATGCACTCGTCACACTGTCGTCCAACCACATTTTTTCGACACTGGCACCGTCCAGTCTCCTTGTTGCAGACCTCAGATACAGACCCATTAGAATGGCACTGACAGGCTGCAGGAGAGCAGAGGAAAGGAGAGAGCATATTTGATCAATTATCATTTCTTAATGGCATTTTCTACATGAGTACATATAATAAAAGACATATTGGTTTAACAATAACACGAGTCGGGGAGTGAATTTACTTCACACTGCTCGACTGGATAAGCTCCGATCCTGCTTAAGGACTTCTTCAGGATTAGCTGTCGATATGCATTTTAATAACCTTCTCAATGCATTTTAGAGAAAATCATCTCTTCCCTAAATAGATCGGTCTGGTAGCTGATTTTGTTTTGCCAGAAGTTTGAGCCTTAATGAAAAAGCAAAGCTGTAACAGAGGACAATAACACATTTTTATTTATTTGAGAATGTAGATTTGCCCTTTTTGCTGTGAAGAAAATTGCTGTCCAGTACGCACAGGTGTAAACAGGAAAAACAAAAAGCAGAGCTAGCAAGTCCTCCCTCCTCCCAAAGCCACAATTACCCTAAATAATGCTAACCCTAACCCTGACCTTCAATTTAACCGAAAACTGACAACAATAGAGAACACTAAAGATGACTTGACTGAATTTCGTATTTTAATTTGTCTTCAATCTAGAAGCCAACTAAATACTGCTTAGGGCTTTGAAATTTGAAGTCTGAAAAAGCCTCTCGACTGCTGCTAAGGAAAATAAAACACTGGACCCAGACATTCACACACTGCCCCTTCAGCCAAATCTTCTAAAATGTTGTCGGATTTTAAAAAAAAGAGCGGTAGAATTAAGCTGAAATGAAGTGAAATACATCTTCCTGAATGCAGAATGTGGTTACCCCATGAACATCATGATTTGCCTACAAATAACAACATTTATGACACCACTTCAGGTATTAAATGTTCACCTGCTTCAGAACTTTCAACATTTCAAAACAGTTTAGGGCCCCAAAGTGCAAAGATGAAGATGCGATACAATACAAGGGAGAAAACGACTACTGGAATCTGAGTGTGATTAAAAATAAAACAGGCGCTCCTGATGCATGGTGTCAACCATAAAGGGAAGAGTTTCAACGGTGAACTGTGTTGAGTAGCTCTCGCTCATTTCCTGCCATCTCAACGGTCAATAATAAAGGCTAAAAAACACCCACATAATAGCCTGTGATTAAAATGAGAATGGAGTGTGTGCGTCAGGAAGGGCATCTGGCATAAAACTAATGCCAAATCAAATATGCAAATCATAAAATCAATAAATAAAAACTAAAAAGACCAAGTACACAAGACTAACACTAACCTTAAACCTCAAATCAAAGCAGTTTTTTGGGGGAAGTTTTGGAGGATTTCATTCCCTTTTGTAATAACAGTACATTCATAAATCACATCAAGATTCTCATCTCTGCCTCGTGTCGTCTTACTCTGGCATTGAATTCATGGCCTTTGTCATGTGTGTGCAGGTTTTATGCTTCCTGAATGGGTTATTTACAGAAATATCAATACGTATTCCCACATACGACCTTTCAAATCTCTTGCTCTCTCTCTTTCTGAGATACTGCAACTTTATTAAAGTTGTTTAAATCCTACGGGAAGGGGTGTGAAAAAAAAGAGACACTCCCACACACGCCAATCAGACCCTTAGATATACAATTAAAAGCTTGAACATCACAGCTCCCATCTGGTGGATGGGCTGTCAGAAGGAAGCACACATGCGTTCACACATACTGTATATGCAATAAAGAAAAACACTTTTCTCAAGAAATTAGTAGCACACATCACATCGCATAGACACGTGCGTACTAGTCGCCTGCTTTTACCTCCTGCCTCTACTGTTAGAAGTAAAAGAGACAGAAGGACAGACCTGAGTGTGGGATGGGAAAGTGAGAGAGAGAGAGAGAGAGAGAGAGGGAGAGAGAGAGAGAGAGGGGTACAACAGATGTCCACACACACGATCACACACAAATATGCAGAAACACACATACTGTAACATATACATGGATTTCTGCTTCACACACGAATGCAGAGAAGCATGCGTGCCCCCCCTCCCCTCCCCCCCCCCCCCGCACCTACTCAACCACACACATGCAAATGTACAAACACACACACACGTCTGATTAAACATACAAGAAAAAGCAAATGTACCTCCGTCTCTGTTTCTCACACACACACACACACACACACTCACACACAGTCTCTCAGCCCCCTAGCTTCACCCCTTCGGGGACCATCTGGACTCCGTTCTGTCAGTCGTTACAATGCAAGCCTTGTTGTGGGATAAAACGTTGCTTTTTGTTATGTGGTTTTTCTTTTGCGTATATTTTCAGTGCTGGCCCCGATGGCGAAGATAATAATTTGTGGCAACTTGAAATATGTTATGTTCCGTTACCAAACAATCCATGATTTGTGTTGGTGAGAAGTCCAGGTACTACATAGTCTATTTGGTAGTTTATGACTATAAATCAACATAGAAGAGGGAAATGTCTGTTAAAAAGGATGCTGATGAGACGGAACGTTGTGTAATAAATGCATTAAACATAATGTGTAAGCTTCATATGTTTGTTTGACCGCAGTTTGAAGGTAAATTTGTTGCAAAATGCGAGAGGTTGTAGACTTGATGTGACAACTTGTAGAACAAAAGTCTGGAACTTAAACTTTGACCTTGTATAAAATGTTCACGCAGATGCGAGCTGAATATGAATGTCGGCTTGTGCAAGCGCATGCGCTTCCGGGCAAATCCAAAATTAAGAGTTTTAAATAGTAAGGTTTTAATATGACTTGGATTATACTGCACGAGTTGTGCGATGGATTGAAAAGGAATGCTTTTATTTGATTTTAACGGGGTGACATAGATAACGCGGCCCCCATTTACTTCAATTCATCAAGACTTTTCTCAGTTTTTGATTCTTCATTCACCGTGGAGACATGCGGGAAAACAAAGTCAAGAGTTCAAGGTAATACAGGGTGAGTAATTAATATAGAAATGGCCATTTTGCGTGTGAAATATTCCTTTAACAAAAAGTCCTAAATTCCTTTAGGTTGGGTTTTCTTATTTTTTGTCACTAAATCAGACCATGTAAGATACTGAGGTACATTTTTTTGTTAAAAAAACATCTGTATCTATATGTAAAAGGTTTTCAGCTCTCTCTACATGCATTAGAATATCAAGGAATTTACATTTGGAAAAATGTACTTTGTCTTCATGAAATTTGTGTTTCCTCACACTGAACTTTCTGTTACAAGTCAGCAATGACAAGAAAAGTTGAACTGTTCGTCTGAGATCATAAAGTATGTCTGTAAAGATAAATATAAAAAGATGAATATGTACCATAAATGATACTCACAGTGATAAAAAAAAGAGGCTGTAATTGTTTCGGACTCATTAAAAGCTGCCTTGCTTTGTGATTTCTCGTGAATGTTGTTGGTTCAGACTCTTCTCTTTTGTTCAGGCTTACTGTGTCAGTCCAATAAAAGGTGAGAACAGCCTCAGAACAGAAGACTGCAGCAACCAGTCCATTAAAAGTGGTAAAGTTAGAATTGTGAGGTTTCTCAAAGTTCCTCTAAGAGTTTATTGATCTACAGCACAAAGTATCTATGAAACATTTATCTAAGGGTCAGACACACAGAAAGCATAATTACATTATTGAATTACAACATATCTACTTTGTACCAGTGATTAATTAAACAAATGTGTGAGAGTGAAACTCACACATCTTTAAAACAACTTGAAAGTTGACTTTTCCCCATGTGAGAAATGGTCAGAGGAGATCATTTTCTCAAACAAACTGCTTTGTGGTCGAGTATCCCTGTAAAATCAAACCATTTTCAAACCCCCGACTGAATTCAACTGAACCACTATTAGACAGCAACACAAAATGGCTGCGGCAAAAATGCCCGCAGATGGGAACTCTGACATCAAAAGAAAAAGTAAAGGATTTTTACAGTCTAATAATGCACAAATGGACTCGGCATGAACTCTCCTGCTCCACTCAATAAAATTCATTAAGACTGGGAGAGATGGGGAGAGCGAGGCAGACAGAAGGAGAGACAGATAGACTGGCAGAAGCAGAGAGAGAGAGAGAGAGAGAGAGAGAGAGAGAGAGAGAGAGAGAGAGAGAGAGAGAGAGAGAGAGAGAGAGAGAGTTGTGTTTTAATAATTCCTGGTGGTCATTTGTACACGATCAATAACAACCCCTCCAACTCCAAGACACGAGCAGCCGATCGGCACTGTAGGAGAGCAATAGATCAGGCTGATTAATCAATAACCATTTAGCTGGGTGGAGAGGGGAAACAACTTCAGAACAATGAACTATCAAATACACATTAATACCCCCCGTCAGGCTGTCTACCTGCTTCTGTGCTTGTCTGAGGGTTTTATCCGTCTATTAATCGGCCGTGCCTGTCTGTCTCTCGGCGAGGCATCTCTCTGTTAATCTATGTCTCTCTGCCTGTCTCACTGCCTGTGCCACTGTTTTCGTCAACAGCACAGGTTTAGATGAAGATCTTCAATAAACAAGAGCCATCTGTACGTCTGTATTCGCTGCCATCTCTCTCTCCTCCTCCTCTCTTGTTCAGTCTCTCTTTTTTTTTTTCTTTTTTTTTTACAGGTATATTTTTTTTATTCTCACTCTTAAACACAGCTGGCAGTCAGTGGGCCGCTCCGACATCACACCTCCTACTGGCACAGCTGCTTGCCGATGCAGTCTCACACTCACACACACACACACACACACACACACACACACACACACACACACACACACACACACACACACACACACACTTCACACACTCCAGATGGTGTATCTACTCAGTGTTTTAGTAAAAGGATTAAAAGGTATCATTTAGCTAAAATTGAGTTTCATAGAGGAAATACAATTGTTCAGTTTAACGCCCCTGCTGAGACTGCAATATTGGCTTTTCCCTCCTCAAGTTCCGACGATTAGGATTGTTTTTTATCTGATCATAGCGTCACTTGTTCATTAAATATCTCAGGACAAGTCAATCAATATGTTAGTTTTACCCAAGGGTTGGCCTGTGGGGATGGAAGGTAGTGGAGTGCAGCGTCTTTTTATTACACTACGAGTTGCCAAAGTTATTCAATACATAAACTATCTACAGTTATGATGTTGATACTGTACAATGTCTGATGTGTCCTATAATCACCTTAAATAACTTCATGACAGTGATACCAAAACCTAATATAGTGAAAAATACGTATATTTTTGGAATATACAATGAGGCACCATCATACTAGGCTTTAAAGCGAGCCTATGTGGCTTCACCTGAACAGCTGGAGCAACTCTTTGTATATAGTGAATTGAGCGCGAGTGTGCTTTATTGTTAATGAGACCAACTTTTAATTTGTTAAAGAATGAATGTGTTTCTTTTACCAGGCGCCTCATAGTGGCACTGTAAAAATACATTTACTACGGGTCTTAAATATACTAATATCAATACCAATTAAGTAATTTATTAATCACGTTTCCATTTTACATTCCGGGACGAACAGTGACTCAAACTACAGCAACATTACAACATTTACTCACGCTGGCAGTTTTTCGCGATGACGGCATCTCCGTAGTAACCGTCCGCGCAACTGCCGCAAGACGTGCTGCCGTAACCTTGACGACAACGCAGACACTGGCCCGTGATTGGATCACAGCTGCCCGGTGTGGATAGGTCCAGGTTGTCATTGCAATCACAGGGCTGGCAGGATCCCCCTGGCACAGCGGGCTGGCCGTAGTACCCGTTGGAACATCTAGGGGGCAGCGGAGAGACACAGACACAGAGTGATGATGCTGTTTCACATTGGATGCACTGTAAACGTGATCTGCTGCCTGGAACGTGTTGAACTGTGAATAAAAAGAGGATATTTGGAATATTTTGATGGTTCTTGTTTTGATTTGGCGTCACAAATTGCAGAAGCATTTCAACACAGACAGCTGCATGCTATATAAAGGTCTATGCAGGGTTTCTGACTATGTTGAAGTGGTAGCATCATACGCTCACACTCCAGGCAAAAGTGGCCAAAATAAGATTTTTTTTTTTTTTGTGCATATGTGACTTATGAGATCTGTTCTTTTCATTTCCCTCATGACAGTGAGAACAGCACAAATCACATGGAATCTGATCTTTTCAATGGAGGTAGTCAGTAGAGGGACAGTGAGGCGTTAGTATTTGGAGCTACAGGACTGTGACCAGTTCACACTATAATCTGATATTGGCCAAATTTAAAAAAAAAGAATAATGTGAACAGCCAAACAAAAAAAAAATCCACTAAGGCTTGCAGTCTGAAAGTAACAAAAAGACACAAATCTGCCACTTTAAGAATGACTGGACTTTAACTGTTACTGCACAAAACTTCCTCCAAGTTTCTCCTTTTTTTCCAAACAAAAACTTATATAATCTGAAAGATGTAAAATCATGTAGTGCCTTTAAAGCCCCTCAACATTTGATCACCATCCCATCTGGTGTGCTTTCAAGTCGTAGCAAGAAGATCCTTTTATTCCTGTCCTCAGAATACATTTTTTGGGGTTGGGATAATACTGCATCAGGTCTTCTTGAAAGAGTGGGTAGTTCCATAATATCTATTGAAAATACAGTTTTGCTCTCCTTTCATGTAGCAAATAATACTGTAAGAAAATTCACAGTGGCTCGGTTTCTCTTTTCTTTCTTTTGTATCTAACAACTCTCAGATTCCAGCAGGTAAATATTAGCACAATATTGTTTACCTTTGTTTGCAGCTTGTATGACAAGAACATACTGATCCCCAAATACAAGATCACTAATTACAGCCGGTCTCATCCCACAAGAGCTGGCAACCAATATCCAATCACAGAATAAACAAGCAATGAAGCTCATCCAGCGGAGTCCACGGGAATCATCAGCATTGTTACGGGTGTGTCTTTGACCAGTGAGACTGCTCCGCTCAAGGCTGTTGTATAATTCATATTAAACACGCACTCACATCACACAATCACACACACACACACACACACACACACACACACACACACACAAACAGACAGACATTAACTCAAAGATATACACACAGAGAGCCGCAGGGCAACAGAGCCAAACCAAACATCAACAAATATGAAATGAAAGTTTAGAAAAATAAGCTTTTAAAAAAAGATAGATATTTAATGTCTTCAGGCAGTTAGTTCCAAAACGGTTTATTTCAGCATGTCCAGGTTTTTCCCAGAAAAAATATTTCCTGAACTTAACTACTATTTTAATGCAAGAAACTGAAATACTGCTCCTCCTCATGTGATGCAATGATGTACATCATCGTCTTATTCTTATTTGTCCATACACTACTTTTTACCTCTTGAAATGTATATTATTTGTGTTCAGTGAAAGGCAAACATGATGTGGATTTAAAAAAAATACTTTCATTATGTTATGTTGTTGAAATCTTTATGTTTAGTGAACAAATAAGTTCAAAAAATCCTCTTGATTTGTATCATTTATGGAACCAAAAATGTAAAATCATTGTTGGCACCCTTGTGCAAGGACAGGGACTCATACATGTGTGAACTGTTACACTATTCCAAGAGTTTCATTTCTGCTTTTATGCCTGTTTTGTTTGATTAATAATAAGAGGAAGTCTGGATGCTGCGAATTACATTGACCTGAAAGTGCTGCGCCGTGTCAAGAGCCACTGAAACCAAATAAAACAGGACTAAGCTGAAATAAAGCTCTACAGGCTAAAAAGGGAATTGAGATGAAAGAGGCGAGAGAGAGTGAATAGAGGAGAGGAGAGAGAGGGGGAAAGGTCTTCACATTGAAAAGAGAATTGAATTTAGAGAGGTGGGAAAGAAAGGAGAGAGAGAGAGAAAGAGAGTCAAGAGCAGCCAGCCATTATTACCACTGACCCTCACTGGTACTCAATAGAACTGGTTTATTAGCTTCTGTGTGTGTGTGTGTGTGTGTGTGTGTGTGTGTGTGTGTGTGTGTGTGTGTGTGTGTGTGTGTGTGTGTGCATGTTGCTGAAGTGTGAGTGTGTGTATCTGTGTGTAGCACTACAAGCACATTCTTCTAGACAAGTGGAGAATCATACTGGCAGCAATCTCACTCCATGATAGGAGGGAGAAGTGTGTGTTTGTATTTAGTTATATTTGTAAGATTCATTCACTATTTCATGTTTCTATTCTGTTCTATAACTTTACATACTGTGTGTGTGTGTGTGTGTGTGTGTGTGTGTGTGTGTGTGTGTGTGTGTGTGTGTGTGTGTGTGTGTGTAGTCACTTAGGCTTGAAGAGGAAGTGAAGGTATTTTTAGTTGAGAGTCTCGAATGTTTGAAGTAGATGGGGGGGGTCAGACACCTGGTCAAAGTCTTCAGAGTGTACAGGAAACGGACGGCGAGCACAGCTGGTAGAGTTACGGGGGGGAAGAGAGGGTTGGGATCCTAAAAGATATCTTCTTTTATTTTTAGTGTTATTAACGGGGAGTTGGTGCCAGGGGAAGACATGCTCTGCTCCTCCCTCGTACACTTTCTTTTTTTTTTTTCATAACTTTCAAAGCATTTTAAGATCGACTCGCTCTCTCTGAGTGCTACTGTATATTTCCTGTTGAAAGCAGGAATTGGGGCAAGTCATTTTTAGAAGGTAAAATGGGACTTTCATATAAATAAACATCTTGAAGTTATTTCGCAATTTACTTATAAATGCATGTGCATTACAGCAGGGAAATGAGATCAAATAATGTCTAGTTTTTGTTTCAGTATGAATAACTTTGACAATGTCCAATAGTCAACACTGCTGCCACTTGAGGCTGCCAAAGCACAACGTTCCATCATGCAGGTTTAAATCTCAATACATTCAAATTACAATCGTGACTTGCTGCATTCAGTCAGTTAGCGGAGCTATGGAAGTATCAGCACTTTATTCACAAAACAGCCATTTCTAATTTCTTTCTCTCCCTTTCTCTCTATATTGAAGTCCTTAAAGTAATAAACTCAAAGAGTTTCATTTAAATACTGTCTGTTAAGTCACTATCTATTGCTTATGAACATTAAGCCTATGACCCATTGATGAAAGCAATGTCATTTGCAGCATTACGAACCGAGTGTCTGTGGTGACATTAGCTGGAATTCCCGACACTGTTTAGATCTCTGGGATGTGAGATTAAAAAAAAAACACACCTGCAATTACCGCTTATCGCCATAAGATCTAAGATCTTCCAGATTGTAACTGTAACCTTCTTTAACAGAACTAGAAGGGTGCACTCAGTAGAGTACAGATCAGCCAGATGTGTCTGCAATGACCACTAATGTGTTTAATGTGTGGGTAGCAATGGGCTAAACCCCGCCCCCCCCCCCCTCCCTCCCACCCGCCTTGAAAGAAGATCTCATTACTGAAGAGGTGCCCGATCACTCAGACTTGACCTAACGTGACTGTCATTTTAAAGGTCGGTGACGTTAATATGACCACGAATAATAACATTCAAAATAATCACAACCATCCCCAGTGCTTACTGGTCTCTTCTAGATGAAAGACTGATCAATGGAGTGCCTCATATGAGTCACGAAACACAAATGTGTAAAATCTGAAATGCCTTTAATTAAAGGCCAATTACATCTGGATATACTGGCCAACCCTTGATATCACTAAAAAAAAAAATGCTTATAACTCTAAATGTTTTAGCGGACTTACCAGTAAATTCTAAAGGGCTGTTTATGGATAGGAAATTGAAAAGCAGAATTGCTTTGCAGTGAGTCTATTAGCATCGAGGGAAGGGAGCATCTTATTTTGTTTAAGCCCATAATACAGACAAATTGGCGCATTACAATTAATTACCATTAGCAGCAACAAAAGCACTGCAGATAATGAAGTGTGATGGCAGTGAGTGCATTGCAGGTATCAATTAGAGTAAAAGAACAAAAAACAACCAACTGCTGATTACCTCTTTAATACCGTTTTTGTAATAAGATATTATTTTACATTATGTCGGCTCCTATATGCTCTGAGTCAATGCAAGCCTCTCTTTTTTTTTTCTTTTTTTTCTCCTTTTTGTTTACCAGCTGTCGTCTCTCTGTGACTGGAGGCACCATACGGCATCCGAGCAGCACAAGAACGTACATACACAGAGGCATTCTGTATATTCAAAGACACACACACACACACACACACACACACACACACACACACACACGTATATATTTGGAACACAATCTCCCTAAAACAAACACTACCATCTTAATTAAGAAAAGGTGTCTCTGATGATGCCGTCTGATCATTATCTGGGCTTTATCCCATCAGGTTCCATTAGAACACACATTCTCGCTCACGGATGGACATGGGAGGACTTCAGAAAGAAGGTCAGAGCAGAGCAGTGACATTGTACTGGTTGGGTGAGAGACAAGGTACAAAAAAATAAAAAATAGACTCATAATGAGTTTGTTTTCCACTGGCAAATGATGTTTATAAAAAGACTAAGAGGCAGACAGCGAGATTGTGCTGTGGACAGCATGGCGAGGCATGTAGACTATGCATGGCAGCGAGCTGAGGTCCCTGTGAGCCCCGTGTCCACCAGCAGCTCTCTTTTTAACTGGCAACACACAACGGAGGCCTGGATAATGGGCAACTGAACACCTGTTTGAAGCACAATGATTAATCCTTGAGAATAACATTCCTATTATAGTTGTCAATTTAGATACCATAAAATAGAAATTTAACTTGTAACCAGTTCATGAAAGCATTTCCATTTTCTACGCTCAACGAGGAAAACGGACACCTCGCACAGAAGGCCACAATTCTACAGAAATTCTGACTTCAGTCAGAGGGAATTCAAGGTTGAACACATCATAGTAGAAGGACTATGATCCAGCGCTTGGCACACTATTAATGTTGCCTTCAATGCCAACCATGGAAGAATCAAGACAACGCTTTGAAGAGAGAAATATGTGTCTCTCACGAATGCAAAAGAAGCATAAAGAGTTGTTTCTATGGAGTCACCATCAGATGTTATTGTTTTAATGAATAGCTTCTGACTTAGCGATAGTGAAAGTGGTACATATACACTGTACTTGGTACCTTTCTGACAAACACAGAAGACCTTCAAACAGTACAAAAAAATCATTCCTCTTTCGCCCGGATACATTTGAACTGTACGAGGTCACTTACTCATTTCTGCAGTAAAGCACAAAGAAAACATTACTAAAACGTATCAAGCCGTTTGACCTCACACTGCACACCTCAGCTCACACATTTCAATAACACACTGCAGAGCTACAAGGTTTATTAACTTGACTGCAACACTTTTGCACAGTAATTACAACAAGAACTATGTTTTTCAAAATGGAATATATAATATAATATATAAGAAATATACAGAATGCTAACTGATAATTCAGCTGTGGGCAGTTTTGGCTCAACTGTGTTTCAGTGAGCCTGCATGGTAAAAAGACTATATTTACTCAGTCCGCGTCACCACATGGCAGCACAGCCTCGAGTTTTAACAAGACTAGCATCCAGAGAGACTTCTCATTAGTCCTGGGCTGGTAAAGAAGCTCACAGCCAATGGAACAAGAATGTCACTTAGCTAATAAATGTGCTGCGGACAGAAAGCTAGATGGACAATGAGACAGAGAGCACTCAAACATGGCCAATAAGCAGCAGTTTCTGTTGTCATTTGAGAGTTTTCCAAGTAGTTATTTTTTTTTTTAGGAATGATTCAAAATGATTGCTTTCGAAATTGTAAAAAGGTAAAAAAAAAAAAGATAGTTCTGTTCTGATGCTGCAGTTAGGTCATGAAACATAAGTTCTTTAAATACTGGTACGATATAAAGAAGATCTGGACTCACAAGACTTGTGCATCTCTGGTCAGAACTGCTTTTTCGTTGTACTAGTACCTGTACTCTGTACAATGACAATAAAGTTGAATCTGAATCTGAATCTGAAGACTTAAGGACGTGCAGTTCTAGGTTTTGATAAACATTTAAGTATTTAGTGAATAATGAACTTATAGACACTTTTAAATTAAGCGTGTAGCCAGTAAATTCAACATAACTGCATGAAGTTTAAGCATAATTGTGTTTTAATCAGTGTGTAACTTTTAATGTTCAGTGTGTGTGTGTGTGTGTGTGTGTGTGTGTGTGTGTGTGTGTGTGTGTGTGTGTGTGTGTGTTACCTGTCACATCGCGGTCCTGTGTATTCAGGCTGGCACCGGTCGCACAGCAACTCCCCTTCTTCACCTAGGTGGCAGGTGGGGCTGAAACTGTCGTCGTTGCCAGGACGATGTTGTTGTTGTTGTTTTTGTTGAAGTTGTTGATGTATTCGGTAGCGTTGTCCCAGTGTGCAGAGAGGGAGGAGGAAGAGGAGGAAGAGGAGAGGACAGAGGCGAGTTAAGGCCATTGTTTGTGTCCTCACACACACACCTGTGTCCCTACTTTCACTTTACAATCTTCCCATTCACACTTTGTGACACACACACACACACACACACACACTTCTGTACTTCCACACACTCCTGAAAATGAAAACACTCTTTCTCTCTACGAACTGTAACTTCAATGAACTGAGAGAGAGAGAGAGAGAGAGAGAGAGAGAGAGAGAGCAGGAAAGAGTAAAACGATAGTCTCTCACCCTCGTTTTGTCACCCTCCCACTTCCATAAACTATAGATAGTTCTGCTGGCTCGGGTTCCAGGACCCAGACTGACTCACTGGCTGACTGACTGGTTGGCTCGCTAACTGCAAGCTGGCTCACTGTGTTACAAATAAACTTATTTGGCCGGTGCATGTGAACATCAAAAAAGCTGTAAAAAAAACCATTTAAGTCTTGGGTTATAATTGTACCTATAGTAGGAGGTTTAATAAAACCAGCTATAATCAAGGTGCTGTAGAACCAACTTTCAAAGTCAAATGTCTCCCAAAACAAACCCTAATGTATACAATTGTATGTAATGAGACATCACTGCTGCTGCAAAAACAACAACTTCTTAGCTGCATTATGTCTTTCATACCTATACAGTACTTACATGAACATTGTTAACTTGTATAACCATCCAACCATCCAAATATCACCATAAAGCACATTTAAACATTGCCTAAAACAGCCTTTTATAACCAGGAATATAAACAGTATTAGATTGCTAGATAAGTTTAATGGCTGAGCTTTTTAGTATTCTATTCTGATATATCAGGTCACGCTTGGCAACACAATCCCAACCTACAAAATATCAAATGAGTAGAAAAGGCGTGATTCATAACTGAGACACAACCGGAAATCACTTGGAAAGAGCCTCTGCCAAGGCGGCACAATCATCCAAATGAGTTACTCTAATAATAGAAGTCGTTTGAATCTTTTAATCTACATCTGCTCCAGATCTACATCAAAAGACAAATAATAATAGACAATCATAGCCGCATTTTTGGAGCATATCGAAATCCTGGGAGAATTAAGACTTTTTGCAAGGATTCATTCGGCAAATGTCAAGTGACAAAGACTAAAACCACAAAATGACTGTTTGTTATGTTGCTGCAGCGTCACCTATACTTAAAACAAGACAAAGTTGAGTGGGTTTGCCCATACTTGACATTGTTTAAAAGGACCTTCAAGAAGTAATCGAGTGTAACCAATGGACTGCTGTGCTTCCACCTGGAGAAGATGTCAGCGTTTGTGTGTTTCATTTTATTTTGAAGGTGTATATAGGTGTCTTTCTGATAGGTTTGATAAGAATCCAAGCGATTGAGATCAAATTTATGTGTAAAATGCAACAGTATTTTCCATCCTTTGGACATTATTCATTAGCTGCTTTTCTTTTTATTGAATTTTTAGGAGATACTTGATGTAACTTGAACACCCGCGATTTGTGACTATGAAGCAGCCTCAGCATGATAAAAGCTTTTAAATACCTTAAATTACTTGTGGGAGGCCTGAGTTTCTACTGTGTTAATTCTTCTAGCCACAGTTGTGTTGATTCTGCCAACGGTGATGACATTTCCACCCACAGGGATGATGTTTCTCCACTTATACTGATGCCTCTACCTGTGGTGATGATATTTCTATTCATGTCATCACAATTATATTCGTTCCCACGGTGACGAAGCCTCGATTTGCGGTGATATTCCTGAAAAGACGGGAAAATGTAGTCCGAGTGTCAGAGGAGAGGAGAGGGGAACATTATGAAGAGACGGGTCGAAGAGTGAGAAAAGGGGCCACAGAGTCAGAGGGGTCACCAGTGGTGCATTGAAGTGTTTGGTTTAAAATGGATAACGACTACAGGAATTTGACTACCTGTTGGAAATATTGAAAAAAATAATAATTAAAGAAAGAGAGACTGGGTGGTTACCCTAACCCTAACTGTGGTGAACATAGTTTTTAAAAATCAAAATCAAAGAGTAAATCTGTGTAGACATAATTGATTAAGGCTTTTATGGATAAATGACCAAGAATCTTTATATAAATTTCTCTGAAATCTGTTCTGTAGATTTAGATCTAATGGACAGACAAATAGACAGACTAAAAAAAAAAGCGTTGCTGTAAATAAAGAGGAACAGCACTCCACGGCTAAACTGATTTCTAACGATTCGCTGTAAATCGCCATCGTCCTTCCCATTCTCAAACTAATGTGGACACCACTTTAAACATTACGGCTAACTGGAGCAGTCTGACTGGCCGGCTGGCTATTTGAGCGATTGGCTACGGTGAACGTAAGGGACTAGATGGCTATTTGAGGGGCTGGAAGGCACGGCACCTTCAAGCTATTATTACTGCAGGGGGCTTTAGGGGGAGGTAGGGAAGGGGGGGAGGTGAGAGACAGAGAGAGTTGTGTCTTTCTTTAGCTCTGAGAATTTTGGACATGACGTGTCATGTCTGCCTGAAGATTCCCAGCTGCTGCTGCCTGTGTGAATGTGTGTGTATATGTGTGTGTGTGTGTGTGTGTGTGTGTGTGTGTGTGTGTGTGTGTGTGTGTGTGTGTGTGTGTGTGTGTGCCCATGCTGGTGACATCTGTGCACCAAACACACAGCATCTCTCTGGTCATCTGTGATAGCAGAAATAGAGATAAATATCCAATTTAACCAATGTGTATATGTTGTTTGTACATCAAATTAACTTTCTATTAAAAAAAACTTCCAACAAGGTATTCTGATATCCACCATATAGTCAAATCTGTAACAAATAATAACATTGTTGGAGCATTATCTGCAGGTGTGATTCCTATTATTGGTTGTTGAATTTTAGTTTTAGTCAGTTTACTGCCAACTAAGCAACATCCCAAGTACCAGTTGAATTACTGTCATGTACTACTCTTTGTACTTTGGATTTCTTGTGTACGTTGACTAGATTCATTGCTGTACTATACTTCCTAGATTTAAAGGGTAACTTTGGTAATTTACAAACTGGATCCTATTGTCCTGTGTTTGTGTCTATAATGGGTTCATCAGCTTTGAAATTGACCCAGTATTGAGCAGGAGCACTACAGTCGTGCAGTTACTCACTGTAAATATGAATCAACTAAAAGTGCTTTCTTTTTTCACTGACAGGCTCGGATAGTTCCATAATGTCTGACAACATTATTGAAAGGACGCTACAGAGAAATACAACGTTGTTCTTCCCTTTAGTTTGACCCGGTCTGTTTGTTATTGTGTCTGTCCAAGTCTTGCTCAAAGAGAAGTCTCGTTCTGAAATATTTTATTCCTCTGAAGGGTCCTTATCCTTAATCCTGTCAGACACTTATAAAAACAAGCTGTTGTGGAAAAAACAAGCACTTTTAGTGGAAGTAGCATTGCACTCTCACTCTGGACCAATTCAAAAAATCTGAATAATCAAGAATACAACATCTACTAATTGGACCTCGCTGTGAGACTGTTTTGTCAACCACTGTTTCCAAGTTTAAAGTTGATCAGGGTTAATAATAACCTTCTGCTGGGCCAGCACAGGACAGGACAGGCACTGGACATAACAGCAGCGGGGGGGCAGTGATAAGATGACTTCTGCTTGGCACAGGTGGACCGAGATGCAATGAAGTCGAAAAGCTCTTTCTTCTGGGTCTACGTGATTCCTGGATGAACCATCAGGTGAGAGGCCCGAACACATGCCTCTCAAGTGGGCTGCTTCAACAGCAGATAGCAGATTTCATTATATTTTCAGCAGATACCTGCTGTTACTTTGAACAACCGTGATTTGAGACTGTGAAGCAGGAACAGCACGGGTGGGTTTTTTTAATACCTTAATTACTTGCATGAGACTTGAGTTTCTACTGTGTTAAGTTTTCTAGCTGCAGTTGTCTTGATTCTGCCAACAATGATGACATTTCTACCCACAGGGATGATGTTTCGCCACTTAAATTGATGCTTCTACTGTACCTGTGGAGATGATTTCTCTATTCATGTCGTTACAATTATATCCGTGCCCGCAGTGATGAAGCCTCAGTTTTTGACGATATCCTTTAGGGACAAAAGCGTGTAGCCCGAGTTTCAAGAGAGGAGACGAGAACATGATGAAGAGACGGGTCAAAAAAGAGAGAATAGGGGCCACAGTGCTGAGGGGTCAGCAGTGATAGATTGAAGTGTTTGATTAAACTGTGTCCCCATGGCACCATTAACCCCAGTGTCTTCATAACCTACTTGTTACTCGGAAGATTGAGTGGGCAGGGGCAGGGCTGACAGTCCGCAGGTGACCCTCGGGTGGCGTTGCCATAATAACCAGGTAGGCAGGAGTCACAGTGTGGGCCTGTGGTGCGGTGGGAGCAGTCCTGGAAGAGATGCAGAGGTTAAAGTCATTTATATCAGGAAAATAAATAAAGTGATTGTAAAAAAAAAAAAGGAGTTAACCTTAGTGTCATCTTTCCGCATTGATGGAAATCTCAACACCCCATTGTGTATTGAATCAAACTTTACGCAAGAAGATAAGAAAGCACTAAATGTGTGGGTCTTCTTTTCAAATGTTCTTTAGGTTAGTCAGTAAAGTGGTCTTTTCTTTTTCTATATATTGTTTTTTTTTTTAAAAACCTCTCAAAAATGATAACTTTACATCATCTTTAGTGTAATGTGCTAAACACAGACAGGTATAACTGAATAATGAGCCACAAATTGAGTTTTAGTTGATCCCAAATGTAGGATGCACGTTTATGACCGTGAATAAAAGAATAGAACCAAAGAGTTAACAACAGACCTGCTCTATGAGAGTAATTCATGTTTCATTTTGCTAGAGGTTGGTAAAACTAAGGGTCACGGCTCTGCGATAAGACGAACAGACACTTGGTGACACAACAAAACTGTTGCTATTAAATAAAGCTGTCGCATCAAATCATTGTCAAGCAGCAGGAGGAACAATGCCAACGAGGTCAAGGTTAATGATATGGTTCAGGATTAACATCACATTGTGTTTCCATAGTAACCAAGCACATATGACCCACAGGTACATCGTCAACCGAAGACTTTTTCACAACAATGTTCCTCAGAATCCTGTTTGAGTATTGGTGAATATCTTTTTATTTTAGTATTACTTGTTGAATATTATTTTAGATTATTAGTCTTTCTTCTGTGACTGGTGTATTATTGGTCTTTTCTCTTTGTGAACAAATGTAATTCAATATGAAAATAAAACCAACAATACTACGAGTCCAGTTTTCTGTATTTAGATGTTTCGGTTTAAGATCATTTTACTACTTACTGTAAAATGAAATTGTGTTACTCCCACTGTGGAAATCAGGTTGTCCTTTATTTTCATTTCTGGGCCGACAAATCCCTGTTTTTATAAGTTCAGCTCCAACAAGAGTTGATATCATGTAGCTGTTGTGTGTGAATCTACATGTTTGTGTGTGTGTTTGCGTTCCAAATCATTTCCTTTACAGATGAAATGTCTCTTCGCTGCTGTAACACATGGCCACAGCAGCATCAGTCAGTCATTCAACTACAGCCAGATAACAGGGGAAGGAATGTGTGTCCATCTGTCTGTCTTCCTGTCACTGTGTATGGACATGTCAGTGTTTGTGTGTGTGTGTGTGTGTGTGTGTGTGTGTGTGTGTGTGTGTGTGTGTGTGTGTGTGTGTGTGCGTGTGTGTGTGCATGTGAGGGAGGGAGAAACATCCTGCTCATCTGTCTGTCTTTGTCTGGAGTGTGTGTGTGTTCTCTCTCTGACATATCCCAGCATCCTCCTCATCTATAATAAAACACAACATGATAATACAAAACCCACAGCTCTATGTGTGTGTGTGTGTGTGTGTGTGTGTGTGTGTGTGTGTGTGTGTGTGTGTGTGTGTGTGTGCGCGTGTGTGTTTGTGTGTGTGCGTTTGTGTACTGGTGTGTGTATATTTAGTTTGATGCTAAATGACAGCTTAAGCCTGAGGCAATGTGTAGACTGAGGAGTGACAATGTGTGTGTGCAGAATGATGCACATGAGCAGGTGGGCATGTGTGTGTGTGTGTGTGTGTGTGTGTGTGTGTGTGTGTGTGTGTGTGTGTGTGTGTGTGTGTGTCTCTACACTATACTTAAATGTGTATGTAAATTGTTTGGGTGAAGCCAGGGTGCAAGTCTTTTCACCTGCAGTTCCACTGATGGCCACTAGATGGTGAATTAAATAGTATTGGTGAAGTGATTTCTAACTTCACTATTAAAAATGCAGTCAGTGTATATTTTTTAACATAAGACATCATGGTTTCAGTGAACCATAAATTCTTCTCTGATTTGTGTTTTGAGCATGAACTGATATTGAGAGTCATTTTTAAGCTTCTGCAGGATATCCACACCGGGTAGCGACTGTTTTGCTGTCTTTGCTAGTAGTGATCTAAAGACATTACTACATTTTCCTACAGTTAATGGAATGATGATGAATTGGGTTGACAGCTTCATGAATTAAAGGGAAATTACAGTGAATGTAGAATACAATCACCATACAGGCAACACTCTAAAATGACACTGCTGTAATAAAAGATATATAAAAATATACCATTTTGGTTTTATCTTTTGACGTTCTGTAAACTCTGTAAAAGTGATAAAGCCTTTTCGTGAAAGTCTTTACATTTGCTGCCCTCGAAACTGGAAAAAGAGACGCTTTTGATTTTTTTTTTTGGCTTACCAATTAAGAGTACATCAGAGTATATCAGTTCAGTGTGATTTCGAGCACTGATTGAAAAAAGTATCCTAATCGACTTATTGATCGTCTTACCAGGCAGTGTCCGGTGAGCTCGTGGCATTGAGACGCGTGTCCATGGCAATGACAAGCTTCACACACACCGTTGTACAGATTCCCGTTAACCCTCCGAAACCCGGGAACACACGTCTGAAACACACACACACACACACGCACACACACACACACACACACACACACAGACAGTTAGAAACAAAGAAGGACAGTCTTTAAGCTGCTGTGGAGTGTTTACCCTGTGATCCTTTGATTAGCACCTTGTATGTGTGTGTGTGTGTGTGTGTGTGTGTGTGTGTGTGGGTGTGTGGGTTTGTGTGTGCATTATTTGTGTTACACTGTGAATGCTTCTGTGTGTGGTTATGTCTGTTCGTATGCTTGAGTTTAAAAAACCCAATGTGTGTATGAGCGTTTGTGTGTCAGTCAAGATTAGAACAACAGTAAGTCAGCTGCATTCTGAAACCAAACACTGGTTTGACGTTCAGCTTTGCTTAAGAGCCTTTCAAAGAAAACTGTGGCTGATCCTTTAATCAATCACGGAATACTTAATGTAGCACATTTAAGAATCAGGTATACTGAAGTCCAAATAAAATGAATCATACTGATGTAGCTCATTTGCTTAAAATATCAAAGAAATCCTGCTGACAAAGTGTACCACAGGTATTTATTCCTAAAAACAAATCTCCCTATTGGATTGAAAATGAACTTGCAAAGACTTAAGATGTGCTTGAAATATACAGTATTTAGTTTATGTTGTACCTCATACCATTGCATTATTGTTATATTAATACCTTCCTGCAAAATTGACTGAAAACAGTACTTTTTCATCACTTGCAGACAATGTGATTGTTGAGTTTAATTTGAAAAAGACTATTAATAAATCCGTCCGATCTAATCTGTAAAAGAAAGTAGCTCATGACATTTTACAGTCAAAATATCTCGGTTACATTTTTTTGGGCTTCATGGTACTGATGTACCTTTTTACCAAGACCGTTTTCTATTGATTATTGTAGAGTAAGGGTTAAAGTCGCAGAAGGAGTGTGTGTGTGTGTGTGTGTGTGTGTGTGTGTGTGTGTGTGTGTGTGTGTGTGTGTGTGTGTGTGTGTCTGTGTTTACCTCACAGGAAGTTCCAGCATATCCAGGAGGACAAGAGCAGCTCTCTACAGCTGATGCTTTGCTCTCTCCTCTGGCAGAGGGATTAGCTACCTGCATTGACAATGAGTAGAGTCTACACACACACACACACACACACACACACACACACACACACACACACACACACACACACACAAGTAGTTATATAGTTGTATAGTTAAACATGTGCCTTCACTTAGTTCATTCTCTCACTCAGAATTTCCTCTAAGACAACATAGATTCACCAAAAACTGCCACCTTCATGTTTAGGTTACAGAAGGTTAAGAAGGGTTATTCACAGGCTGAAAGGAAGAGCTGCCTGACAGACTCAACTCTGGGCAAGTTTTCATGAAGCGAAAACCAATATTTCATTTCTAAAGCTGGTGAGAGTTTATATTTCTTGCTACGAATCCATACTTAACATGTTAAGTTTTGGAGCATTGTGTAATGGCTGTGTGAAGTTTAAAGGTCTGAAGCGTGTGAGTGTAGGTTTTTTAAGTGTTTCTACCTGTACACAGCGCTGGGTTCTGTGCTATAAGAAGCTCGCACCATCACTCTGGTCACATTGGTCAACACAGACAGGAAATCCCTCCGGCTAATCGGCTGCGCGCTCTCTGAAACCAGGAAATTCTCTGGAAGGAGAACGATGCGATTGGTGCTTGGCGAGGACGGGTACACTGGCTGGCCAAACCGTCTGTCAATAACTTTGATCCCGCCTCCCTGGAAGAGAAAGAAGAAAACATTTTTAATTGAATTTTTATTTTGGTTTCCTTTTTTTGTTGAAGTTCAGACAGTGGCTATCCTCCACATCATGAATACAGTTTGAAAAAAAGAGCATAGGAGTGATTGATGTGTCATGAGCTGCAGTTCCTATTGACATTTAGAATGGACTGAATTCAAAGTGAATTGAGAGGCCTGGTATCTGACTATCTCTTGTTGAGAACAGATCAATGGTATATAGCGGCTAACGCAGAGTGACAACTACTGATGGAGAGAGAGAGAGAGAGAGAACTTACCATGCCAATAAACCGTTAAATAAAAACTGGCTGAAAGAGAGGAGATGGAAGAAGATAGAAGGAGACAGGGAGCGGTAGCAGGGCCGAGATGCAGAGAGGTACGGAAAGAAAGAAAGAGACAAAGAAAAGATGCAGATTGACAACAAAAAAAAAAGACAAAGTCACCTCAGAGAAAATACTTTTCATGAAGTGTCTGAAAGGCTCTTACTGTCTATCTTTTATTGTCTCGCTTCTTTAAAAAATCCCATGATTTCCTTCAAATAGGGGTCACAGATACGTAGTTTAATTGTGAAAAAGGATAGGTAACTTCCCACAGCAGCTGGGCACCAACGTTTCAAGCAAACATTACTAACAGGAGGAAAAGTACATTTGTTGGGGACTATTTTCAGCTGCGGATTAATAAACATGTGTTGAGAATCACTGAGCGGCAGTACATCAGGCTCTGGCAACACACACAATACTTGTTAGTAGGATCTATTAAATGTTACGTTTTGGTCTTTTTGTGTTATTTACACGAGAGACGTTGACAGAAACCAGACAGAGTTATGATCATTTTATTTGTTTCCATTTCTTTGAATCTGTTTGTAGATACTTCTGGAAGACGCATCTTGTGCTACTGCCATAAGAACATATGCGTGAGCATTAAAATAGAATTTGGACACAAAATAAAGTTTTCATCCGCTGTTTAAAGCAAAAATGAGAAACTTCAGATGCAGTACATTTGTTGTTGTTATTGCTGTCATGAAAGGCTCGGTATTTCATTTTTTTTTTAACTCTGCCGATGGAGGGCTGATAGAGTAGGCTGTATTGGGACAAAGACATTGCAATCAACAAAGCCGTACGGACAAACAAAGACAGAGAGATTATTGTCTATTCAGATCCCACATATTTGCAACCAAGGCTTCACAAAACCACGCACACAAACAATATCACAACTTGTTGCAGATATGCAGAGAGTAAACAGTGGGGGGGGGGGGGGGGGGGGACAAAAAAGGCTGAAGAGAGACAGCGAAGTGAGAGAAAGCGGGTTGACAATGTGTAGGTGGTTGATTATCATCATCATTTGGGGAGGCTTTTTGTTGACAGGGACGACACTTGTCCTCCTCTCCTCCCAGTCTGTCGATCTGACTGACACTTCTCTAAATAACACAAGTTCATTGGTCCGTGACTATCCATCTCACAGTTTTCCTCATTTCCTTTTTCCCTTCTGTTCATCTACTTCCCTTCCTTCTACACTTCCTTCCTCCCTGTTGATTTCCATGTTTTTTTTCCTCTGTTTCTTTCCTTCCTTCCTTCCTTCCTCCCTCTTCTCTCTTCGTTCTTTCTTCCTTGACTTGCCATCTATCTTTCTTCCTCCTTACTTTAGTCTTTCCTTTCTCTTTCATTTTCTTCCTCCTTGCCCTTGTTCCTTCTGTCCTTCCTTGTTTCATTCTGTCTTCCTTATGTCTCTCTGTTTCATCTTGTCCTTTCTTCTTTCCTTCCTTCTTCCTTTCTCCTTCCTTACACATTTGTTTCCATCTTACCTTTCCTTCTTCCCATTCTATCGTCCTTTGTTTCTGCATATGTGTGTGCATTGCTGTGGCACGTGCACACATGAAAGTCATAATATATATGTTTTGCATTTGTGTCCATATTTAACCCTAGAATCACATCTCTACAGAATACTTATTTATCTTTTAATTATTTTGCAGTCAGTGCATTAGAAGTGGATTCCCACATGTTATTGCAGCTCATTACAGATTTTTTTCAAACTATTCTAATTAAAACTTCCTCTTCATTAACATGTCATTGGTAGAAAGTTGTGTGTGTGAAATAGCAGGATAATTTCTGCAGCTCTGGTACACAGTGAACATGCGCTTGTGCACGCGCACACACACACACACACACACACACACACACACACACACACACACAATGTTGTTTAGTGATGTAGGAGATATAAACAGTTAACTAATAGTGTTGCTGCTTTGCTTATTGCTGCCATACATCATATTGCAACCTGCTCATTATAAAGAGAGGGGAAGAGATACTCTATCTGCATCTTTTATTGCCAAGTTCAGCATATATCTGCCAGCTGCAGTGTAGCTGCTTTTGTGTGTGTGTGTGTGTGTGTGTGTGTGTGTGTGTGTGTGTGTGTCTGCTTTTAACAGCTTGTATTTGCTGCTTCATTTAGTGGTCTTCACTGGTGCAAAAGTCAATGGCTTAGGGAAAAGATAAATAATGCAGCTGACACAAATACATAAACACATAGAGATTCTCACTTGTGTTCATGTGGGTTTCCTCTGGTTGTGTCAATGCCCCCCCCCCCTTACCAAGGTGCTGCCCAGAGAACTGAAACTTATCCCAGGTCTCTACACTGCCCACTGTTCCTCAGGAATCTCTGACATTTACAGACTGGCCTTAGCAAAAGCACACCTTTACAAATACTGTATAAAATAGTACATACAGGTAGATGTATTGTTAGAACGTTCTTCATTTGTGTTTAATATAGAAGCATGCCAATGCTCTATGATGTCTTTGTGCATGTTTGAAAACGTACCTCAATGATTAGGTCAGGTTGTGAGGTCACTCTTATGGCCATTTGTTCTTGTTGGTCTGTAGTATAAGACACAGTGTAGACCAAACTCCCTCCATATGCTGAAAGCTGAAGACAAGACAGAAACAGAGGTAAGATTAGTAAGTTCATGTTATTTGCAAAATCAAAAACATAACCTAAACATAAATAATAGCAGAATTTCGGCAAATTATTGACGTGTTGAAAGTGACAATTTGAGGATGGTAAACGGTTTGTTTAAATATTGTTTAACAGTAGCACAAATAGAGAATAGAAAAAAATGTCAGCAATAACTAACTAAGTTAGTTCCACAGCAATATCTCTGTCACTAGTCACCATAAGCTACTGGTCATCCCAGACCAGGTAAGGCTGTAGCAGCAAAACCCATGAGTGTACTGAAATGAGCAAGGGTGGATTTTACAGCTCATTAATTGAACTAATCAAGAGGGTGTCTGTGTTATTTCTTCAGTCAAAAGTTACATAGTCTCACTTTAAAGGAGGACGCATCAATATTTGCTACACTCCGTACCAACCTGTGAGGATTCAGAAGGCAAGTGAAACCAAAAGAAACCAAGAAACCAGGAAAAGAAAATGCATTAATCTCGTTTGTTGGATGTCAATGATGCAAACATGTGTGTTGGTAACGCTGAACGCAAACATACAACCTTTGTTTGCAAGAAATCTTCCATCTTTAGCTAGTACAGTAATAACGGTAATAAGATAAGACAAAAAGAAAACAGGAACTAGTTTGCAAGAAAACACATGCAAACACACAATATTATTATGTCATTATATATTCATATATATTCATACAATGGTAGCTAATGTACAACCAAGGTGTCTGGCCACCTGTGCATACTAAAAGGCTTTGGCCCATTCAGAGTATTTTACAAACGCGTCTCTTTCCGAAACATTTTTCTGCAGCAAGCACACTGGCTAGTCAAAAAAGAGTCTCTGAAATCCTAATCGGAAATAAGAAATTATTATTATGTATTGTGTATTTTGTTTCAAAACATTTTAGATTTTTAAGTTGTACATACTGCATGAAATGAACTACTGTTTGATTTTGTAGATACTTTGTGATGAATGTGACAAAAGCATCACATGTACGCCGATTATTTATTTATTTATTATTTATTTTATTATCTATGTCAAGGAAGCACCACTACTGTACCAAATACAGAAACACAAAACCACAATAACAATACAAATAAAAGTATATTTCTATATAAATGAAAATATATTTAAAAATGTTTCAAAAGTGGGGAGAACAAGAATATGCTACAATCGTTGTTGTCTTGCGTGTTTCGGTGCAGTGTTTCTGTCGAGTCTACAGAATGAGCTTTCGCTGGAGAAGTGCTGCCTCGGCATGATCCTGAAATTTATTATTCTGCTCCAACCTGAACAGTAATGGGTGGGAGAGCGAGATAATAATGCCACCATAAAAACACAGAGAGGGGGACATTGAGGAAGAGGGGGGGAGAGAGAGAGAGAGAGAGACAAAGAAATAGAGCCTGAGACAGACAGACAGAGAGAGAGAGAGAGAGAGAGAGAGAGAGAGAGAGAGAGAGAGAGAGAGAGAGAGACAGAGAGAGAGAGAAAGAGAGACAAAGAGAGAGAGCGAGAGAGAGAGAGAGAGAGAGAGAGAGAGAGAGAGAGAGAGAGAGAGAGAGAGACAAAGAAATAGAGCTTGAGACAGACAGACAGACAGACAGACAGACAGACAGACAGACAGAGAGAGAGAGAGAGAGAGAGAGAGAGAGGGAGTAAGAGGTGAGCTTAATGCCTCTATAAACCTCTTCCATTCTACATCATTACTCTCGGTCCTTAAACCGGGAGGAGGAATCACCCATTTCACAGCTGACTGAAAATACACACACACACACACATACACACACACACACCATAGCAGGCGTGGAGGTGTACTTGGTTGGACGTTTTATTGACTAACACTTATTTTTCATCTAACCCCATTTGCTGATTTGGTCTCCAGAAGACAGTAAAATCGTGGTTTAAACCAACACGACGCAGCCCACACAGATCACTTGTGCTGCTCGACCTCCTTCACCATTCACACGAAGAGTGAGTCTCCTATACAGAACATAACTGTGTAGGTTGGTATAGATTGGTTCCACTGCAACACAACAGCAGCGTGATGAAAGCAAAAAGTCACCAAAGAAGACGATGTATTACAGACGCTCTCCAGAGCCGCAGTGTTTGTGTAACAGCAACAGCACTGTGCATTATATGACGTGCATTGTGACAGTGGACCATATCTTGACCATAATCCTCAATTCAAGTATATATTTGTATTACAGTCAATAAAACTATAGATATCTGTGTGCGTTTTTTAAAGTCTTTGGGCTTTAAATGAAAACTTTCTTAAACCTTTTCTTAAATTAGTTGATTTGTTAACAATTTTGGGCTGTGAGTACAACAAATGTGTTAGCAAACAGTTGCCTTTTTCCCATGTCCAGAACACACGGAAAAACATTAACATTCATTTGGAGTTCTGTTTCCAGCCACCTGGCGAATGGAAGTCCTATATTCACTCTTTTAGCTTTGCTTTGGTCTCCACCAACTCCTAAGAGAAATATCTGGTTCTTGAGCAGCTAAATGCGCTGCTATATGTTCGCCATAGTTGCTAACTTCGCCCATCCACTTGCTGCTCGATGCTGAGCGGGTAGAGTACACAAGGTTTTAAGAGCTTTTATGTTGAAAACAGCTGCTTACTGCAGCTGGAAATGAGGTTAATGAGAGTGGCGAGACTCAAACAAAACAGGCCGTAAAACACTGAGTAGAAAGACCAGAAGGCTTTGTGCAGAGGTGGGTAACAACCTAGATGATATAATTCAAATTTAGATAAAAAAAACACCTAAAGGTTGCGGTCTATAGGTGCTTTAATTTATTAACAGGTGAGAAGAGGTCTTGCATAAAAAGTTGATTCAAATGTTGTATCCTTGTTTGCTTATTATTTTCCCTTTATTAATATCAGTAAAGGTTTTTAAAAAAAAAAGTTGTTTGATTTTCATTTGTCCCACTGTAGCAGTCATTCTCAGTGCAAAGCCAACTAGCAACACCTTGTCACAGGCTCCTTTGAACAGTTTAAGAGTGGCTTCCCTCCACAGTGCTTATCTTTTGGACATTGTTGTATAGTCTACACTGGATTGTACAAGAATGAAGGTAAGATGGATACATAGTACAAGACATCATTTTGAAGAAGAAGTAGGGTTTTGTTCTTCTATCCCATTCCTTATACATCTCATGACCACTAAGAAATGTCCGGTGAGGCGGAGAAGTGGTGGTTTAAGGCTGTAAGTGCTTAAGAGAGCTGAGTTGCATGTTTTATTCTTGTTTGTATTTTTACTGCTGTTGTGTTCGGTAACCAACCAGCGGCAAAATAATTATGAAGTAGAAGATGAGGCTTCTGTCTTGTGTAATCTCAAGAACACTTCTAACTGATGGAACTTGTGCTACTTGTGTGGAAGTGTTTCTTTCGCACACCTGAATTTAGTAATTGACGTCACTGAAACTCATTTCAGTGACGCCATCCACTCAACCTGGACAATAATCAAAGCTTCAGTCGTGGCAACCTAATGACCCAGCTCCACCTTGGGGGACAGAAAATAAAAGAAATACGACACAGGAACGAGAAAAGACCAACAGAATAGCACAGCAGGAGAGGGAAATTATGGGGAGTAGAAACGAAGGAACAATAAACACTCAGCCCACAAAGCTACAATAGATCTGTCAGATCCCCCTGAGAGCTCCCTAAGCGTCTTATTAACTCTATCAGTGGGCAGAATATCATTTAAGAACAGTTTTGTCGTGGCCATGGGTCATTCAGATGAATATGTGGTGGCAAGAAAAGCAAAATAATCTCATATCACAACAGTAATATTTACTGAAGAAAAGAAATGAACAAAATAGATTGAATGAATGGGAAACTTGTGCTTTAGTGGTCCTGCTGCAGTGTATTTTTTTTTTGTATGCTGCAATACGAATTTCCGTTTCAGTGACATAAATGTTCGTATTGTACATGTTCAAATGTCCATTTTATTCCCTGGAAATTCAAGGACTTCTCATCCATGGTTGCTTCAAAGTTGAGTATCACGATTTATGGATTGGAATTCCTTAAAATTGCTCAGAAAATGAAAAAAAAAACTTTGGAGATGTACAAGAAAAGGTTCAGTACTAAAATGTAACGAAACAGTCATCGTCGGAAGTCATGGCAACACTTAAAAGTAAAAGCTATTAGTGCGCAACTTTCTTTTGTGCCTGCCACCTGCTAGTTTCTTCAGAGGAATGTGTTTGCCCATCTGCATTTGTACGCCTGCTTGCTGTCAGTTTTTGGAGTACAAAAGCAACCGACGCTCTCTTCAGGAGATTGGGCAGAGAGAGAGAGAGAGAGAGAGAGAGAGAGAGAGAGAGAGAGAGAGAGAGAGAGAGAGAGAGAGAGAGAGAGAGGGGGACAAAGGAAATCATCCTTCAGGAAATGAAAACCAGATTGTCACAAAGGCTTCAGAAAACAAACTACCCTCAAAATGACACACAAACACGTGCAGACAAACACAGGAACACACACAAAAAACAAGCGAAACAAAGACATGCACACAGAGAAACTTAAAGATATAAACACACACACACACACCTAGGTGGCCTTTATGATGCCTGTGGTTGTGTGCAATTGGTATCGGGAGTTTTCACTCTATTTATTTACCGGTTACACACACACACACACACACACACACACACACGTACACACGGACTGTTGTTGTTCCTAGCAGTAGGTCAGATTGGCTCCAGATGGACCAATAGATGGTGGAATGCTCAACAACATACGACCCAACTGACCTTCTGTGTGTGTGCGTGATATATGTTGGCAAAAAGAAAAGAAAGTCCTTGTCGGAAGAAAGTAACAAGATCCAGTCATAGTATTGTTCGGTTGTATATCTTCGAGCAGAGCCTCTGTGAAGAATGGCTTTGGTGTGTGTGCTGCTTCACGCCTTTTGGTGGGAGATGAGCGCAGTAACCTTGAGGCAAATTGTACTTTCAGATGTTCTCCTGATGTAAAGGGACACTGTGTCCACGAGGTTGTTCGCTATCCGTGGCATCCATTGTAATGCGCCATTTGACATCGGAAGGAGAGCCCAATCTGAAGGTGGAACAACGGCGCAACAGTCCCGCCTTGAATAGGCTGTGTGATTTCTGATTTCTTTGTTTGTTTTCTTACATACGTTGACTTAGTATTCCTCAGCAGTTTCCCCAGGCTGGGAGAATGTTTTGGCAGCTGTGGTATGGTCCTGCTTGCACATGGTAGAGGTTGAAGTACTTGCTTTGGACCTTAGAACAACCCAGAGCCAACGGGTCCTCTTTAGCTGTTTGCAGTGTGTTTGGTTGCGGGTCAGTCAGGGGGTATGAACCCTGAGTGGGTGCCGGCAGACAGGAATGAGGCTGATCAGTTGTCGGCGGGACGCTCTGCATGGGGTTTGCCCTCAGATGAAGGTTTGGAGTGACAGGCTCTTAGTGCCTTAAGAGAATCGGAGGGGCAATAAGTGGAGGGCTGATGTTTTTGATTAGGCCCATAGACACATACATACAGTTGTGCACATGCATTAATTTCCCCCTCATGTACTTATTGGTGAGGTTTGACGATGATTTGATGAGGATTTAGTAAAGCCACTTTGGTTCAGGTTACTGTCTGCATTTTTTTTCTTTTTGAGGCAGTTATGTGCAGCACTATGACATGATAATCATGCCTGCTGGTGGCAGAGAGGTTAGCTGGACTGAAACTCTGGACGCACGTCGCATCCAGGAAGATGACTGAGAGCAGCTCACTCATTTGCTTCCAGTCTCCAAGAGCCGATCAATTATTGTTCTGCACTCCCACGGCTCGCTGGCTCTTGAAAGTCAACTCCAGCAGCTCGCTGTGCATCAGACTTTAAGGGACAAACAATGGCAAAATGACACCCTATATTCAATACAGTCGGTGCAGATCCACCTCCGAGGCTAAGATTAGACATCATGCTAATTGTGTGACTGTAAACACAAAACCACAAGTCTCTATCAGCCTCCACACACTGCCAGGTTGGACTTTTTTGGAAATTAAACAAATTGCTTTACAGCACAATGTAAGCTTTATGGCACAAACCCGGACTCATCTACTTCACACACTTTGACAGTTAGCAAGATCTGTTCCCGAGAAAAAACAGAAGAATGCAACAATTTTTACAAAAAAAAAAAAATCTTAATTTCCATACACAGGCAGTACATGAAATATTTAGTTTTACATTAATTCTGTTTTTGTAATGAAAGCATCAGTGAATCACAATTGCAATGATCATGTGTGTTGTATTACTGGAAGTGAAACCCAGGTGTAATGATTTTCTTTTCTTTTTTTTCTAAGTCACAGGATTGCTGTGTGGAGCTTTGCGCACACTTTCCAGGAAATGAAATGTGTGTGACACCAAATTATTTGGTTGATGAAAACTGGAACAAATCCACTGTGATTGATGTAAAAGGCACTTTTTCAGCCATGTAAGTGAAGAAAAAAGAGAAGACGGAGGGAGGGAGAGAAGAAAGTGAGGAAACGGGAGGGGAAATCCATCTCATGCAATCAAGAGCAGATTAGGAGTGGCACTATACACAAACTCCTCTACACACACTTTCTCTCTCATAAGTCACAGCTCAGCTGCTTGGTAAAAGCTGATGTTCCTCTTGTGTATTTGGCAAAAAAAAAGAAAAAAATGGAGAATTTTCTTCCACAGAAGTATTTTACAGAAACACTTTCAAGACTTCAGATTTAATCAATCACAACTTTGAGGCGTCAACCTCTATAACCAAGGTGAAACCAGGACATTTTTCGAAACACAATTCGGCCTCAAGCTTACACCTGTAGCATGTTCTCCTTGTAAAGGACGAAATAGAAGACGAGACAGACCAGAAAAGTGAAAAATGGCGGAGGCAGAGTTAGAGAAGGAGCGAGGATTAAATGTAACACAAGCTTGAGCTGTGTGTTTGTGTGCGTCTGTCAAGCCTCAACATATTTTGAGATTTCTTTCATCAGCTGTCGGCAGAGGATGTGTCTCCTCTTTCGATGTTCATCCATCATCCCCTTTATCTCCCTGCTTCAACCTCCCCGTCCGCTCTCTTTCACTCCATCCTTGTCACTCTTTCTCCGAATGTTGAGCATTTCTTGTTTTTGAGCATTTTATCTGACTGTGAATCTGTTGGTAAATCTGGGTACAAGATGGATACAAGGAGGTTAAGACTTGACTGCTTTTGAAGGCTGACAAAGTTGCTGGTAGTCAATAGTTTCTTTGGTTAATTAACGTCTTCACTTCTGACTGGATAGCTGTTTGAAAAAAAGTTTACACACACGGCATTTTTTCTCCGAAATATCTGGTCAGTGTGGTTCTACGACATTTGGACCATCAATGTTTCACCATTTTTTTATGCCGCAGTAGTAGTTTCAAGATGAACTGAAAATATTTTTCCACTTCTCAACGGGTGAGGTCAGCACGGTCCGCCCGGGGGATTCGCTCGGCTGGTCAAGGACGGCAGCTTTGTGTGGGAGGATCCCCTCGTGGGTCCATCTACCCGGCGTTGGCCCTCGCCATGCGCATTTCCGCCGCGACCAGCTCTAGTTTCGGGTTGGAAAAGCCCGGGCTGAAAGTGGCTTGAGGCACCGGCACCCCTCTCTCAGACTTCGATGCTTCGGGGGGGGGGGGGGCTTATGGACTTGGACTTTGAGTTCACTGTGCATTCTCTCCCAACTCGTCAAATACCGTCTCTCTCTGCGGGGAGAGTCTTATTTACCGTGCTTTGTGGTTGGGACCATTTTTTTGTCATCACCATTCATAGCTATACAACCAATGTGGTGATGATCTCATTGTTTACTAGATCACAATATTGTTTACAAGAGCACAAAGTTCTTAATAGATCTATCCTCATAATTTTGCTCTCAAAGTGCACCAGATTGATGCATTTCACCTCAAATGTACAAGACTTTGCCACTAAAGTCTCACATCATCCTGTGGGAAACACTTCTAATAATACTTAATGAAACTTAAAATAAAAAGAACGTGGCTCTAATGCTGCTTCACAATTAGTACAATCTAATGACACTTTAAAAAACAGTACAATTAAAAAGCTTCTCATGCACAACCAAAGTAAACTGACACTCTGAGCAAACTCCATCTGCTGATGAAGATCATGTGATAGGCTGGCAAAAGCTCCAGAACATCTACTGATCGGCCCTTGAGGTGAGGTTATTTTGTCAACTGTTGTTTCCGAGGTCAAGAATAAACGTTAAGGAAGAAGTACTAAAAGTGCTCAGAACAAATAGTAGATATATCTTACAAGTAGTAACAAGAAATTTTTGAGTAAAAAAAAAGAGAAAATGCTTAAAACTGGGAATATCAATGTGTTGCCTTCTGTTAACTTACAGTATATATTAATAAGAGCTGATTTAAATGTGACTGTTTGAGTTTGGAGCCAGTTAAAAGTGTATTCCCAAAAGATAACAGTCTTAAAGTAAAAGTGTCACCAAAATAGTTTGAAAACAAGTTTTAAACATGCAGCGTATTTCATAAAAAATAACACTACACTCTCACAGTTGCTACATCATGAGTTTATATTTGGCTCTTCACGCTGATCCCTACTTATCTGCACTCCGCTGCCAAGTAAACCAGAAAATATTCTTTTAACAGAGCAAGCTTTAAAAATAGTAATGGCAATCCTTTTCCCTATTACCTACACAGGCAATAAAAGACCCAATGAGCATCAGTGGAACATGCTTCTGGACCAATGAGCATCCACAGAGCGCACTAATGGGCCAATGAGCATCTCTGGCAATAATCGTACAGGAAGTCATGCGCGAGAATTAAGAACGTTAATACACACATTCATATTCTTATACATCCACTGCTAGCTTGTCATTACACACAGGGCCTGTCACTTCCAATGATACACACTAACACGACAGACCACACTGTGTGTGTGTGTGTGTGTGTGTGTGTGTGTGTGTGTGTGTGTGTGTGTGTGTGTGTGTGTGTGTGTGTGTAAAAGAGTTGCATAGTCAAATCACATGGAGCATCTATCTCTGTAACGCGATCAGAGATTGAAGCAATGAATCGCTTTTTCATACAGTCCTCGCACACCGCTCCTAGCGATCTCACACACAGACATGTGTGTGCACATACGCAAATACACACGCATACATATACACACACACACACACACACACACACAAACACACAGTGGTAATTTGTTTGTTTCCCATGTTTGGAGGCATTCGGTTCTGCTCCGCTGTCCCTAATGCCTCCAAAACACATCATTATCTGACTTATATAGGCCTGGGAGTGTGTGTGACGGTTCGTGTGTACGAGTATGTGTTTGACTGAGAATTTGTGTTTCTGTTTGTGTGTGCGCATGTGTGTGTGTGTGTGTGTGTGTGTGTGTGTGTGTGTGTGTGTGTGTGTGTGTGTGCGCTAAGAGAAAAACAGTTGATTATCGAGTTCAACAGGCGAAACACTGTTTACCCTGAGAGACACAAAGCGAGCGAGGGAGATACGGAAAAAAAGAGAGAAGAAAGCTTGGGGGAAGTAGAGGGAGATGATTTAGGAACAGGGAGGTGAAAAATGGGAGTCCTGGAGAGACGGAGTGAGAGTTAGAGAAGCAGACCAATGAAAAGAAGCAGGGATGGAGGGATGGTTAGAGGGAGGGGGGGGGGAGGGAGGGAGGGATCAGACAAAGAAGTGAGATGACAAGCTAGGCCTGCAGGGTGCAAAGTAATGAAATTCTGTGGTATATTCCTCTAAGCCATGACACCCAGACAAACATCACAGTCAGTCTGTTGTTGTAGTGGGGCAACAACTCGACTTCAGAAACATGGACTGCAGCTATTTGCCAGCTGGAGTGATAAAGTCTAATCATGGCCACAGAAAACCGCAGAGCAAATTCAAACGGTCGACATTAGCAAGAGCAGATACGGAGAAGCAGGGCTGGGAGGGAGGGAGGTGAACATCTCAGCAGGATACTTTCTCACCAGTATCACATCCAGAGCGGTTTACTTTTAGATCTTAATATGGATGGATGGTGTAGCGTTTTCATATTTGTGTCAACGCGGTTGTAAGAATTAAATGGTGGGGAGTGCTAATGTCGCGATGTGAGCCGGTTAGCAGAAAAATACTCGGACAGTCAGATAACACATTATTAATGTAATCAGATTGTAATAACACGGAACACAACCGCTCAACTGATTTACTATTGTGACCTTGTGCAGTCTGACTGTTGGTGCAACACCTTTGCAATAATAATGAAAACGGCAAAAAAAGGTTTCATTCTCATCATATCAGGTCCAAAGCAGTCGCCATTGAAATTGCCCTTTACAGTAACATATTGAGTAGTTAGGACATTTTTTTGTATGCCACCTTATCAATATGCATTGTACACTAGACACAATATATTCAAATCATACTTTCTATGGGATGACAGTGATGTCATCTACAGGGAATGGAAGCAACCATATCTGACGAATCTAATACAATCCAGCGTCTGAAAACACATTATGTTTGAAAAGAGTTGAGGCTGTGTTAGTGAGGTGTTACTCAACTGTGTAGTTATCTTTTAAACATCGCTATGTGTAGGGGTGAAGAATACATTCAAATCATATCGCGATATGGCCAATATGGTGCAATATTTGTTAAAGGCAAAATGTGTGTCAAAATACCGCTCTAAATGAAATATTGTCTTTCACTGAATGCTATGCATGTAGTTGGTTTTTTTTATATAGTTGTAATACTGTTAAACACCCTGGTAGTGGTAGAAGTTGTTGTAACCTCACCAACTACAGTAATAATCACAGGAGTAATTAACTGAGTGAAATATAATTTGCTTTGTCTCTTCATATTCCTGAGTTGTCAGCGTAGGTCTCAACTGTGCAGGAACATTTACACATGAAAAACTGTGAAAATAAAATGAAGGCAATCAAAATAAAAACCCATCCTTGATTACTGTGCCTTGAACTCATACAATTACAAACTGTCGAGTACAGTACAACTGCTAAATGTCCACTGAATGTGAAGTGAAGTGAAGAAGGATAGAAGCATTGCTCAATGGGTTTTTGTAAACGGGAAAGCATTATTGTCTCAAAGCAAATATTTAAACCATTTCCATTTTTCGGTTTTGGAGAGAGTCTCGGTACGAGTGTGTATCTGCATCTAACCTTGTTTCCCAGGTATAGACCAGGTGCGTTCCAGTAGTAGGCGGAGCCAAGATCATTCACAACGTCTGAGTGTCGGACGCTGAGGTACGGAGGTGTCTGTCTGTGAACGGACCACACTCTTCCTCCTGTTTCTCCAAGCAGGTGCCAGCCGGTCAGAGTGGTTTCCTACGAGACACGATTCAGAAAAGAAGTAGTTCAAGATTTACTCTCAGCTCCGTCTACTGAGAAAACAACCGTTTTCATTCATTCCCTGTTGCAGAAAAGTGTCGGCTTCGACGAGGAGTTAGCTTTCAACTTGTTATGGCAGGTTTTCAGCAACACTAAAAGTGAGTCAGGTAGAGATGTAAAACATAGTTATCAAGGATACAATTTATTTGAATGTTGGAAACAATTTCAGTGAGATTTTTTTTCGAAAGTATTTTCAGAGAGTTTCAAACAGAACTGACCGTCATGCTTAAATTTAGATTAATGCTTGTCGAGCACAAAAGCTGTGTTCACTGTCAGCAGATCAGTCACATTTGACGGTGAACATATTGATGCGAGTTAGTCAAATTCAATGTGGAGAGAATTTAAAACCTGACAAGCTTTACTCATGATGCTCAACTGGTGTTCATGCTTTGCTGCTGCCTTTGACAAAGTACTGGCTGTTTAAGTAGATGTGTCGCTCTTCTATCTGCATTTCTCCAGTTCTGTAACCCACATTTGACATCTCTCAGTTTGTGCACTTTGTGTTTCCAGAATCATCCGGAATCACCATCTATATATACACTGTATATATAAACCTAAACTTGAATTCACCTTGTTTTTTAAGCCCCACAAATCTAAACTGACTGTCTCAAATATGACTAATATTCACTTCTGTAACAGTGTTTTTTTTATGGTTGTGCCAGAATAGCTTTTTCATTCTTAAAATACTAAAATGTTTTCTACAATTTAAGGTCCCGATCGATCGAAATGAAAGGTTAAGTCAAGAAAAAGGTCAACATTTGTTCAAAGGTTTTGTACAAAAGTCACATTTCAACCAGGAAGTCGTGCAACTGACACCTAGAAAGAGAGTTTTCTTTCTCAAATCATGAAGGAGTGTGTGTGTGTGTGTGTGTGTGTGTGTGTGTGTGTGTGTGTGTGTGTGTGTGTGTGTGTGCGTGAGACAGCCAGACACACATCTGTCGTTGCAATTAACCTGACCTTGGCTTCCCCTTTTGAACGAACACACACACACACACACGCACACACACACATATACACACACACACACACAAACACACACTATCGGTGTCTAAATCAGAGCTGTCATCCTGTCAACGTCTCCTCTCCCCTCCTCTCCCACCCCGCCTGTCAGTCAAAAACTGTTTTCCTCTTTTCACCTCTCTCCTCCTCCTTGGCTCTTGTCGTGTCTCCACCCGTCGTCTTACCAGTCTTGTCCTCCCTCCTTCTCTTTTTTCTTCTCTCACCCCTTTCCGACCCATTTTCACCCTTTTCTCTCAATTGCACCGTATTCAATCCACACGCATGTTTATTTGGTAAAGATTTGTCTTAGCTTTTACACGTAATACTCTATTGCTACTCACTACTGCCTTTAAAGTTTGCTATTCAAAAAACTCTGTGACAGATTTTTACATTTTTTTTTATTTTGTGTCTTGTGTCAGATGTTTTCTGCACCTGGAGGATATTTATCAAACTGGTGCACCAGTGTGGAAGAGCAGTTTTCCTGTCAACTGAGAAACTTCTTTTTGGTAATCAGTGAAGTGATTATTTTCCCTTTATGCATATGTATGTACACAAGCATATCAAATAATTGCAATTAAATGAAGTTCCCTGCAGTTTCTGAGGGTCAGTTTTGTGCTTGATATTGTCCACCACTAGAAATCATCAGTGTATTCAAGAAACATATTAGTACCGTCAACTAAAAGCCATGCCTCTTTTGCGGAACAGTTTATTTTCCAGCACAGAATGGTTATGTTCTGTAGTACGGTGTAGCACAGCTACAGTAAAAGATTCTCTTTAAAGGTCAACAGTGTGAAGACCATGCCATATTGGCTTGAAGAAGCTATTCACAACCAGCGGGCCTCAGAGCGCCACCTAGTGTGCCGAGGAGATACTGCCAAATGGTTGGATGAAATTAAAAATAGAAATAAAAATGTAATTTATCTATATCTAAATGTGCACAAGAATTCACATGAATACAACACGTCATGTCAAAATGCTTAATCTCACGGACCAGTTAAGTTTGAATATCACCACGGCTACCACGGCACATCATCGGGGACAAACGTGTTTTGCCACTGTTAGCCAGCTCAAAAGACATCCGCCAACACTGTGCCAGTAAGAGTTTTGTTTAACAATCAGAAGTGGGCCTTAAGTCACAAACGGTAGAGAACCCATTGGTTAAAGGCAAAAATGTATTGTAAATAATAAGATTCAACCAGTCTTACTTCAATCTCGCAAGCAGACCTGCTAAAAACATTTTTTTCTGCTTGAAAAGTCCCCATTTTAAATGTGTTCATGACCGTAAGGGACACATCACATCAAGTGTGCATTATAATTTGTGTCATGTACATATTATTCACTGGTAACTCTTTCAGGATAAAAATTCTGTGGTGGATAGGAAGTGATGCAATTACAATGTCTAGCATCAAATGTGGTTTGTTTGGATAAAAAGAGGAATAACTAGGTTGTTAGCTGAAAGCAAAAATAGACGATGTGACGTTTACATCATCTTCATGGATTGAAATATACTTTGATTCACAATAAGAACTTTTGTGGCTATGTTTATATGTAAAGCCCACATAAAGAGACATCCTAATTGACTTACAGAGAAGACGTGTGTGTGTGTGTGTGTGTGTGTGTGTGTGTGTGTGTGTGTGTGTGTGTGTGTGTGTGTGTGTGTGTGTGTGTGTGTAACATTGCCTACGTTGTGATATGTCCATGTAGAGGCAGAGCACTGACTGGAAACGCCCATACAGGAGCACTTCTCGCAGCCACGTCGATTGTCACCTTGGAGGTTATAGAATCCCAGTTTACAGCGGTCACAGTTTTCTCCTTCCACGTTTTCCTGCAGGAGAAAAAGACAGGGGAGAACAAAGAGGCAGCGGTTTATGAGCTGCCCTCACACTGGCGTTATGAGCACAAAGCATGTTATTGCAGTGTTAATGTGGTGAAAATAATGATGACGGGGCTAGAAAGGTTAGCACATTAAAGTGTGTGAGTGCGTGTACCTTGCACACGCAGGGTGTTATGCACGGGTCATCGTTGGAGCTTCCTTCCACACTGCAGTTACAGCGCTGGCAGGACGGGAAGCCCATATAACCAACTGCACACCTGGAGACAAATGAGTTTAATAACAATATTAAAGATGAAGGCGATGAGTATTAAAGAGGCCTTCCTGTCACCAGAAGGTCACAGGTCAATGCTCCTAACAACCGCTGTGTGCATCCCGGGTCACACCCTGAACCATTAGTTTGTAGCGAACAGATGACCTCGCACCAGGGGTGACATGCATGTATGTACAATCTCAGAGGAAATATGCTGTATGAAAGAAACAACTCTCTAATTAGGAGAGAAAGTGAGCTGAAGCAAAGTCTATTAAAGGGCATTTTAGGAAGTGATTTTCAAGAAGACGCTCATGCAGCTGGTCTGATCTGAGTGCAGGTCATTAAAAAGTATGGGGGGAAAGTTGTATCAGCTTTTAAATTAGATTAGATTACATTAAACCTGAATGAGACCCACAGGGAAGTTGAGTCGTTGCAGTGGGGGGAAAAAATAAATACTACAAACAAGCAATTATAGCAATAAGAGATAATGATAATACAATGAGTAATTTAAGATGAAGCACCTTGTTGACAGATTTACAGGTCGGACAAAAAAAGCTCTTCCTACTGTTGTTTGTGTTCCTTTTGATTCACAGGTTTTAACCTCAAATTTGGAAAAACAAGACTTTCTCTTGATGATATCAGGCTTCCTTCAGGTCCATTAGAAATAAAAGTACGCAAAATATCAAAGAAATAATATCCAAGTTGTAAATCAAAAAAGCAAATGAAACAGTATGTCTGGCATTTATACCGAGTCCATTAATTCAGCGACATCTTTACATTATAAGGTACAAAACCAAGTGTGTGTGTGTGATAATAAGTATCATCAAAGATCTCAATGGAAACTTTCTGGCAATTTCCAAACACTGATTGGAACAGACATCCGAAAGGTTCTGCACACCTGTCACAATATATCTGTCTCTTTTTTCTATACGTGTGTGTGTGTGTGTGTGTGTGTGTGTGTGTGTGCGCATGTGTGTCTCTCACCTGTCACATCGCAGACCCCCAAAACCCTCTTTGCACCGGCATGACCCCGCTGGCTGAACTGTCGATCAAACACGCACAAAACACACACACACACACACACACACACACACACATATTTTTTTAAAACAACAGCGCGAGTGAAACAGAACGGGTATCTCTTTGAAGTGGCTGCACCTAAAATAGCTCCTCATTCTAGACACAAAAAAAACATTAAAAACACAAAGAGGAGTAAAATTATCTCTAATATAAATAGTTGTTCTGTTCTGCCAAAGGCAGTTTTCAATAACAGAAACTTCTGTGCGCACAGCTGAACTTGACAAACCCCAACCCCATAGGAAATCAGGCAGGACTGAATCGATGAAACGTTGGGAGTTATTGAAGTTGAGGTTATTTTTAAAATTAATTAAAACATGTAACATGTGCTTGCATTCACTGAAAGCCTCTGTACGTGTCTACTATTTCAAAATGAACGAGACTGATACACAAAAGGACAGACAGAAAAGGTATATTTGCATACTGGGCGTAGCCTTGCTTGAATCGGCGACACATGATTGGCTGATGGCACCGGGTGAGTCACATGTGCAGGGGATGCAGGGGTCCTCCTCCTCAGCACTCACCTGGCCGGGGGAAGACAACAATCATTTTTGCGCACACTCCCTTAATCATAACGAATTTCAAACAAGGCCCAGGTGCACGCATATGTGACGTACCCCAGCGGGTCTGTAGAACCCATCGACACATGTCTGACAGTTGATTCCAGCTGTGTTGTCGCGGCAACCGATACAGACTCCACCGCCACTGTTTTGACCTTGGATGTTCAGGCTGAGCGACAGATCTGAGACTGTCTGATTAAAGGAGCACTCGTCTGCCTTACCGTGGCAGTTACACTCTGAAAACACACACACACACACACACACACACACACACACACACACACATACACAAAGAGTTGACACTGTAATTGATAGGATTGTTGAGCCCTGCCCCCACCCTCTCTATCAAAATACTGAAAAGAAGACAAGCGGCGGGTTTGAAAGGCATGTTGTTGTTTTGTTTTTTTTAAATCGCCAAAATTACACCACTTATCGTAACATGTGGAGTGCCCATTTGTTCCAATATTGGTCACACTTAAGGGCACTTGGGAAAATGTATAGATTCCATTTGTTTCTGTTTTTATGAATAAATGATCAAAGAAATTCAACAAGCATTTTTTTCCCTTCTTTTTTATATGATATTATTATATAAAGTTATACTGAACAAAATACATTTTGAGTTCTCTCTACTTCTCACTATAACTGTGCTGTCTCCATGGAGGTGCAGGACTTCTATATTGAGGCCACAGTAAGTAAAATGTGACAGGAGCAACAAAAAAAAAATGGAAACTGCTTGGGTTTCCGAGGTTTAATCTATTTACTTCTTCAAAACAGGAGTTTAGAAAACATCAAAGCCGGTTTTGAAGACAGTACCCTAAGGTTCAAACACTGACCATGAGCAGCATACTCTCTCAACAGTCCAGAAAGAGAAAAAAGAGGGTTTTAGCTTGTCCTCATCATTTCTCACAGTATGGTTGTGAGCTGGGAGCCTAGCATTAGTCTTCTACTCACTGAGCACACCGTCTACATTTCAGAAAGCAAAGTGTTGTTCTACAAAGTCATTGTGGAAACAATTTTTAAAAAAGTGTTCCAGAACAAGAATGGCCAGTTTGAGTAGCAGATCGATCAATAGGAAGGGTCATCGGATCCGAGGTTTGTGAAACCATGAGGAGGGATTGTGCCTCTCTGGAAAGTTACAGTATGATGACAGTTCTGTTTGGTGCAATAACAGTGGTGGAAATAATATGTTCAAATGCCTCTTTTTTATCTCCAGAACATTTCAGGGCCCTTCTCCAGGTCTGATCTCAGACTTGGCACTGCTGACTTGTAAAACTGTGTGCTGCTGCTGGGCTTCCCCCTATGCCTGACTTCAGATCAGGGTTGTCCATTTCCCGCATTAGGTCACTTTTTTACAATGACTGTCAACCAGGCTGATTAATGCTGCTGCATTCCCAACTTCACCCTTGTTCAGCGCTGAGACAGTCGGGTCCTGAATGGGCTGAATCTGCCACTGTTGGGTTCCTTTACTATTGTAGTCTTGTTGTGTCAGGGACAAGGCAGAAGCAATTGTTATCAGGCCACGAAGACTACAGAGCCTGTTATCTCCAACAGGCTACACCTTGTAGCCCGTGTAAAATAAAATGAAGATTACATGTTGTAAGCCTAGTGTTATGATGACAGGTGGAAGCCTCTAACCTCATCGCTCTGCTGCTACATGGTTGATGAAGGTTAATGGATGCAAAGGTGACTTTTGATGGCTCTGTACAGTCTTATGAGCGAGCGAGCTCATTCTGTAAGGCCAGAGTTCGTATTCACTGTAGGAGGGTTGTGGTAATACATTATCACAATTGTGGTGTGTGGGTACATATGCTACGTTACAGTAAACGTACAGTGGGCGCCTACAGTACCAACAGAACTCTGGAGGAAAACTTCCAAGTCGGGAAAGTTTAAAAAGTGACTGATGGTTTCCGGCTAAGTAGGAATTATGGGTAGTGGTGTGTACGTTAAGTGTGTAGTTTGTCGTTGTGTTTCTCTTACTCTCGCAGACATGTCGGGTGAGGAAGGTTCCTGCCATCCAGGGCTGCTGGTGGTAACCAGGGCAACAACGGTCACAGCTCTCCCCGCATGTGTTGTGTTCACATTCACAGCTAAACTTCTACACACGCACACACACACACACACACACACACACACACACACACACACACACACACACACACACACACATATAAATGCATGAAAAAAAGTTTCACAGATTTGTCAATTAAACAGACATGAGCAACTGTGGTTAAATAAATGGATCGTCTGCTAGCTGGAACGCGCTAACAAACTGAGTCATGGTCAAATTGGAATTCCAGTGTAGCCACAATCTGTCAGATGTCTGGTGAAGGAAACACATCTACATCTCAAAATGTTGGGCCTTCGCTTGATTTTAATTGAGATCAATCCTTCCTACAATTGGAAGGATGAAGGCATTCCTACAGGCACGGATGTAGCAGACAGAGATTTCCTCCTGTGCTTTGTCGATATTTGTTGTACACAATGTGAATATACATACTGTAACTAATAACATTTCTGTATCTAACATACAAAGGCTAACCGCATATTTTAGATATGGAAAATATACACATTTAACATCCAAGGACTACTGAACCCAGTCGACAGTCGTTGTATGATAAATATGTCGGTAGGATGAGGGTTAAACATTTAGGTTACCAACCAGCTCTCTTTAAATCTTGGGTAGGTAAGATAGAGTTTTCAAAATGATCCAACCAAAGAACAGCCAGCCCAGTGTTGCCAACTCTTATCCAAGGACATTACATTACGGTCATTTAGCATTTTATCCAAAGCGGCTTACAATTCAGTATCTATCTATATACCGTAGACGCAGCTACGGGAGCAATTTTGGGGTTAAGTATCTTGCTCAAGGACACATTGACACATAGTAGAGCAGGAGCCGGGGATCGAACCGCCAACACTCTGATTGTAAGACAGCCCTGCTCTCCGCTTATCCACAGTCACCCCAAGGAAAGGACAGCTATCAGCACTAGCTCCAAAACTCGCTAAATCTAGTGAGAAAGTCGGCTGGTCTGCAACACCGTGAGCCCGTCCCCTCAGGCCTCATTCCGAAGCCACCCCCCAAATTATCATTATGAACTAGAGATGTACCAATTGCAAAGTCCTGATAAATTAAGGCTCCAGACTAACATTTTTCACCACCGTCCCAACAAATAATTTCAACCAGTCAGTGTAAACCGTCAACAATTCTAAATGTTATCCTTTTACTTTGTTATTGTCGTCTATAGTGGTTATTTGCATTAAATACACAATAAAAATGATAAGTAAATAAATGGTTGTATATTTAAATACTAGTGTTGAATAAAAAATTCTCAGTTTTCACTGCTTAATGCTAGTCTTTTAAAAAAAATTTAAATATTATTTAGCAATGAAAACAACTCCTTCAAAGACTATTGAAGTTTCTCGCCAAAAACTAAATTTAACAAGATAACGTTTGAACACATCATTATATATATATATGTTATAATTTACCTTTGCCCAATACTCATTTTTACCAAGTAGAGCTTGAGTGCATCACAATGAAAGTCAATGCAACCTCTGTTAACGTTAGTTGTGAAAACGGAGGGCTGCAAAGCAGCAATTATCAATATGCTTGACCTATTGAAAGCCTATCAAACAACAACGGATTCACAGGAGAGCCAACGTCAATGAAAGAACTTGGTTCACTTTCCAGATTGTCAGTCGGTAGCAAATGGGTTCACTATAAGTCTCCCAGGAGAGAAATAAATTCAAAACTAAACATGTTTCAGGAAATTTGCCAACTTTAAGGTTCAGTAATTCAATTTAGGACTTTCTGTAAATTGGTTGATGTGAAAAGGGTGCCAGATTTAACTGAGAGGAGAGTAGTACAATACCACAGCGAGAGCCAAGTTTGGATTTGTTGGCACGATGGAATTTGCCCCTTTTATCTGAGACACAACGCTTCGGGCTGTCTTTGTACCGAGCATGCATCTGAACAAATGTTCTGTAGACGATCATCAACAAATCATCTCACAGGTCTCCACCTTTTCTGCTTCCTGAACGTCTGCCCAGGACTTTGCTGCATAGAAGGACATGAACTCGTATCAAAGTAAAGGAGCTAAATGTCTTTTGGGAACAGAGCAGTAGAGAAAATCTCTACAAAATTGTAGCTCTGATATATAACAGAGCTATACATACTAATTACGTGCAGAAAAGCATTTAAAAGTAGGTGATCTCAAATTCAAACTACATTGTTCTGCTTACATTTGAACCCTAAAATCAAACATATGTTCTCAGACAGTGTTTTAAAGATTTTGTCCTTTTAATCACTTTTAAAGGAAGCGACCAATTTTAGTACATGTCCTTACAGCAAGAATACAAAGTTAAAGAGAATTGAAACTTGCTTAACTCAAAAAGTCGAGTGCGTTCATTTTTATGAGACGACCTAATCCTGGATGTTTGAGCATGAAAACACTGTTAAATCAAAACGATTCAACATTTGGTATTTGGTATTACTGTACCAGCAAGTTTGAAATCTCAGCAGATTCATTTCTTACTGTATTAAAAGTGTATGTAATGTATGGAAACAGGTTAGAATGCTATAATATGCTTTGGAAAATATTTAGCAGCAACATTTTTTGCAAAAAAATCTTCATAATTGGTTTGTCTTTTGCAGTTCATTTCAAATACACCTTCAATACGGCCTGTAGAGATGGAACAGAATATAAAAGAAAAAGAAACTGGAGCTCTTTACACATCAGTGACATAACTTATTGTCAATGACATCATCACCAGGGGACCAGACACCAATGTCACATCTGAGTTAGTCTTCGTGGTTCAGCCTCAGGACATGTAAAGGACACAAGACTCTGTGTGTGTGTGTGTGTGTGTGTGTGTGTGTGTGTGTGTGTGTGTGTGTGTGTGTGTGTGTGTGTGTGTAGTGAGCGAGACAGAGAAAGATCAGGTGTCTGGTATCAAACACTCCACTGTTTGAAGTGACACGTGAGACAACAGTTCACTGTGTCACCTGTGTCCCCTGCAGACAGCACAGCCAGGCACGCACACACACACACACACACACACACACACACACACACACACACACACACACACACACACACACACACACACACACACACTGAGAGTTTGATACAGGGCGGTAGATAAAAAGCTGGTGCCCGAGGGCGGCCTTTGCGGTCTTTGCCCCTGTTCAACAGTATGGAGGAGCTCCATTACTCTCTGTATCTCTCAGTCCACTACTGAGAGATACAGAGTTAAGTATTTTACCTTTGTATCAGTGTTGAGTGGACAAGCTTTGGCGTGGCCGTAACAGATACACATCCCTCCAATTGAGATGTCCTTAATGGAGTAGTAGTACTGAAAAGAGAGAGAGGATGAGAACACATTATAATCAGTGAGACAGCGTTAAATAGCATATCAGCGGTTTAAGCGTCAGAATTACAAGACTCATATCAGTGATGGTTACACTTGATAAAGGATATCCTGAAGTAACAAATGCACCTAACAGTGCAGGTTTCAGTGGTGCTGGCCTTGTGCTGACTATCGGGAGCAATATGGGGTTCGGTGTGCAAGGACACTTTGACATGCGGACAGGAGGAGCTGGGAATTGACCCGCTCAGCCTCCAGAACTACAGATCATCGTCACAGGAGTTATACGCCTAAATAAACAATTTATTATGACAAATTAACAACGATAGTAACACATTTTATTTCTATTTGTACATGAATAGTTAAGGTTTTATTAAGTCACTGCTAAGACTTAGTATCTTGTAACATTGAGTCAAATGTATGATTAAGTATCTGATGAATTATGAAATCAAACGTATGCGATGGCATAGACCTATTAATTATTAGGCTTGGTAATAGATGCAAATATTAGACTTGGTTTATTGTTGTTCTGACTTAAGTCACTCATTAAAACATTACTTTGACATAAACGCTTCATTTTGTCCTGGACCTATTTGTCATTTTCCTGGCAAATATTTATAATATCCAAAAAGAACAAAAGAGAAATGGAGCCTCACCCGTCTCGTCACGATGAGATCGATATCTTTCGGATCATGGAGTGCCAGAGTCATGAGGTCGGCGTTCAGCGTTCTGATTCGCTGAAACACCAACCTGATGTAGCGGGCGGAGGTGAAGTTCAGGAGGGTCGGGGATGGGTCAGCTGCACTGGGCCGGCCATTGATCAAAGACGTGTGGATCTGCAGACACACAGACAGACAGACAGACAGACAGACAGACAGACAGACAGACAGACGGGTAAGTACTGACAAGTAAAAGCAGAGATAAACTGAGACAAACATTAAAGGGGCTTGTCGATTTTTGAAGTGGCAGATGGTGGAGGTGGAGTCAGAAGCTTCCTCAGTGGAGCCAGAGAACCAATATAAAATACAGATCAGATGGAGGAGAAGGATGAGTAGCAACAACCTTTTTGTAACAGGAAGAACACATTTGTTATGAAATTCAAAAATGATTTGCATAAGAAACAAATAGCTTTGTTCGAATGCACATTTCATTATCTCGTTATATAACTGAAGTTCATAAACATGCTTAAAGAAACACATTTGAACATGGCTGGGGCAATAAAGAAGAATATGTGTGTTTCTGTGGTGCCCAAAGACAACAGTTTACAGCTGGACCAAAAGAATCAACAGATACAGCCTGCAGCCTCACGACAAGCTGCTTCCTGACAGTGGAGACCAGCCACAGGCGAACCTCTTTAAACACATTCTGCATTCATGTGCAACGGGACAAGATTTTGGTATCGGTTGTGGTTTCCGTTTGTAGTCCGAGTGGTATTAACCAATCACGTTTGAGCAGGCTTTGGTTGAATGCAGGTAAACGGCCCATGTGGAGAGCAAAACAGGCGAAACAGATTGGCCGAAATGCAATCTCAGGACCAATCTCCCATCGTCCAACAAGCCTTTTTTTGGTTAAAAATTAGCTTGTACAACGTCATCTCCTAACTCCAACTCCAGCCTTGCATCGTAGGCTACTTTTCAGATTGTAAACAATGAGCAGCGCACGGAACCGAAAGTCTTGGCCTGGATATCTGCTGGCTACACCCTAACCCCAAAAATATAGTCCATTGCCCTCACAGACTTCAGTCCTCAGACTTATCACTGATGGCTTCTGAGATTGGTTATTGGCTACCTGGAACCAACCTACTGCTCAGGTAAACATAGGATGAACAAGACTGATACAAAGCATTTAAAATAATACACAAGAACTACAACAACAACAAAGAATACATTTCAGATTCCTCTTTTACTGCGGGCACACACAATATATCACAATGTGACAGCCCTCAGGCAATCACTGTTTAGAGGACCTGATCGTGCACACCTGGGCGCTCTCTCCTTTCCTTTTGTAAAGGATGGTCCAGTGTATCCTTTGCTAAAGGAGTTAAGAAAGGAATGGAAGGATTTGACCAGTTCTATCATGGCTGCCACTTAGATACTTCTGGGTCATTCCACTCAGTTAGGAACCTTCCTGAAGAAAAAAAACTATTGAACCCTGATTTCACTAGAACTTATTGAGCAGGTGATCTGCACGAACAGATGTGACAATACAACTTAAACAATCTCGTTAAGGGACATCAAGGTGTCCCGATATCATAAAATAACCAATGAGGCAGTTAAAGATTACCATCATGCAAAACTAGGCTTCTATCCACAGAGCGTGTTGCTTTTCTGCATCAGGGCCCCTCATACAGTAACATGGACACTTTTAATTTGGTCAAACAAAGAAACTGACATGTTGGATTTTAATTGCCTTGCTCTACCTTTGAATTATAGAGGAATAAGCATGAATTTGTATTCGGCATCACCAATAATCAACGGGCAGCCACAAGACTAGAAGTGTGAGGTCCTGTCTGCCTGCCTGTCTGTCCATCTGTCTGTCTCACTAATGTGGCCAAAAGCAACATTTGTGATCTGCAAAAAAGTCTTACAGAGTGGGCTGACCGTGTGTGAGAGAGTGTGCGTGTGTGTGTGTGTGTGTGTGTGTGTGTGTAAAGGGGGAACACTTGATGGGTGCAAGCAGCACACTTGGAAGTAGCGAAGGAGATGGTTGTGTACGTGTGCGTGGGTGTGTGTGTGTGTGTGTGTGTGTGTGTGTGTGTGTGTGTGTGTGTGTGTGATGAGTGGTGGGGTGACATTGTGAATGTGTGTGCGATGCTGTGACACATCGCCTACGACTCATTATGGTTTCACTGTGATCAGACGGATAGGGAGCTGTCAACCACACACACACACACACACACACACACACACACACACACACACACACAGTACATACACACATTCAGACACCTCCGTCGTTGCTTGCAGCTCTTGACATCTCCCAGCTCGCACCCCCTCTAGCGCTCCCCGTAGGACAGAGACACACAAGACGAAACACTGAACACATGCATACAGGCGACACACACACACACACACACACACACACACACACACACACACACACACACACACACACACACGCACAACAGCACCCATGTAAATGCGTATACATATTCAGACAGGCATCTACAATTAGTGGCCTGTGTGGGAGATGTAGATGCGTGATTAGCTTGTTTTCACTGCATGTGTGTGTGTGTGTGTGTGTGTGTGTGTGTGTGTGTGTGTGTGTGTGTGTGTGTGTGTGTGTGTGTGTGTGTGTGTGTGTGTTCCACAGTCCTCTTCCTCTTCATTAATGTCAGTAATAGCAGGCTTGCCCCTCTGTTCTTACTGGATGCAATCCCAAAGTTAGCTGATCAAAGCACCACAGCAGTAAACAGTGGTGTGAACACGTGCGTGTCGGTGTGCGTGTCTTCCAACGGTGATTTAAACTATATTAATGGTATAATAAACAAGCTCTGATCTACTTATTAACTTGAAAACTGACATGTAGCATTTCCATATCTTTTTAATGAGAGCTGATACAAACATTCTACTTTCTTTTCCATTTTATATTATATTTGTGTTGATTGTATACAGTTTGATGTAGTGTTGTGAGTTCATATTTCTGCTTATTATTCGTGTCCGTCTACTGTAAGACTGTAGCAACATCTCCTCTCGTTCCAAACTCTGTTTCTCCCTTCCAGAGCCGCTGCCCTCGGCCCTTTACGACACTCCCTGTGACCTCACCATCCCCGGCCTGCACACCCACCGTAGCCCTCATTCCTCCTAATCAGTCACTTAGGATGTACACCGGTCCACAACATCTCTTTCCCACATCATCTTATTCACCTCCTGGACATAACGTTCCAGCCTTTGCCCTGCCTTCCTGCTTTGGATTTATTTTTTTTCCTGCACTCCTACCAGCTCCCTTTTTGGATTTGTTGGCCTTGTCTTACTGCTTACCTGTTTTGTGTACTTGCCTGTTACACAATGCTGTACTAACACAATAATACAGGCATATTGCATTTGCAGGCATATTGTTTTAGCAAGTCAACCCAGCAATTCTAACACCGTTACCTAAACTCTATTTCTGTGTAATGTAATTAAGTACATCTATTCAAGTACTGCCCTTAAGTACAATTTTTGTCATACTTGTACTTTATTTGACTATTTCCAATTCATGCTACTCTAAACGTCTACTCAAATACATTTCAGAGGTACATATTGTTCTTTTTATTCATCTACATGTATTTGCTACTTATGACTTGTAGTTACTTTGTACATTAACAAACACATGACTTGCTTATATGATATGATGCAGTACTATAGGCTGTTAATAATCTACCCAGTAGTATACAAAGAATGTTAAATTGACTCCACTGTAATCAATGGCAACATTTAAATGACAATAAAAGCATTCATTAGTGTTAAAAAACAGAATAGCATAATATTCAGCCATTCTGCATGATGAGCACTTTTACTTTTGATACTTTAAGTCTATTTTGCTGATAATTCCTATGTACTTTTACTTAAGTAACATTTTGAATGTAGGACTGCTGCTAGATTCAACCTGACCCAGTTTAACCCAACTCATCCTAGATCAACCCAGCTCAACCCAATCAAACTCAAAACTCGACATACCACAAACCTCTATTTAGTCTAACACAATGAAATGTAAGTAGACCTAGCATAATGCAAATCATTGTACTCTACACACCCCATCAAAATGTTCCAACCTAACCAAACCCACTCCATCCCAACCTGAGTCAACCCAACCCACTGGCGCCATCCAAATCCACCCAAAACCCAAACCCAACTCTACTAATGATCACAGTGTTACCTCTCCGTTCTCCAGAGGGTGAATCTTTGAATAGTAAGATGTGCAGATAACTTCGTCATCTCTGGTGTAGGATGGAGTTCCAGTCCGTGGGTTAATGTTGAACCTTGTCAGGCACTCTGTGTCTGTGATTGCGTAGTACTGCCAGGGATCAAAGGTCACACCATCTATTGAACGCTCCAAGACCCAATTACCTGTGGACAAAAATATTGGTGAGGAATATAATGATGAAAAGCTTAAAACGTGTGATGTGGAGAAAAGATCAATAAGAAATTATGATAGGCATCCAAGATTGTGCTTAGGTCACCCTACTTAAAATACATAGAAAATTGACAGAACATTCAATTCCATTGAATTTTTCAAAAAGCTTCAACTAAAACTGTGATATTACACCTAGATTGATTAAATGTAAAGTGAGGACAGTTCAGTTGATGGAAAAAACAAATAGGAAAATTACGAGACATGGTTCCTCTCCAACACTGTTAGTTAAGGAAAATGCTGCTTAGCTTGCAGCACAGCTGCATAGTGAATGAAGAAGACGGTTACTTAGAGCAAAGCACAGCAACATGTACAGACATTAAGTTCAGGATCTTGATGTATTGGATGCTGAGGTTTTAAACTTAAAGAAAAATAAAGCACATAATGACTATTAAAAATTTTAAAGAAGAAATGAAATTCATTGGATGGAATCTGAAGCTGTCAAATTACTATTTGTGGGAGGATTATGGAGTCAAAAGGCTTTAATATCTGTATTTAACCATTCATATAAGACAAATACTGAAAATAAGTCTCTAGCTGTCATTTTAATCACATAGTTGGTGTTATGTTAACACCTGAATACCTGAATACAAACTATGAAGCAGAATGCTGACCTGGGCGAGGTGAGTTGGCTGCCTTCAGGATCATATAGGCGATCTGGAAAACCTGGAAAATACAGAGAGGATAGAATGAATGAAAAGTAGTTTTACATATAAAACACAGGTACCAGCGGAAAAAAACTTTCACTGATCACACTTTGTTTTTTTCATTTCAATGCTCAATGTACAGCCATTATCATAGCAGAGGTAACAATTGTTCTAGCTGTCACCTACGTTTTATTGGACTGCTGATACAAAATTGAGTTCTCATCAGTAGATTTCTTTTTTGACAACTTTCAGCAAAACAAATAAATGGACCGTTTAAAGCAGAGGTCTTCAACAGGGGGCCCACGACCCCTAGGGGGTCCGCGGAGGTACTGCAGGGGGTCGGCAAAATTTTTGGTTGGTTAGACAAATTTTTTAGTTTAAAAAAAAAAAAATTAATCTGTCCATTATTTTAATAGTTCAGCATTGTATGCACTATAACAGGTACGTTTATGCATGGCAGTGGCACTAATAGGCCATCACTCATTTTTGTTTCCACATTAATGTTTAAAATAAAAACGTCAATTTGAATAGCTTGTATGCAGGATTATCATACAAGGTGTGTTCATAAATGGCAGTGGCACGGCCACCCTACTCCCTGTACCTTACACATGTTTAAAATAAAAACATGAATATATGAACCTGTGTATTATTTGAATAGCTTAGTATTGAATGCACAATAACAAGGTATGTTATTAACATGGCACAAGGCCCAGTTTAATATAAAACACAATTTTATACAATATACTGTATATAGTAGGGGGTCCCTGCTCCATCTCTCTATCAGTTTGGGGGTCCTTGGCCTGAAAAACGTTGGTTTAGACCCCTGGTTTGAAGGAATTAGCATGGTTTAAACTCCCTTTACAAACGCAGATATTCACACAGATATTATAGCTGTTGTCTGAAATCACTCCCTTGTTTTCTCACTCTCTACTGTACATATAGAAGACGCTGTTGTTTTTTCTATAGTGAGCAGTTACTTGAGATTTTGGACACTAACAAATCATTTTGGGTCATCGCTGACAGACGTAATGCCGCACAACTGCAGCACATTGCATTGTGGGATTGTCTCAGAAAGCTTTTGTTCAGTTACATAGGCTGTACATACAGTAGAGGGCATTGATGTTTTTTAATGTTCAGCTTTTTAATATTAGAATTGAAAACTGATTGTCAATAAAGACCGACTTTCCTTCAGTTTGATCACCACCTAGACAGACATACAGACACAAACATTGGATGTGGGTCAAATGCTGACTCCCTGTCTCTCTCCACCACCCTGTCTTTCACCCCATCCTTTCTCTCAAAGTATATCTCTTTTTCTTCTCGTGATGTGGGAAGCAGTGTCACATTGCAGCAATTAGAATAGGGAGAAAGCTACTGTGTGTGTGTGAGTGAGAGAGAGAAAGTGTATTTCAGGGTAACCTTATAGCAGTCATTCAAACCCCCTACAAAGAGTCAATGTTACTTGTATTCCCACCGAGGTCGGATGGTGTGTGTGTGCGTGTGTGTGTGTGTGTGTGTGTGTGTGTGTGTGTGTGTGTGTGTGTGTGTGTGTGTGTGTGTGTGTGTGTGTGTAAAAGACCTCTCAGCAGTATCTTGTAATATAGTGACAGCTTTGGGACAGCTCCAGCAGCTAAACATAGATGAACACAGCTAACTAATGCAATGTACCTGTGTGTGTGTGTGTGTGTGTGTGTGTGTGTGTGTGTGTGTGTGTGTGTGTGTGTGTGTGTGTGTGTGTGTGTAGGTTTGCAGTGTCACATTCTATATTTTGATCAGATTTGGGATCAGACGAGAGATTTCTTTTGCCTCTAAAGCTCGACACAGCATCACCAAATGAACACATTGATAACTGGCCTGCAAGAAATCACAGAGCTCATTAATAAATGTTTATCTTGCATCTGTGACATTTAATGCCTGGTAAGTTTACGATGAGTCCACATCATGACTCATTAACAGACTATATTATCCGCCTTAGGTCTATCATTTAATTGGCAAGAGTTATTTTACTCATCTTTTATTTTTTTCTGCTGGTTCGGGAAATTTCAGCTTAAACTATAAACTCAAACTCGCATGGTGTCTGCAAGTTTCATCAGGTTACATTTGAGACCTTGCTAATGCAGGTTAGAATGAAGCACATGAAATGTTATCTCACTGGTGAAAGAAGGCATACCTCACTAAATAAATGAATACAAAATGTGAAATCTAAAACTGAATTTGCACAATAATACAGAATGATTAATGTAGTTCAGTCATCTTGCTTAGAGGACATATTGAATTTCAAGTCCAAATTAATTCAGAATTGGTCTTTTGCTTTTGGAAGTCAAAAATGATGCCAATGCGATTTTTTATTAAATATTCATATTCTTTATTTTATAATACATGTTTGATGGTAGCCTGTATCAGGAATTCTCCTTTCGCCTTCAAGCCTGGAAGTGGGTGATTCGTATATGTCTTTTATTGACAGCTGAGCTCACTGAATAATTTGATAATTTCTATTTTGCACATTATAGACGTGTTGTTATTGCAGAGGAGTTGAGCAAATTATTCACAAGTCTATAAAAGCTACAAAATTGTGTTTATCTCCAGATATGACAAGCATCTACTGTTTTTACATCCCACCAGTGAATTGAATACTCCAAACCAAACAAATGAATATTAATTTCCAAAGAGTTCTCAAGCATTTTATGTGAGCAATCTTACACATTTAACAGGAAATAGTCACGATATGCCAGGGAATGACTTTATGCACATATTGGAGCGTAGCAGCCAAATGCGCACTTAAAATGTTTATTTTAATGCTCAATCAGTCCATTTAAGCCCCGTGTCCAGTATGGCTGGGTTGCCCACAATCAAATGGACTGTGAAGAATCCATTTTGTCTGAGCGTGATTTGGAAACACAGTGACAGTGGTTTTACTGAACAGCTGGTGTTTACAGGCCATTCACATGGCAACGTGTTCAAATTTATCTGGCCAGATAAACTGGCATCAAACCCCAATTCCAGTTAGTACTGCAGCTAATTAGAGCAGAGTTTGCACACAAAAACACTAAAGACAGATCAGAAACAAAGTGGAAAACGATCAGAATGAGAGAAAAACAATTGAAAACGTGACAAAAAAAAAACCCAGCATAAAGCTGAATTCTTTTGACTTTTGGGATTTAGACCGAAACAAACACTGACACACAGGTGGATATGCAGTCAGAGCAACAGACCTGGTATGCAGTCTCGTTAAAATTTACTGTCACTTCAAGAGAAAATGTGTTAACATCTCACTGGACTAATAAAGTTGCTTTTGGCCCAGTTCTAATACGCGTGAATCATCCAGCCTCCCCGACTGCCACGCTCAGTGCAGGCAAACAAGCCGGAGATATTCACTGGAGCCACACAGTCATCTCGTCGAAAGATCGCTGTGCTTTTCCACTGAGCTGCCACTAAAAACAACTTAAGGAGATGCTGCAGTGTTTTGAATGACAGTCTCTTGACAGATCTGCAAGAAACACATTAGAATAAAGTTCAATTTTTAACCAAATTGCAGTAAAAAAAATAATATATATATATATATATATATATATATATATATATATATGTATAAAAAACAGACAAATGATTGTGTTTTTCACATTGGCTTAAAGAGAGGAGCGGCTGCAGTGGAGTGCAGCATATATAGACAACGGCCTCTGGATAAATCTGAGAAATGTCCTGGTGTGTAAAAGCCAATCGAGACCTATTCTCTTTAAGTCTGCCTCTCTGTCTGAACTGCCAGAAACACAGTTACACACACAAGTAGAACAAATGCACACACAAACACGCTCGCTCACAGACTTGGTCGTAATTTAGCCTTAAGCTTTTTAAATAGGCTTTAGTCCGCACAAAACACCAGATGCTGCAATCTCTCCCACATTCTTGCTTTGGCCCGAGCTACTGTCAAACACAGACCAACAAAGTTTCATTGGGTATAGCAGATGTTACATATACCTTCTCTCTGTTATGAATAAAGATTTTTTTTTTTCTGGCGCTAAAAGCTCTGACCATATTTGTCTCATGTTCCTAATTATTTTTTGAAAGTACAAAGTAAAGCAAGACTTTATCTAAGTTTAAAATATGTTTCCTATGGCAGTTTACATTGGGAAATGTTTAGCACACAAAATGTCTCATATAAGATGTAGATGCCATTTTCATCCAAGCATAAAAATATGCTATTAAGCTGTAACCATGATAGGTAAAGGTTCACTGAGTCCTCATATCGACTGATTTCTAGAACCGGGGGACTCAAGCATCTGCCTTATTAAGGTGTCCTTGAGCAGGACTCTAGACTGCGGTGAATTGGAATGTGATGAGAGTTGAGGTTTAAAGCTGCAACATTCAGTGATCTGGATATTCTAATCAATGTAAATGAATAGCATAGTACTGCCATAGGGCGGTTTATCGGTCTGTTTGTTCATGTCCAACCATGCGCCTGAAAAAGGGATTTTTAACGATGTTTGCGTCATTTTGAGGCGCGTAAAACTCCCTGTAATGTAGTTAATGTTGAAATGGGTGAGGCTAATTGTGACAAAGCAGTTACAGCAAGTCAGTCAAACGAACAACAGCAATGGAGGAAAGTATCAAGAAGAGACAGAGCAGTGCTGAAAGAAGCAGAACTTCCCTATAGGAGCAACAAATCATTGACACGACATGTGAACTCCAATTATTTCTCCTTATATGGTTTTTCTTGTTGTCTCTTTAAAGAGCTGCTAACTATAAGGTCAGTATCGTCATCTTCTCAATGCCCCGTGTCGTCATATGTTTAGAAATTGTCCCCGTTCCATCTGGAAGGAATGGTGCAATACACGACATTATATGAGCATTAATATCGCAGCAAACAATTATTTGCTGTGTAAAGATACAGTGAAGGAATGCCTGAGTTGCTTTCCCTCTGTATGTGTTGTTATCCGTGGCTGCTCGCGCCTGCTTCGACTGCATGTTAGTGCACGTGAGCGTGACCCGCTGGCTAGCTCAGGCAGGTAAAGCAGACCTGCTTGAACACTGTTAGCTCTGCCAACGCGCTTGCCGTAGTTTGCACTGTTAGCCCTGTTAGCATTTCATGTATTTTGTGTAGAAAATAAGTTGTTATGGCTTCATATAATATATAAATATGTAATCTATACATTTGTTATATTGTTTTTTTCTCCTGAATGTGCAAAACAAGCCGAACCGTGACCCCCAAAAAAAAGCTGCAATCCGTGGGCTTGAGGAAGCGCTGCACCACTCGCATGCTGCGGTATTTAAGAGCTGTGGATAATGACAGCACTTTGACTGACAGCCTCTTTCAGGTCCCCAATCACTCTGCCAGGTTCTGCTCCCGCCCCCAGAGAGCAGAGCGGGCGCATGATTTGACCACGACGAACAAACTGTCCATCAATAAAACTGGCTGCTGCATTTCCATAATAACTGCAATTTAACCTCTGAAGCTGACAACAGATTGTTGCCGCGACGAGGCAAGTTTAACCCCTGATGGTGAAGTAGTTTTAATAGATCAACTAGTAATTTACTAATTTATATGCAAACTGACGCCTAAGCCTAAGGCAACTCAAGGCTTCACACATTGGTAGCACACAGCGGGGAAAGTATAACAACACAATAATTAGAAGAAAAAAAAATGTACACCTGTTTAAACCCGTAAATGAAACCTTAAAAATGACCCGAATTTAGGAACTAAGCTCTCATGAAAAGGTTTTCAACAGGTCTCTGCAGAATACTTTTGATTGTCAAGGCAGATGCAAAATTGCAATTCAAGAATTAATCTAAAAATAATAAAGAACACAGACAGACTTCAATGGTTTGTCTGTGTCTCTCTTTCTCTCACACACACACACACACACACACACACACACACACACACACCAGCACACACGGACCCTCAGCTCCCACTCTTTCTCATTATTTAGTCTTTCCATCCAGAGAGGCTCAACAATAACAAGAGAGGAAATGAGGGTGGTGATGTCACAGGCGATAACACACACACACACACACACACACACACACACACACACACACACACACAAACACACACACACACACACACACACAAGCCCACCGTCATTTTCTGAATGAGATGACTGAGGTCGCAGGGGAAATTCAGCGCACTGGAGGGTAAAAAGCTTTCCGTTGGACTGATCGAGACTCACACATGTGTGTGTATATATATATATACAGAATATATACACACACACACACAAAACACCCACTGAAGAATGCACTTGTTCACACAAACACGCGCAGACATTAATGGCTACGGTCGATCACTGCAATTCAGGCGTGAGGTCGATCTTCTGTTACTTTGATCAATACAAAATTGATTGAAGCAATATACAAAGAGGTACTTGATAAAAGGGCCAGACATTTGACAATATATCTAGAATTTGTCGGAACAATTTTTTCATTACTTATTTCTATTGCCTGTTTAAAAAAAAAAAAAACATGTCTGGCCCTGTGTGTTCAGGTTGTGCTACGGTACAACATCCAGACAAACCTCCATCACTTAATATACTGTATATGGTGACTGAATGAGTTGTAACAGTAAACTGATAATCATGAAAAACATCCATTTTTCATGGGGGGAAACAGCAAATATGACAATTGGGGGTGCCAAAGTCGATTCGTACGCCAGGTTGAACCTTCCCTCCACGCAGAGAGAGAGACGCAGGGAACATTAAGTCCACGGGCCTCTGGAAACAGAGACCCGGGCCTTTCCAAGCCGACCAAGAGCCAGTCGGAGCGCACCGCCGCAGAGAGAAAGAAAAAGGAACTAATAGTCCAATCTTCGTATTGAACAGCCAAATCGATACAAAGAGAACAATTCTGATTGGGTACAGCCCAAACGATAATAAATAAGGAGCATTCAGCCAAATGAAAACTTTATCCATTTCTGCCTTATCGTAAAATGGACAGCCTCGTCACTGAAATAAATACACATTATACATTGCTGAGAGCTCGTCAAACATGGCCGTCACATAAGAGCACTGTTAGAGCTGAGATGGCTCAGTAGGTGGTCATTGAGGAAAAAGCACGCTGGTATTAAAACGCTTTTAAAGAACCCGCTCATGACAAACGGAACAAGAGCAGGATTTTTTTTTTTCAATACTCCTTATCCAGCTGTGAGCTTTATAATAATTTTTCCCATTCATTTTTCTGCACCTCTCTATGCAAATGTGACTGTGGATAAGAGCAAGAATAGTGTGTGGGGGTGTGCGTACATGTCAGCTTCCTGCTCCAGACGCTAATATGAAGGTCAGAAGCGAGTGAGTGAGAGAGTGTGGGTGCGTAACCAGGCAGATGCATTCATCGGCCATTTCCCTCTGGTGACAGGTGTGAAACGTGTGTGTGTGTGTGTGTGTGTGTGTGTGTGTGTGTGTGTGTGTGTGTGTGTGTGTGTGTGTGTGTGTGTGCGTGTGTGTGTTTGTGTTTGTGAGTCCATTTAGGAGTGTATATATATTCTGCAGCCACACCACAGTGGTGAAAGGTGTGATTGATGGGCCTGAAGTCATTAACATGTCAGGATGGCGCTGCTCTACTTCCTGTCCAGAGATATAATTATATTCTACCTATGTGATGGTTGGCAAAAAAACAAATAAAGCTCACCTCAGTTTTGCTTCTTTTGCTTCTTCTATTTTTCTGTTTTTCTGCTTCTATTTCTCTCTCTCTCTCTCTCTCTCTCTCTCTCTCTCTCTCTCTCTCTCTCTCTCTCTCTCTCTCTCTCAAGGTTGACATTTTAAAGGAACAGATTAAAGAAAGCGATGTTGATAGTCTCACAGTTGTTTCATTCAGAGGGATACCGCTCTTTATGAAATAAGCTATTTGCAAATATTCGCTTCAATTTTTCAAATGTTTTTGCCATTTTATTTGTCTTAGGATGTGAGAGTTGACTATGCTATTTTGTAGTTGGTTGAGATTTATTCACATAATGTTCAAACAGAAGTGTGAGCTTGAAATAATTGTACTTTAATTGACAGAATTGTGAATGGCACATTCTGCTTGAGCGACATTCACTTACATGAGGTGTCAAAGTAGTTATTGAGTTCCTGCTAATGTGTGTTACTTTAGGCTTTTGTTTTAATTATGGCATGTTTGATCGGAATATTGGACTTTTTATTCCAAAATGAATCTGTTTTAACCTTAAAAGCAATTTTTCAAAGGCTTCTCTTAATGAACCGAGGGCTTCTCGTGAACTAAAGTCTCTCACCCTCATTAGTTTTATTCTCAAGACATCCATATAATTATTCCCTGGCGCTGTAATCTGTTTAATCGCACTCCTAAACTAAACTAGATGTCCTAAATCATCCCATGCCAGTACACAGCCCCTCAATCACCGAGATTCCTGCCAAGCCTTCCAAATCAAAAATGAAAACCAATTATTTAAAGAATGACACGCATGCTTATAAAATGATTGATAGCAAGGTTAGTTCAACCAATTTCAGCACTGCCGAATAGTTGGTAGCTTAATTCTTTGGATGACAGAACAATGAAACATTGTTTAAATGATTAACTAATTGCTCTAATTACAATTGGATTGACGACATGCAGGCTGGTGTGTTTATGTAATCTAAGAAGACTGTGGTTATGGGAGCAACATGGCGGCAGGAAGTGTTAGGATGTAGAAGCATAACATATAGAACATATAGAAGCAAATGGGAGGATTGTGAAAAAAATAAACAGTCGATAGGGTAAGAATTTACAGATTATTGTTATGAAGAGACAAGATCGGGGACAGACCGTAAAAACCTACTCGGACAACAGATCTAAAGGCGTCAAACTGCTTTGATGCTGCAAGAAACAAGAATGAAGCTTGTTTACATTTTTTAGCGTCAAATGAGGACTCAACGACCAAAGCTGTTTATTTCTGCGGCCGCAGAAAGCTATGGATTTTTCCTCAGAGGACGTTACTTTACGAAAAAATGTAAGTATTAATAGTAATAATAATAATAAGAATATTACTGTCGCTTTCATTGGTTAAAACGACAAGCAGTTTGATGGGAGTCCAAAATAAAACTTGGTTGTTGTTTGATGTCTGTACTCAGCCAAAGATTGTTTATGACGTAGGTAACACCACTGTACAAGTGTGAGTGGACTGAGTGTTTTTGTTGTCCCAACAATTCCAACAGAGTGATTCTATCTATCTTTCATATCATATCAATGATTTGAAAGACAAGGGGTTTCTAAAATACATGTGTTCAGGTTTGATTCATGGCAGTTACACTGGAGTCCAAATGACGAGTCACCATTAAAATCCTTTGCAACCAACATCAATCCAAGTCGACCACAGCTGTCATTCTTTGTGACGAAGGTGCCAACTGTCAACAATACAGGGAGTCAACGTTTGAAACTCAGAAGTATTATTTCAAAGTTGGAGTAAGCCTCTAGAAAAAACATGTTTGTTACAAGTTCCTGTGTGTGTGTGTGTGTGTGTGTGTGTGTGTGTGTGTGTGTGTGTGTGTGTGTGTGTGTGTGTGTGTGTGTTAGGGTTGGGTGTTGGCAGTATTGTGTCGACTGGTAAAGATTTGGCAATACTTGTTAACCTTAAAACCTGTAACACAAATCATTGTTCTCAGGAACCTTAAATCTTTTGAAAGAATTTTGGTTTCACTGTTTTGTGTCTTTTGTTTTTTTGTCTCGTGTGTCTCTGTTACCTGTTTTAAGTCCAGAGTGATAGTCACATAGTGGTACTCCATTCCATTCTTGATAGAGGGACTTTGCCACCAACGGTTGGTCCCATCTGTGGCATATTCTATGGGGTGTCGTTCTGTACACACACACACACACACACACACACACACACACACACACACACACACACACACACACACACACACACACACGGGGATAGAGAGAGATATAAACAGAGAGAGAGAGCGCATATCAATTGTTTTTTAAATGTTCCTCTCCGCTGTTTTTTTTATAAAATGCTATCATTTTAACCATTCAAGGCCAGATATCAAAAGGACATTATTCTACCTTGTAAAAGATGAAAGAATAATAGATTTTAATAGATGATTATATTTTTCTTCTGAATAAAAAAACTAAAAAATCACCCTAATAGCAGAATCTACTCCTGGTCCCTGTTACTATTCCACACAATAGCTTTAATAGAACAAGAAGAGAACATATTATTAGTTTATCACTTAGCAAAGGCCACTATGCAGAACTTTTACAGATACAGCGTGTACAGGATTGAGTTGGGTGTTAACTTGTGTGTGAAAGTGCATTTTTAAGGGAAGATGTGGTGTTTCAGGTTGACTTGCAGCTGTCAATCACCGGGCTACTTATGTGTGACATTTCTGTTAAAAAACCATGGCAACTATTGATAGCAAAACGAGAGAGCTATAGCCTTTGATAAAAGACTTTTCTCTGCTTCTTTTAAACAGCATTCTTCCTCTACTCATATTTTTTTGTGCTATTTCTCTTTGAGGCTAAGAAAGAAAACTGAATAAAGATTTATTGCATTGCAAGTAGATAAAGGACATCCAAAATACTAAAATCAAGATATCTGGCTTTTAGTGAGTCTATTGAAAATCTGTCAATGAATTGGTTACCGGTTAATTGGAAAGGAATAGTTCCACATTTTGGAAAAAAGTCTTGTCTCGTCTGAAGTCGATAAAGTTGTTTTTTCACTTTGCTTTTTGTACAACTTAACCAAAAGAAATACAATACGTTAATGATTTAGCTTTGGAGGTCCTGAAGGGCAGAATGTTTTACCCTCGGACAGAACCAAGCTAGCCAATTCACAATGCTAAGCTAGGCTAACTGTCTCCTGTGTCCAGAGCTTCACATTGAATGGACAGATATGACAACTTTCATCAAGAAAAACATGTGGAACTATTCCTTAAACATAAGTCTCGGGTCTTAGTATTATTGGAGATGGCGGTGTTTTAAAATCGTTTTGTCTCAGTTCATCCGTTCATTTTTCATCTCACTCATTTCAAGCTTTTCCTTCTCTCCTTTCTCATCCCCTTTTTGCAGCATTACATCCCATCCTTCTTTATTCCTCTCATCCTGGTTGACTAAAGCTAACTGGACTCATTAGCTGACTCATTGGCTGGTTAATGATGGACTGCTTCACTGGAAAACTGATTGGTTGGTTGTACGAGGTTAACTGAATCATTGATTGACTAAATAACCGACTGTCTAGCTGGCTGTTTGAATTATGATCGCAGGCTAATTTCGTATTGCCGTCTTGTCATGTTGCGATTGATTCCTTACTTCATTGGTCAATTATCTTTTTAGACAAAATGATTAGTTAACACCTGGCCAATCTGGCACTCATTAACTAATCTTGCATGATTAATTATTGTAATCAGCCTGCCTATAAGGCTTGTGTGTGTTCTTACCAAATGGTTGTGTACTCTTTTGGTTGCAGATTCGACACTGAGGGTTTCTAATAGGCCGGCCTGGTACATGTTCCACCAGCTTACAGAACATCTCTGGACCCAGTGAACCACAGGTAGCATTAGTGGAGATGTCTGCCATGGACGCCAGGTTCAACACCGCCGGGAACAGTCCTGGAGAGAGAACACAGGCGATTACAAACAGAAACAGATGCTGAAACAAAAACAGCTGCCTGTATTAGAACTGACGTCTGAGAGACATATATAGATTGAGCGGAATATTAAAAGTCTGATATTTTGGGGAACTAGCTGGGAGATTGAACGCAAACAACTATATGTACAATTCCGTTAAACCCATTGCATCGCAAAGATGTATATAGAAGCTTGACATGTGAATACACACAGATATTGCAGCAAAGCTCTGCTTATTTGTGTAGTGAGATCATCCCTAATCACAGGTCCAAGTCCATTAAGAGTAGTTCAAAACAGGTCAGACTTTCTTTCTTCAAAGCAAAAAAAATTGTTAAATTGCTAAAAAATGCAGTATTAGGAACACCCGGCACACCGTGCTTTGCACACAGGTTTTTGTATTTAAAATCATTAAAAAGATGTCAGTTTCTGTGTGTCGTCCTGTTCCGAGTGAGCCAGCGAGTGCGTGTCGCTGTTCTGAGTTAGTGAGTAATTAGTGTGGAACATGAGGGGGAGGGCAGGTGTTTTATACCAGCCACGTGTGTTAATCTGAGTGTATTTTGGGTTCAGTCTAATGCAGTTAACATCGTTTGCCCCTCATAGATAGCGAGCGCCGTATATATTCACAGAAGCACACAAACGGATTTTGGCCAGCTTTCAACTGTGCAGACTTTGGGCAGTGTGATGCTACTACATCAAAGCACTATTCATTTGCATTATGTTGCTCGAGCAATTTCCTGTCCACGGATATTTTTCACTGCTGGAGCAGAATGTAAACTTGGAGAGAACATACATTATGGAAAACACTGCAAAGTACACAGATTTTTTTTTTCTCCCCCAAGATATTGTTGGAAACCATCAATAATATTTGCAAACATTACTTTGTTTTCCTCCCCAGTGCCCTTACGGGTGGTCCATGAAAATGATATTCAACTCTTGGAGTCATATGATTACAACTGAGGGGATTGTGCTGCAGTCACCTCTTCTCCTACCACCCTGAGAAAAATAAAGTGTACTGTAATCACGGCAACATTTGCCACAGTGCTATTCTGGCACTGTGGCAAATGTTATTTTCTCAATTAACTAATCATTTGTACAATGAAATGTCAGAAAACAGGGAACAATCACAATTTCCAAAAGCCCAAGTTGATATAAAACGAAAGCTTGTTTTATCCAAGCAATAGTCCAAAACCCAGTATCTATCTATATTACAATAAATACATGAAGGCATGATCATTTTGTCATGTATCATATAATAACATGTAAAGTCTATTCAGTTCAGCTCTGTGTGTTTATATACGATACACATTGTACAGTATACTGGAGTTTCAAGTCCAGTGCATTTCATTTTTTGTATTTAAAAGGTTCACACTTGAACTGTAATTTCTGTTAATTTTGAAGATTTTTGACCAAGTTGTTGGCGTACCATTCATTGTTTTAATAATAATGACCAATTCAGTACATTTATGTCTATGTATTCATTTGTTATATTTTGTTTTACTTCGTCAGGAAAGCTTGTTTTAAGTCAGGCCAAATGTTGCCTTATTCATAAAGAACACAAAGAGACACCGAGCTTATTAATCGGAACAGTCGAGTAAGTCAAGTAGCTCCTGTTATCCAAAGAAGAAATGTGATCATTGAGCTCTAAACAAACCGATCACGATTTACATCTGTCATCACCCCACGAATGCACCATGAGACTGCACACAAGCGAGGTTCTTTTTTTTTTTTCCAGCAGACTCTTTTTTGTTCCCATAACAAAAGCACATTAGTCTCAGAGTGAATGACAAACTTGTTGGACTTAAAGTACTGGAATGCTCAACATACTGTGCACATGGTTCATATTTCCTGTCTGGCAAACACACACAGAGACAAATACATGCACGTAGTGTATAATGTCACGTCACACATCCCAGTCCTGCTTTAAGGTCAGACACTTTTACAGTTAAACAACAGTATACACTGATACACAAACATAAACACAGAGACGCAGAAATGTACAGCAACTGTACACAAAGGAGACAGACAGGAAGGGAAGATCAGATTGAAAATACAGAGGAGAAGCACTTGTGAAAGTGTGGAGTGTGTGTGTGTGTGTGTGTGTGTGTGTGTGTGTGTGTGTGTGTGTGTGTGTGTGTGTGTGCGTGTGTGTGTGTCCAGATGAGTCCAGCTGTTTGGCCAGATGTCAACACTGATGAACTGTGAAGAACATCTGAGACACCCAAAGTCTCTCTCACACATGTGTACACATTCTCACACGAGTACTCACAACATACAAGCTCTGTCAAACGCATACCTTCCAAACCTCTCAGAAATAATATCTGAGAATCTAAAACCTCTGAGGGAGTCCAGATTTCCATAACACTGTTTTCATAACAGAAAGGTTCTCACTGTAAGAACAAAAACACAACCAATATCCTGGTTGTGTTTGTCAAAAAATCTGCTTCAAGCTTATTAAATAGCAGTAGACAAAAGTAAGTTGTGGATCTGATCTCAAAAAGAAAATATAAATAGCACACGTGTCAAATTAAGATATTAAGAGGAGTTTATGTTGTTGTATGCAAGTTGTACCCATCATAAAGTATGGGTTATAGTAACATTATTACATGACACTAAAGCTGGTTCTGTTCATGTTGTATCAACAGCTTTTCAGTTCTGTCTTTTTTTTTTTTATTGAGGCACACTTTTTGGATGAGTCCAAATTTTAAGTCTGATAGTGGACAAAAGGAAAAGCTCTGAAAGACAGTATCAGCATTCAAGGCCCCATATCTACACTAATGCTTACTGGATCTATCCTCCAATGCAAATGTAAGAGCAAAAAAAAAAAAAGTGTGCACATGTTATCATGTCTCCAACTACATGTTGTCATGTCAGCAGGCCAAAACAGGAAATCCTGTAACCAGACTTCAGTATATAAATATTTTGCATTATATTATATATTTATTTAAGGCGTTAATACAAGATCAAACACGTTGCTTTGATGAACATATTTTTCATGGTCCTTCTCCACACCGTTTTTAACTACTGCCTGATGCTTCTGCCAGAAAATCAAGCCAAGATCCTGTGTATTCCTGGGTTTTGATCCACAACCTGGAAGAGTCTCTAACCAGATACAAATACGTGTGGGAGACTGTGCAATCTTTAATAGTGTAATTTTACCTTAAGCTTCCCATCAGCTCTGTGTGTCTGATTCACAGGATCACAAGGGGTTTGAAAGGGAACTTCATTCCAACAGTCACCACATGTTTCGGTATGTGCCAGTTCCACCTCTTTCAATCTTGCTAAGAACTTGTTGGTGAAGCAGAAAAGTTCTCTCTGCTATGTAAAGATCTAGTGAATTAATGTCTACCTGAGCAGAGAATGAGTGTGTGTTGTTATTCAAGCTTTTCCTTGCTTTCTTTACATAGCCCGGCCGGTGGCGTGTGCGCATGTTAGTGCATGTGAGTGCATGTGAGTGTGCCCCCACTCACAGCCGGTGCTCCGCGCTGCGCTCGAACGGCGGTTACAGCTGATAACGCCGTCCTGCAACGGAAGGGTAGCACCCGCCCTCCGGTTCACCCCTCAGGTAAACACTGTTGGCTCTGTCAGCACTGTTGCTGTTGTTAGCGCTGTTGGCACCGTTAGCGCTGTTGGAACTGTTAGCGCTGTTGCCATTGTTAGCGTTGTTCGCACCGTTAACGCTCTTGTTGTTGTTAGCGTTGTCCGCACTGTTAGCGCTGTTGACACTGTTAGCGCTGTTCGCACCGTTAGCGCTGTTGGCACTGTTAGCTGCGAGCCACTGGCTCAGCCATCGCCGTGTGGATGAATGTTCTGAATTTTGTGTTGCGCATCTAAACTAACTTTAACAATATTCCTAAACACATTTTGAAACATTATACATTCAGCATATTACAGAAACCATCTTTGGAAAGCGTTTAAGCCCTGCTTTCACTAAATAATGCAGGAAGCGGCAACAAAGAACGACAGACCATTTCTTTTTAGAATTGTATGGGTTCTTGCCGTCTGTGTTGGCTGTCATAGCAACTTTTACCAAACATCAAAATTATTTCTTGGGAGAATCTGATCGTGTGTATGACTCAAACTTTGGCTACAATACTTTTTTTTCTCTCTTGCCTTTTATGTTGAACAATGAGGTGAGATACCAACAAAGAAATGGAGAGGGCTGGCTTAAGACAGGGTTCAGTTTTCAGATTCACTGAATGACAAGGACACAATGACTGTCTGCCTTCGGCTCTACGGCTGCCACACACACACACACACACACACACACACACACACACACACACACACACACACATCTACTCAGGTTCATCACCTTCCATTCTTTCCTCTCTGCTCTGATAACCATGGTAACCTGTCTGTCTGTGTGTCTGTCTGACCGTCTGTCTGTCGGCCTCTATCCCCCGTCTACGCTCTGCTAACCAGAGGTCTCAGAGGATTTACTGCCATACAGACTTTAAATTATAATACTGTCAAAATGTATGAGTACACCCGGTGAAAGCTGGGCAATGTCATTGCCAAAGAAGTTCCAGCGCCCCAACACTGATTACAAGGCAACATCCCTGGTGAAGGTGGGCTGTACATTTAATTAAAATATAAAACACTAAATATCTTCTGGAAACAGTCGCAGACGATATATCGTCACGCTGAATTAAAACTGTTTAATTAACGCATATCAATGCAAAGATTTGTGAGGGGAAGAAAATGCAAAAATCAGATTTTTGCCAACATCATCCAAACCTTGCTAGGATGTTTGCGTGTTCAAGTGACCAGACAATTGTCAAAAAACAAACGTGGTTATGTATCCAAAAAGTGAACGTCACACACTCTGCACTTCCTACATCGCAGGTTACACATCTATTCAAGGACGCTACTTATCTATGTGGTGAGAAGGACACTAAGATATCAACATGGGAGTTAAATCTAGACTTAAGGAGAAAATGTCCAGACATGACTGGATTTTCACAAGATTCTGGAAGACAGCAAATTCTTTTTATTGTATAAAGGTTTCTTATTACATTAGAATAAAACTTTATTTGCTTTTTCTGTCATGCTACACGATGACTCTGCACTGCTCGTCCTACTATGTGTGTGTGTGTGTGTGTGTGTGTGTGTGTGTGTGTGTGTGTGTGTGCATGTGTGTGTGTGTGATGGATGTGTTATTGTTGAGTTTTGAGGCTAGATGTATGCTTGATGGAATAAGAAGAAGGTTGAAAAAGACAGGATCATCTCTCTCCCTCCCTCCATCCCGAGTAGTTGGGGGACTGAGAGAGATATGGATGCAGAAAAAAAGATAGAAAGATTGATGGAGATGGATGGAGGGATTCCCAGAGAAAGATAGAGTGTTGTTTAAAAGGGTCAGGGCCAGCAGGGGAATGAGGGATGAGACTGCGATAATCCTGTATACTCACACACACGCGCATTTAAACAAAAAACACACGCCCACGCAGCCTTTACAGGCCGATATCTACATACAGAAGTGTGTGTGCGCATAAAAGTGAAATGCCAAATAGTGAGACACACATAAAATCGGCCCCTTGTCAAAAACATGTAAAAATATACATTCACAAATGTGTTGGATGATTAATCTACCATGCAGATACGCAAATTAACAGGTACAATACACATGCACACCCCACACTCACACTCATGTATTCCCAGCCCAATACACCACATTTGATAAAGCCTGATTTAGACCAAGAAACAATACAAACACTAATCAGTCCTGGACTCGTCCTCAGCTTTGTGATGATCTCTCCAAGAAAACTAATCTGCTTTGTTAGCTTAGATGTGCTCTAAACACCTGAAATATGATTTATTTTCTACCTCTGAGTTTTTAAAACAAGACAATCCAGGTAATGGGATCCAAACGCTTTAACAAGGACAGAAGAATTCGACGCATTTCCCAACGCATTAATTATGTTGTTATCCTGAAATATCCAATTTCTAATGATAATGAAAGAACAGCATTATTTTCTTCAGACCGCACAGCTTGCTAACGGATTCTCCTTCAGGCATCAGATCATTGTTTACACACACATACTATTATCTTATTATCTTCATATATCTTTGTTATCTTGTTACAATTAAAAAAAAAAAAATTCTAAAGACAAACACTTAATTTGGTAACTGATTGCATCCATGATGGAAGCCTGAGTCATAATTTAACTACAGTAAAAATACATTTCTGGCCCAGGATAATAATTACCTTGAGACATAGTGATAACAAAGAGATAACACAGTGCAGAAAGAGCTAAAATAATTAATAAATAAATAGAAATACACTTTGTATTTGGTTCTATGTAGGCACCTCATGTGGAACATTGTGTCAACTCTTTCTCTAAATAATGATATATATACTTTTTAAAATAAATTACATCAATTATTTTAACAAATTTAATTAAATCAGTTAATAACAAATAGATAAGGTGTAGTTTTAATCACTGAAATAGAGTGTGAATAAAGCCAAAACCAGATTTCTTTAGAGACACATGGCTGAAGTGACAGAAATGATTTGGGCTGGATTAAGAGTCAACAGCCATGCAAGCAGCTCTGTAAGGCTGTAGCTAAAACAGTGGCGCTTTGAGCTAAATGCTAGCATCAGCATGCTAACATGTTCACGATGACAAAGCTAGCATGCAGATTTTTTAACGGGTATAATGTTTACTATGTTCACGATGTTAGTTAGCATGCTAATTAGCACTAAACACAACTGAGTTAGATGGAATGTCATTACTTTTGCAGGTATCTGACAATAAACTTCAAAGTTATTTAACAAATTGAAATGTTGATGTTATGATGGCGGAGGATTCATTATTAAGGGATGTTCTTACAATTTATCTGAAGGATAAATGCACACATTTTCATGTTAATCCATTCAATAGTTTCACTCAGGGTGAAACTACAGGAAAAGTTAGGGAATCACCACAGCCAGTGGGGTACATCGTCTGGGAACAATGAATGTCTGTACTTAAGTTTGTGGCAATTCATCCAATAGTTATATAACTATGTACACATACATATATATATATATATATATATATATATATATATATATCTATATATATATATATATATATATATATACATACAGTATATATTGGCTGCTCTTCTGTCAACCTCCAGGGGTTTTCAGGGAAAGCTGAAATAAAAACTAAGTCAACATCCTGCTCTCACAAGGACTTCATACCCCGGGAGTGTGTGTGTGTGTGTGTGTGTGTGTGTGTGTGTGTGTGTGTGTGTGTGTGTTCCACACATCAGCAATGAAGATCCAAAGGAAAAAGGCAAGCAGACCCTTCAAGACAGCAATGGATGGCTTATTATACAAAGAAAATAAAGGCAGGAAGTGCTTGTAAAAGAGTGTGGGCTGATCACAAGAGTCAGGACACCAACCCATCTCACTTTCCTCGTCTCTCTCTCTTTCAATTAAATTTCAATTCATGGATTTACACCCACACGACAAGATCTCCCTTCTCTCCCAAAACTCGTCATTACACGTCTGCTCCTGAGCTGATCGTTTTAAATTGTGGTATTAATAATGCAAAGAAGACAGACCCAGGCATACTGAGGACAGCAAAGTCGTTTGTTATCGTATCAGAATGTACAGTACATTACATTAAAGTCATGAAAACGACTGTAATTGGTACTTTCAATGTAAGAACTCCCATTCTACCGATTACATTTTTCATATTGCTGTGATGTTTGTTTTTCTTCATCATGCCCATGTGCGTTTGCGCATCAAGCTTCTGCTCATAATTGCAATTTCAGGAAATTAGAGACCCAAATATTTTCCTTTTCCAGATGGCCACACACTCATCACAGAAAAGAAGAGAGATAGACATGTGGGCTTACAGTGTGTGTGTGTGTGTGTGTGTGTGTGTGTGTGTGTGTGTGTGTGTGTGTGTGTATGTGTGTGTGTGCGCAGAGTTGATCTTTGCAAATAATGTCCTCTTCCAGACCTTCATAAACTCAGACTAAACAGGAAAACCACAAAGTTAAAGACAGTTAATCCCCTACTTAAACACACTCATACACACATACACACTGTCAATGACCTGACCACATCTGCTGGAGGCTACGGTGATCACTGGGCTCCAGACTGGGAAGTGTCTAAGTCTGAACTGTCTCCCAAGAGGCCCGCTGGTTCTCTCCGCATTCAAATTGAATTTTCAGACTAGAATGTAGGCTAAAATACAACATATATTATTCTACAGCGCAGAAACTTGGGAGTGCGTTGGCAATATAATATTGCCTTCATATTCTCCAGTAAATAGTATTTCACAATCAAATCCTTCATCTGACAACTGTCTGTTTGTATAGTCCCACTCCCCTACTGTCGAGCGTTGCATTCTAGCTAGTTAACCAATATAACTGTGGCAGAACTGCCATTAAAAATCCAAAGTAATTTTGAAACAATGGGATACATAAGCAGGCTTCTCATTTTCAACAAGCAATGTCAATTTTCTGCTTAGCAACTGTTGCTGGCGTATCTTATAGATGTAGCTATAGCTTGCCGATTAATTCTATTTCTGTGAGTTGGTTAGAAACTTGGCTGAAATAATGACATTTCCAACTGATTATTTGGAAAATGAGAACCCTGGAACAATTGTGAAACTGCAAAAATCTGTATTAGATAAATCAAAACAAATTTAAGGACAGCGATTACAAATACAGAAAGATGAGATACCATAAACCAGAGTTCCAGAGACTATGGGGTACTGCTCATGTTTGAGAAAACAACCTTACAAACATTTGGAACAATCAGCTCCATCAGACACTTATTATATTGTAATTCATTTAAAATTCACTCCCGAGCACAATCCTGCTTATAACAGAGCTAACAGCCAATGTATGGAGCTTTGAACGGACTGGATTATGATGCGTTCAAGCTCGTAAAAATGCAGTAAAAATGAGTATTGACAGGTAGATTCATGATGATGTGTTGTAAAATTTACATTTAGTTTTTGGCGAGAAACTTGAGTAAATACAGCTGTTCCAAGATGTTTTCAGAGCAATATAAAGTATTTAAATAAGCATCTGAACGTGTGTTTTTATGCAAAATAACCCCATAAATGACAATAACAAAGGGAAAAGATAACATGTAGAATATTTGACGGTTTACACTGACTTCGGAAAGGTCTAAAACATTTTCTCGTGACAGTGGGGAAAAGTCGGCCTGGAGCCTTGCTGTCTATTATTCCTAGAAAGAAAATCGGAAAGAGTCTCTAAAATAATTTTATATACATATATACACACACACACACACACACACACACACACAGTACAGAGTACAGAGGGTAAATGTTTATGCGCAATAACTCCTGGATAAGTGGTACAGGTGATTTAGCTGAGCTCAGACCAGCCAGCAGTAAATCCATCGTGAAATGGACTAACTGCGCTCTCTCACACACACACACACACACACACACACACACACACACACACACACACACACACACACAGTCCATACCTGATGAGGCAGTGATGAGGACTTTGTTAAATCATCCACAAGCACCTCAGAGACACAGATGTGTGCGTGTGTGGTTGTGTATGATTTAAGTAGGAACTCATCGGTGCTAGCCTTGGTTACTGCTTACAGTACAGCTCGCAGCCAAGGCCAATACACACACACACACAGACACACACACACACACACACACACACACACACACACACACACACACACACACTCCCTGTCTCGGGGATATGTTGGTGTTGGTAATGAAAACATGCCAGTCAGTAGATTTACAGGAGAGAGCAACTTGACCTCTGGTCCCAGAGAGATTCATCACTGGTCGAGGATCTAATCTTCTCATAGCTACAATTCTGCTCCCAAAACAATATAGAATAGAACCGAACAGAATAGAAGTGATAAAAGTGATTTTCTTGGGGAAATTGTGTTTGGACATTTATCTTTGGCTCAGAATTTGTTCCTCCTCACACTGCCGACTGCTCTTGATGTATGTCTAAAACATTCCCTGGTGATAAAGTCAGGGTTCAGAGACTGTATGTTATGTTCAAGTAAAGCCAAACAACTGAAACAACTTGACCTCACAGAAGCGGAAGCTACTCTACACAGCAGTGGTCAGAAAAGTGGTATTTACAGGCATTACTGTACAACTACGCAGTGGTAATTCACTTTAATGAACATGATTTGAAGACAGTTTACAGTTTTGGCACGGGAAATAATTGGACTTCCAGATGAGGGTAGGTAAAAGAGCGAGTCGGCTAAAAGAGCCTCACGCCTGTTGTCATTATTTCCTCTCCAAACTCCTGCAAAGTGGCCAAGTGGTCATTCCAACTGAAAGTGGGACTCACTTGTTAAAAAAAGGACAAAATTATATTTGGCTCAATTTGATATGTATTATGAATAGTTCAGTTTGACATAAGTTGTTTAGCATGTACGCGCAAAGCTTTTAATCAAAATGTTCATCAGCGTGTAGTAAAAGGAAAAAAAAACGGACAATTACTAATGATTCATAGTGCTTCAGGTTGTAAACATCCATAAAACATGACGTGACTATTTCACTGTGTTTGACAATCATGGTTAACTGCTCTTTGAAAAATATTCAATATGTAAAGTCATGTTCATGTCAGACTTTTACAAGCAAATGCTCTTTTTATTTGTACAAATGTTTATTAGGGTTGGGGATGGGAACATGTGAATTCATCTGTAATCTAACAGAGTCCATGGCAGTGAACTGTAATCTCCAGCATACATTAAGTGAGTCAAAGGTAATTCACAGATTTTCTTCTAAAATCTTTTTAAATATGAAATTAAGTTTGCGGTTTGTTTTTCAGATGTGTGCCCTTTTTGTGATGCTATAAAATACTTGTTTTATAACTAAATGTAAAGTGACTCCAGTATGTTTTAGCGCCATTTTAAGAGTTTTCAAGCATACTTTGATGGTTATCGGGATAATATCGAGAATTGCAATTATTTTGGCCAGAATACTCGAGACATGACATCTTCGTATTGTCCCATGCCTATTTGGAGATTACTTTCACTAATGTTTTACACAGTTATCAATAAAGCAACATATTGAGTTCTATCCTGATGCTGTCAGTGGAATGCTTGGGTATCAAATAGAAAGCTCATATGAAAGTATATTGATTGTTGTTGGGAATTGATGTAAATGTGAGAGGATCCATTGGGGCAGAGTATGACTGTGTGATGACTAGAGGCCTTGCTATGTGTGTAGGATTTGTGTGTTTGTGCGAATGTCATTTGGACATGTGTTAATGTATTTGTATAATGGGAGAGCGCAGGCCCTTCCTTTCTTGAGTTTGTTCTGTATTTGTATCTCGGCCGGTAGGGTCACGAGGGATTGTGAGTAATTGAAAATCCAGATGGACGTGCATGAGCTTCCAGGAAGAACTGGTTACCAAGGAGATTGAAACAGGACACACAGGCTACCACGTTAATGTGGCTCGTCTCCGCCTGTGCACCTTTCTTATTCTCCTACTTTTCCTATTCTCTTCTCATTTTCCTGATGGTTTCCTCGTCTCGGGGGCCTTCCACCTCTCCGCCCCGCTTTTCTCCATTCAGTTGATTTATGAATGAGAGACAGGAAACAATGTACTATTGGCTGAAGAGTTGAGTGGGCGGGTCCGTTGGGTCCAATCAACAAAGTATGTACAAAAGGAACAGCCAGTTATCGTGAGTAATATTCGCCGTACGCGCACACGCAGAATTAATGCCGGTTGTTTTCCCTGGGGAGCGACTTCTTCACAGTACTGAAGAGAGCTCGCCATCACAGAGGAAGATGGAAGCCGGACTCGCTGCCATCACTCTTCCTGTTGGTTACTTAGCATAGACGCAGTTGGCAGCGCTGCTGAGATCTTAAGATTAGTTCTAACAGTTTTACAGTCTGTTGACAGCAGACACGGCCAACCATTCGAAAGTCGACGTGGATAACATCATTACAGGCCAACAAAAACACAAAACAGATGTTTAGACCTGGTTGGCTTACAGGATTTGTACATGAATTCACTGAGAGTAAGACTGTGACCCAATGGGACTCTTTACACACATTACAAAACAATGTGTAATGCCATTAGAAAAAACTGGATTTCTGAGGGCACAACTGACCATTCAAACATCAGTGTCTCTTAATATGTTACCGCTATATCGACAATTGCATTCTATTTTTTAAATGAATCGCAAAAGGCGTTTTGCTCTATTCAATCTAAACTTCAATTCCGTAACAAATGCTCCCATGAAAGGGAAACTGGAATCGTCTCTCTGCTCGGTACACATAACTGTCTCGTAACGGGATGAAACCATATTGACTCTCAAAAGCAGATTACCAACTGGACGGCCCTCTCACGGCAGGTCGGAGGTCACGGTCTAGTGATGGCAGAGGATCATACAGACAGCTTGAATGTTATCTGGGTTTGCTTTTGAATTGCCATTTCAACATTTTAACATGCCCTTGCAAGAGAAGCACAGGTGGAACTAATAACATGAATGATGGCTGCCCTTCAGCAAGTATTGCAATGCAGCAATAAAATGCCTGCAGTGAAAAAGGGTCTATGACGGGGGGGGGGGGGCAGCTATAGAAAGAGCTTCTTTACAAAGCAGCAGCTACCTAGCAACCAGTTCATACACACTGTATTTAACAAAACATATATTTACCCATCTTAAAAAACACACACACACACACACACACACACCTCATAACCATGCACCGTGGACAGAAAAGGGAATAAGATTCTGAATGAAATGGCTGAAATAGAGATGAGCTCACCTGGAATTAGGGGGTGCTCACAAGCGCAGCATTAAATGATGGCTATGGATTTTGACAGAGCTGATCTACAGGTTGCTGACTCATCGTTTTTGACCAGCACTGATGACTACACAGCTCCTATTAGCTGCCCTGAGGCTACCGCTAACTGCTCTGGCAGAGGAAAATGTCCAGGTCAGATTGAGCAGCACTGAAATGTGTGTTTTACAATATAGAATCCATTACAGTGTGTGTGTGTGTGTGTGTGTGTGTGTGTGTGTGTGTGTGTGTGTGTGTGCGTGCGCGTGTGTGTGGGCCTGTCGACACTGCTTTATAAAATATGTTATGCTTGATGATATTAGGGATCAAATTCTATTATAGCATCCAGCTTTATTCATTGGGAAACAAATTGAGATACTCTTGCCTGTTTTAGTGAGAGTGTTCGCATGAAAGATAGGGACACTGAAAAACAGGAGATAAAACTATGTGACAGCGATAAAGAGAAACAGTTGGCAAAGTGAGGAAAAGTGTGGATGAGTGAACACAGCACTGCATTGACTACAATGCTCATTCACTCTTTTTTTTTATCTCACTGAAGTTCAAATGTGTGGGTTCACTATCCGTGTAACGGATAGTGAACCCACACACTGTGTGTGTGTGTGTGTGTGTGTGTGTGTGTGTGTGTGTGTGTGTGTGTGTGTGTGTGTGTGTGTGTGTGTGTGTAAAGAGGTCGAGAGAGCCGTGTGTGTTGGAGTATATAGCATTCATTACAGTGGCGCTACAGACAAACTGCTCCCTGGATAGACATTGATTTTCACCCAATGGATCTCACTGTTAGCAAACCTAATAGCCTGGTGGGTAATGGGTACATGTTATGGATGAGCCCCTATGGGCAGCAGAGGGGAGGAGAGCAAAGGAAAGGATGAAGGTATAGAAAACAGAGAAGGAAGAGAAAAAAATGGAGGATAGCATGTGAATAAACAAAGGAGTGAGATGAGATTTGTTTTTTTAAAAGGAGAGGAAGACATGAGAAAGAGAGGAGAGAAGAAAAAATATACCAGAGGAAATAAAGCTGTAGGATTAGTCGATTAATCGATCAAAAAATTGAGATAATGAAATAATTAATTTTTTGTAGATACATGACAGTAGACTGAATATCATTGGCTTACGGACTGTTGGTCAGAGAAAACAAGACATGTACTATTGACTCATTTCGGTCATTCATTAGATAACGTAAAGAGGGATGATGGAAATGAGAAAGCAGAGAGAAATGAAAAAGAGAAGGTGGGGAGGTACTTGAGAAAGAAGGAGAAGACGTAGAAGATTAAAAGATATCGGAGGAAATAACAAGGAGGAGAAGATAAAGCGAATAGATCGGTGTGAGTTGAGAGGGGAGCTGCTATTTACCATTACTGCTAATAGGTTTCAAAAGGAAGCAAGTCGTTAGCTAAATGGATAGGCCCTAAATGACACATTACCATGTTAAAGGCTGATTCCACTCATTATTGGAGCTCTGACTCCTCCATGCATCACCAGCAAGGGCTGTGAGCTGACCAGTGGTACACAGACCTGCTGCCTCAGCAAATACACACCCCCACACCCACACACACACACACACACACACACACACACACACACACACACACACCAGGCAGAGAAGGACAAGGGAAAACGGTCATGAGAATAAATCTCATGGCCAGTGCTCTGCTCTGTTCTGGATCACTATGTAAATCAGATCAGAAAGCACAGCACACCTGGGTTTTCCATTAGGACTCAGGTTTGTGGTCTGAAAAAACACCACAAAAAAAAAAAAAAAAGGCATCAGTTTTTGTTTTTTGCGTCGCATCACGAAACATTTTCCCATCATGGAAGGCAAACGTCAACTGGGAACTGGATAGGTGTCCAATAGCATTACAAAAACAGCACAGATGTGGTAGAATAGATTACATTAGAATAGAGTGATGAAGCACACACCGAGAGAGAGGAAGTGTTTTAAATGAGTTTGTGGGTAATTCATCAACAGCAGACGCACATATATCTAACATCATGCATCAGGCTGTACCTAAGTACATGTCACAGTATATACGTGTGTGTGTGTGTGTATATATATTTTAGTTAAAGAGTGTGTTTAAAGGAGCCCTTTTGTTGGTCAAAGATCTGCAGCAGTTAAACGGTGATTAAGTGTTGTAATCTTATTTTGGTATCCCCTTTCCCCTAATTGACCTACTTGCATGTCATTTGATACCTTTCTACATTTCCCCGGATGCTTATAGAGTGTAGACCTGTTTCATTCAGCTGCTGGTTATGCACCAGCCTGCCAATAATTTTATGTAGGCCACCTGGAAATTAGCTCCACCACGGTTCCACAATAACCTCAAAAGTTTGTTCAATGTGATTTCCAGACTGACTGTGTCTAACACAGGCTTATGATAACTATTTGGATTTTTTGTTAGTGGATTCGTATTAAATTTGGGGATTTGGTATTTTTAGTTTTTTTCACTTGTCCGTTGTCAATGGGTTTGAGAGAGAGAGAGAGAGAGAGAGAGAGAGAGAGAGAGAGAGAGAGAGAGAGAGAGAGAGAGAGAGAGGGAGGGAGGGAGAGAGAGAGAGAGAGAGAAAAAGAGGGAGAGAGAGAGAGAGGGAGGGAGGGAGAGAGATAGAGAGAAAGAGAGAGAGAAAGAGAAAGAGAAAGAGAGAGAGAGGGTGGATGTGTGTGTGTGTGTGTGTGTGTGTGTGTGTGTGTGTGTGTGTGTGTGTGTGTGTGTGTGACCTGCGCACCAGACTACATCTGGACAGAGATTTTTTTTTCACTGTTGAATTTATTTCTGACTATATGACTGTTGAACCTGAGTAAAAATGGTAATTTAGGCCTCTGGTGACCCAGGAGTACACGTGCATTGCCAATGTGTTTTAGGGGAAGACATTGCATTTGACTGAAAGCATCAGATAACTAAAAGTTTACTTGGAATGGTTTGAAAATGAAAATCTGAATAATACATGTTAAGTAGACATGGAGAGGGATATTCCACTGTTTGGGAGAAGAAGAAGAAAAAACTAGAATTGTTGTTGTTTCAAAAAATACGCCTTTGTTAACGGGGTCCAAGCAAGCAGAGGACAACGAGCTGGTTGAGTTGCTAGAACAGAGCGGTGGGCTCCTCTAGGAATAAATGTGCTGACAGACCACCCACCTCCCACCCACTGCCAGAACAAGCCTTGGGCTTGGCTGAATGCTTAGTTCTGCTTTCCTCCGAGGGGCCAAACGAGGTCAGCAGAAGACACATAATGTATGAGTCTCACAGATATTAAAAAGTGAAATATTCAACGTTTGATGGACAGGAATCTTAAATATATATATTTGTTTCCAAATATGAAGCCTATGTTGTGACGAAGAGGGGCATTTGCTCTTCTTTTAGGATATCACCAATACTTTGACTCTTCAATGATCCAAACAATCCCCTCCAACAGGGAGGGAGGTCAGAGGTCAGAGGTCAGATTCAAAGACAGAGCATCGTTTTGTCCCAACATCTTCCACACATTCACCCACACTCAATAGATTATTACTAGTTTACTGTATTGTGTGTGGTAGCGATGTTAATAAGTAAACGTTTAACCATTAACCAACTAGAAGAATTTTGACGAATTAATGCTATCAGTTAAAGAGTTAAAAAAAAATCGTATTTTTCTTTACAACTTCTTGGCTAACTTAGGAACTTGGGTTGAGGAGCCTTTGTTCACAATTTTCTTCACTTCTGAAAATTTGCAGTTTTACGAAAATTGATGGCAAATCAAAATTTGCTCCAACGTTTTTGGAGTTGAGACCGGCTAGCGACACACCGTTGTTCAGACCAGGTACCTTCAGACTACGGGAACAGAAAGCTCTCCTCTCAGGCCTTTGTGGAATAATACACTGCGTACCGGCCTTGTCCAATCACAGACCAGTGCCCAAAATTCCCGGGTGTCACCGGGCTATTATTGCCATGCTGCATAGGCTCTGTGGCCCCCGTCTATACGCACACACACACACACACACACATACACACACACTTTTCACATATTTCATCTTGTGTCAGATGTGAACATTTGCTCTGCATTAGGCTCTCTGTGGGTTTGCCTTGGACCAGAATAATGGAAATACAAAAATATAATAGAAATGTGAAATTACAAACAGAATATGCCCCCCTCTCTCTGCTCGCACACACACACGCACACACACACACACACACACACACACACACACACACACACACACACACAAACGCACACAATATTGATGAGAAAAGCAACTGGAATAATAGAAAAGCAAAAATGTATACACAACACATACCTCTTTCTTCCTCCTTCACTCTACATCTGCCTGCCTGTGCTTTCACTCTCTGTCACACACCTACACACACACACACACACACACACACACACACACACTCAAACACAGAGGTGTGTATAAATGTTAAATCCATAGCTAACCAGGCCAGTCTAATAGACTCTTATTCCTCTGATGCTTTATCAGCTCAATCACACAAACATTCAGCCCCAAAATAATGGCCTTTCTGTTTGCTGCCTCTTTCTGTGTGTGCGTGTGTGTGTGCGTGCGTGGGTGTGTGTGTGCGTGCGTGTGTGTGTGTGTCCTCCTATTTCGGAGCTGTGCGGCAAAGCGTATATGTGCACTGCATTCAGATCTGTCAGTAAAGACAGAAACGGCAATTGTTGGGTTTGGAGGTTCTAGACTTTCATTCATTAGTCTATCAGGCCCTGAATCACGTTTATGAAACTTTCATCACAAACATGAAACTGGACGAAGACAGTAGAAGCCTTCCTCCGAACATTTGGTGACAAAATAAAATGACCAAAACATGTTGCAGCCATGGCAATTAGTCTTGTATCGCCCCCCCCACCCCATGCCACGTGCAACATGCAAGCTTTGATGCTCGCAGTAGGACTACCGCTGTGAGAAAATAGCCAAGGCTGGATAAAAGTGCAAGCCACGTGTGTAAACACATTACATCGTTGGTTTAAGAGTGGCATAATGTGTGGCTGTAACGAGTGTGTGGATGAGCGAAAGAGAGAGAGAGAGAGAGAGAGAGAGAGAGAGAGAGAGAGAGAGAGAGAGAGAGAAGAGAGAGAGAGAGGGCGGATGTGCTCAGAGCAGATCAGCTGTTCGATCATTGCAGGAAGAGCTTAAACTCGTGTTATGTACAGTGTCACACACAAACAATTCATTCTATTTACTTTATTATATTTATTTTATTTCACATCATCATGTCGTTGTAGAGGCTTTAAGACTTTGGCAAAATCTGTCCAGCCCCTCTCTGTATGCTACGCTGACTATCGGACCACACACCGGACTGAGGTCAGGATAACACTAGGTAGAGGACGGTGACCCCGACAGGTCAAAGTTCATGAATGTGAGAGGTTAGAGGTTGCTTTAATATCGTAGGTAATGACACAAAATCACCACAGCAGGGGACACAACGAAAGGAAACAACAAACAGTCAAAGGCATTCTCTAACAATGTCTTGCTATATTTCTTACACACACACACACACACACACACACACACATTGTGGAAACTATGTTGTGACCATGTGTTGAGCGAGGATGTCGTGGGCGAGGTAATTGGTAATTTCTAGCAGCCACTAAAACCAGCCGGTACCAATCTATAGCCGACCTCAGAGACACAGCAGTCTAACAAGAAGCCTCGGCACAGACGTTGAGACCAGAGGCCCACAGCAGCCAACACAAGTGTTTGAAACGGGATCCACAAAACATTCTGGTGTCGGTGGGAAGCTTGTACTGTGGCTTTGCTGTCGTCGTTGAGGGGACCCTTTAAATCATTCTGTAAAAAGGCTTTTATTTTGTTTTACTTCTTTAACTAAAAAGAAATGCACTAAATGGCATTAAAAAGTGATGTCTATTTCTATGTCCCCCTGGTCTTTTCTGCTGTGTCCCCAATATAGATTCGGCTAAATAAAGTTGGTTAGCGGCTTTAAATGTGAGTTTGGAAAATTCGCTTTGGGAGTAAAGACACAACAAAGATGAAGAATCAAAGATTTTTGTACGGACACAAATATAATCACATTAACATGTGTTGGCAGTATTGTGTTGCCTTAACGCTTTGAAGAACTAAGCTTTAAATTTTGTACATTTAGGTCGACGTGATCGATCGAATTTTGAAGTCACGACTCAAAGACCAGCACAACTTGCTCTCTCCAATGACAGTGATTCAAAAAAAAACAATGTCAATCAATAATAAACCAACAGGTCCTCTAAATCAAGCAACCAAAAGAGAACAACACATGCAGGGATTTTCTGATATGACGCCCCCATTTGGTTAAATAACATTTGTCACTGCCTTTCAAAACTGGTTTTGGTGAGAATTCCCCGGAAATACTGTAAAGGGAAGGACTTTAATTTTCAGTATTCAACCCAAGTCTATATAAATCTATTTTCTGATTTTGAGAGGTTACGCTGAACTCCATTCCCACACCTCTGACGTAACACCCGTTCATTTAAACCTACTGCAAACATGCAACAGCTACGATGAACCTCATCATCACACGCTTCATCCAAAACCAGATCCTCTCTGATTCAAACAAACCACGCTGCTGCGTTCCAACGCTGTAGCTAAACGACCTACATAAAAACACAGCGAGGGCTTCAGAGGAGAAAAACAGCCGCGGACCAAAATCAACAAACTGAGAACTAGTTCCCAAAGTTTAACTCAAACCAATACCAACAAACTCCAAAATTCCAAAACAGAGCTGGGGGGCATCTGTCTTGTTTTATGGCAGTCTTTGAACCGCCTGTGTCAGACAGATTTCTCCTGTAAAAAGACAGCTTGCTCTCAGTGTGCTCGCTGTGGATAAACAGAGGTTTTTGAACTGAAGTGATTTGAGCTGGAAAAGAACAATAAGACCTCCAGGAGCCAACGGTGAAGGAGTAGCAAGACAAACAAACTGAAGCCAGACACAGAGCTCGGCTATGGCAGCAGAGGTTGTCAGCGGCACCCCTACATAGGATGAATGATAGATAGCGGAGAGGAGGAGGAGGAGGAGGAGGGAGATGAGGGGGGAGATGAGGGGGGAGAAAATGTACAAAAGGGCACAGAGGAGACGGGGAAGGATGTGAAATGGAGAAACAGCAAAGCGCAGAATGGAGAGATTTACAAGAAGTCCGTCATCAGACAAAATGAAAACATTTTCCCAATTTACTATTCAATTCATCAAAAGAATGCCTGCGAAAGGAGTGAAAGAGAGGAGAGGGAAGAAGAGGATATAGGGGACAAGGAAAGAAAGCAATACAGATACAAAAACGGAGAGACACGGATGAAGAAGAGGACGATCAGGAGGCCAAGGAATGAAAGGAGACGGCGAGAAAGAGCAAAGGAAAGAAAGAAGTAGGCGAGAGGGGACGAAGGATTATGAGTAGCGGAGGAGGGGAAAGTTCTGCATGTGTGTGTGTGTGTGTGTGTGTGTGTGTGTGTGTGTGTGTGTGTGTGTGTGTGTGTGTGTGTGTGTGAGTAGGGGGGGGTTATTATTGACACCATGTGTGACCACAGGAAGCTCCTTGGGAAAATATAAGCACCAAGAAAGATCAGAGAGTGAGGCAGAGATGAGAGGAGGACATAGAGAAAGAAAGAGGAAGAAACAGAGGTCATTCCAAAGTCTTTGCAGCTGCAGATGTGTGTGTGTGTTTGTGTGTGTGTGTGTGTGTGTGTGTGTGTGTGTGTGTGTGTGTGTGTGTGTGTGTGTGTGTGTGTGTGTGTGTGTGTGTGTGTGTGTGTGTGAGGGTCAGCAGCCTCTGTTCTAGCAGCTGAACATCTGGATGTCAGGTGTGCAGTGGTTCAGCCACAAGGTCACAGTGTCAAATCCCACAGCGAACATGCACTTACATATCTATCTATCCATCTATCATAGGCATGCATACATGAATATTTCAATTGAACCCTGTCTGTCTTGCTTGATGGGATTCCCACATTACTTTGAATTAAATTGTCGCTCTTCAAAAAGTCTCAATGAAACACTTCAAACACCTTAAATGCTGCATTTGTTTGTGGGGAAGCATTTGATATGCTATGAAATGTCTTATTAAGACTTGAAAGGGTTAGTCAATTAATCAATTAGTCTATTGACAGACAAAACGTCACCTTTTTTTTTCACTTTCTGCTGACATTTCATGATTAAATCAGGAAAATGATCAGCAGATAAATCGACAAAGAAAAATACTGATTGATTTTAGCTGTGCTAGCATAAATAGCTGGTTCATATGGGTTTTGCGATCCAAATGTCAAGGAGTAACCTACATTCTGCTCTTCACTATTCAAGCTACCCGGTAGGCTGAAAGTAAAATGCTGCTGGAAAGCAATTTACCGACACACCAGCAGCCGGACGAAAACATCAAACTGCAGCGGACTGGTGCTCCAGCGTGAAGATTGGTCATTTTAATTGTCACGTCTGCTCATGAAAGGCCTCACTGAAACCTAGAAGCTGGCAGTATATGCGGCATGACTTCACAAGATGCTTTTATCTCAGTATTTGTACCTTTTAACGTGGAGCACTGATGGTATTAAACCCATTTCTTTAATGAATTTACTACTTTATTTTTCAAATATATTATTATTTAAATAAGGGAATATTCAAACCAAAGCTAGGAGTTGTACTCCAATCACGTAACGAAGTTTGTCAAACATGTTGTACAATTTCTATGTTCTTTCCAACGAATCCATTTTCACAGTTTTGCTTATTTTGTTAGGCCCAGTAAACAGCCTGGGCCAACACACACACACACACACACACACACATGCACACCAATATGAAGTCACATGCACACACATATGAAGTCACATGCACACACACACACTTACCAATTCATCAACTCATGCTTTCTGTGTCTGAGCCCACAGTAGAATGGAGCTGGGCAGAGCAGCTATTGTGGCCCCGGTAGAATTAACTATTGATTTTCTCCTCAGCATTATCAATGCTGTTCTGACAACAAAACAGCTGGGAAACACTAGCACGCATGGCCGTACACACACACACACACACACACACACACACACACACACACACACATGCACGGATCTAGATTTTGTTCAGAGCGAGATGTGCTTTGTAGGAGGCAGCAAAGCCCCACAGGGAAAAGCACAAGTCAAATATGAACACGCTACTGTAATAAGCACACGCTAACAAATATACACAAACAATGCTGCACGCAAATAATCAAAGATTCAAAACAAACTGAACCGAATGCTTTGAGTCTCATCACACATGCATTAGGATAAACACCATGGAACATGAGACATGTTGAACCACGGAACCTTCGTGAACACCCATAGACCGACATTATTCCAAAAAATAAAAAAATAAAAAATAAAGGTAGGAGCTGACAATCATTCGGATAATGAATGATCATTTTGATCACAGTGCTTGTACCAATGTCTCAACTGTCATGTGGCTTCATTTTACATTCTACGTGCCGCACGGATTCTGTTCCAAAAAGTGTATTGCTAGTTCACACTTTATTTTTTTATATCAGCAGGTATCACTTAGCTGAAAGCCTGCGTCCTGACCTACTTCTGCCCCACACTGTGACAAGTGTCACCAAAAAAACTAAAAACTAAAAACAACCCGACTAAGATTCAAAATGTCAACGTCAGCGCCACCGAAGCTCCAGCTTTGTGTCTTTTCTTATTGACAGGAAGGATACAGCAACGTTCCAACTTAGCACCTGGCTAATTTTAGCTCTCAGAGGATTCCTCTAAAGTACCGACACACACACACACACACACACACACACACACACACACACACACACACACACACACACACCTGTTGGGTGTTCATGTGATCTGTCTTTGGCACAATGTCATCGATTAATTCTTAGCTGCCTTGAAGTCAATGACAACTTCGCAAACACAGTCTGACGGAACGCTAGGAACACACGAACATACGAGTGCTGTAGTGAGACTAATGTCATACGTCCAATCTGCCTGAATGAGATTACTCTTAGTGCAAGCACACACACACACACACACACACACACACACACACACATATCCAAGTGCCAGGTTGAGTGAGTCGAGTTAAAAAATAAAACAACAAGAAAGACTTTTATTTCTCGTGGGAGGCCTGAAGAAGGCCTGAAGAAGGATGAGCAATAAAATGTAAAACTAAATCAATTAAAGATGGGTCACAACGGCGAAAAACACAAGTACTCCGCTATGTTATAGTTCCCTTTTCTTTTAGTTTAGTTCATAAAGATTTAGATAGAAGACTCAATGTTCTTATAAGGTGTAGCCAACAGGCAGATCATAGTGATTCGGTGATTTGTTGGTGATATTATCAGCAGACACACAACATAACATCAGATTAGACACATACTAGACTGAACATTTCCCCGTTTTTCTACGAGACATTCTGTTTCTAAATAACATTGTACCTAGTTTAGCATTTCTGTGCTGCAATTTCCCACACGACACATATCCATCTGCAAAAAGCAAATATCGGTCAGCAGAATTATCGGTCCAGCTTTACACATGACGTTTGAACAGGTGGAGAAACCATCAACTTGCCAATTACTGCACAACCCTTCACAGCGCCTGAGAGACAGATCATGCAACAAGCAGTTCTGAAACGATTAGTGATGGATTCCTTGATTGACAGAAAGAAAAACACGCCAAACATTACAGCGCAGTGGTGGAGTTTAAAATACATACATGTACTACTGTAGGTACTTGTCCTTTACTTGAGTATTCCCATTTCATGCTACTTTATACCTCTAGTCCACTGCAGTAATTTAACAACCTTAGTTGCTGGTACACTGTAACAAATTGCTGTAAAAATACAAGAAATTCTGAACAGTAATGTACTGTTCTTCGTAAATACAGTTGAATACAGTTAAATAACAGTATAATACATTTTCTATACAGCACTGTATTGTAATACTTTTTACAGTATTAAACCGCTGTTGTGAATTACAGTAGGTATGCTGTAGAATTACGGTTGAATGCTGGAAGCTGTAGCTGCCAGCTGTTTACTGTAATTTAACGGGGGACATTTGTTACAGTGTATTTACAAAAGCTATGATGGACCTACAGCGATTATACGACGCACTGCTACAGGTTAGTCATGGTGCTTCATGCAGGTGCTTCATGCTCTTAGATGTTTGTGTAAACAAGGAGATGCACTTATGACTTCTGGTGACTATCGTTCTCTTGAATATCTATGTTGAATACACTTATTGGAAGTCGCTTTGCATAAAAGCATCTGCTAAATGACTGTAATGTAATGTAATGTAGTCTATCCAACGGTATATTAAATGAAATCAGCTCGACTCCTGCCAGCTGCAACATAAAATGTGCTGCTTACACATTAATGCATAGCAAAATATAATCTACACTGACACTGAGAAGAGCCATATTTCTGCATAGCAAGTACTTCTGCTTACGTACATATTTACCTCTCAGAACACCTTAGTTGAGTAAAGGATCTGAATACTTCTTTCACAGCTGATATGGTGTGAAGGGGACTGTAGGAGTAACAAATAGCTGTGTAACGTGTGTCTGTATTTATTAAAACCACTCTAAAATACAGCACTTTAATATCCATAATCTGCATTCATCTGCATGTTTTAACAGACCCTAACCCGTTATTACAGCACAGAAACAACTACACTAAACTCTTGTGCATCCTTTCAATCTTCCAGATTTCTTTTTCTCCCGTCCTTCCTTCGCTCCTTCCCTCCTTCCCTCCTTCCCTTTCCTCATATTTTCAAGAAAACATTCATTAAATCTAGTGAATTTGGGTCCCAGGCAGAGCAAGCCTTGGTGCTTTCCCTCCGGTGCGTTCCTTTAAATCCGTTCAGCTAAGCTCGGCTGCTTTCACATTAACATAGCAGACTGAGATCAACATATTTTAGAAACATTATGACATCGGAATGAATTTACTCCATAAAAAAAAAAAAGAAATGTTGATTTCTCTGATGGGCAGAAAAAGCTACTCAGGGTTCACGTCACATTCACTGCGATACCTCTGGTGCCTTCCCATCACATTCAGTCTGGCTTGGTTAAATCCACATTACCATAAACGTATAAACACATCTGTAGTTGCTCTTTGGAGACCTTTTATCTGAAAATTAACTCTTTTTTTTTTTTTTTAAACATTTTCAGCATAGATCCTCGCAAAGAATAAACATTTCACAGGATCAGGCTGCACCTCTGAGTCCGATAAATATCAACGGGTAAATCAATCCATTTTTCTCACCCTTCCTGATACGTTTGCGTTTTCTGAAGATGCCGTATGAGTTTTCTGCAGGACAGCGATATTATGAATAAGTCACATTTCTCTTGTTTGTTTACAATCCTTGTCTGGATTCATTCCACACTGGCGTCTCTAGTGAGTTCACTTCATATCCATTCATGCAAATCAGGCTGCTGACATTCACATTAATACACACATAACTGCAACAAGTCAACTTTTCGGGCAACTTCTCAGAAATTAAGAAATTTTCCGCCACACATTCTTGACACATTACTATCTATAGAGCAGGCCTATTCAATTGGCGCCCGAGGTTCACGATTTGGTGGTTGATTATGGAATATTTTTGCAGATTGGCTCCCATTAACGGGTCGGTGCTGATAAAAAAAAATTGTTTTATTATCCCCGCGGATCACTAAGATATAGTGTAGCTAGCGACCCGGCAACATGTACGGATCAGGTAGCGACATATCTTCTATAAAATAACGTTTTCTCTTTTTCAGTCCCGATACCGATGCCTGGGCTTTGGGTGTCAGCCAATACCGAGTACCGATCCGATACCAGTGTTTAAATAAACAGATGTATGCCTCACCGTGTGGAAGAGGCTTAACTTATCCTAAAGTTAGCCTGCTATGAGAGTCAGTATCGCACCGATATCCCATATCAGTATTGGTATCGGTGCATCTCTAACGCCGAAGCAACCAAAGCCAAAAAAAAACCCACACTCTCAACTACTATCACATGAGAGCGCAGACAAACCAAGGATGCAGAAAACTAACCAAAAACTGTGGGAAATGTTGTGTTCATGTAGCATTCCAGCACTCAAGGACAGTGAGACATCAATTCAAGCATCAGAACTGCAGTCACTTCATTTTCCGCTGATTGATAAGCGATAACTCGACAGACTGCTTCGGCGTTATCCCAGTTCATCCGTCGCTTCAGCAACAAAGACAAGCTCTTTGCCCAACTCTCCTGCGAGGTTGCTTGCATTTTTTTGTTTGTTATGATGCTTCAAACAAATGTGTTGCGTTTCCATCCATCTCCTCAAACCAGCATAGAGGAAAAAAACCTTTTCTGATTCGGAGGAAACTTGTTTCTAAAGCTTCCGTTGTTTGTTTCCCTCACTACTCCATCTTGCTGCTTCAACCTCATCCCTCTCTCTCTCTCTCTCTCTCTCTCTCTCTCTCTCTCTCGCTCTCTCTCTCTCTCTCTCCGTCTCTCTCTTGTGCCCTCTGGACCTTCCGTCTACCTGTTTCACCAATCCTTTCTCGAACATCGATGTCTCCTGCAACGCCTAATAACTTTTCAACACACCCGCCTTCCTCTCTTCTCTCCATTTCCGCCCTCCTCCTCCTCCTCCTCCTCCTCCTCTTCTCTTTCTGATTATCTCCTGGCGTCTCTCTGAGCTCCGTCGCTGATAGAGAGCACGCCTGGCTGACACGCCTGGTAATGAGGCTCCTAATGCAGATGGCCTCTCCCGCCCTCTTCCACACACACACACACACACACACACACACACACGCAGAGTATACTTGAAGCACACACCTCCTGATGGCAGCCTGTACCCCTCCTCCACTCTGCAGGAGGTCTAAAGCCCTCCTGGGTTAAACAGTAGCTGGAGATGTTTTGAAGAGGATAAGTAGAAAAAAAAGCATGACGAGCGCTAAATTTGTCTCATCTTTCAAGCAACAGTCTCCGACGCCAACCCCTCACTCTACAGACACACACCTACAAACAAACCCTGCACACACACGCTCCTGTGTTCAAACAGCTTACCAATCGTCTTCATGCATTCTACGGCGTTTTTGTAATAAGGAGTGAATATTTTGTCTCTTATCGCGCACCGTGTTGTATTGATTTTGTCCCAGCTGTCATTCCCCCTTCTCTGCTGAGGGCATTGTTGCTCATTTTTCATTGTTGACTATGTCACGGCCCTAACACACACAAAAAAAGCACATAATTAATCTCTCACAACCTCACGAATACACCAAGTAAATAAGCAGCAGCTCCTCTCAGGACTTCATTGTATCTTTAAAAAAGGGTTGGTTCACCTAAATGACAAACACAGAGAATATTTTCTCACTTAACCCTGCGGGTATCCAGGCTGATTGATGTGGTTTTATTTGTCTGGGTTCTGAGAGATTCGTCTGAGAGTTCTGCCTGCGCAGCCACGCAGTGGATATTAACTGAATTCAGTTTGTGGTGCTCAAAACATCACAAAATAGTGTTTTATAAATTAAAAATCAATGTGATGTGTCCAGAGACAGCATCCTCGGTTTCTCTGGATAATCCACAGCGCACAATGTAATACTCAATACTGTGAACACTACTTACAAAATTCACTTTGACTGTGAAAAACTCTGGATAACCTAACTGCGTGGCTAGATCCTACGAGAGATTTAAAGAGAAGAAAAACAATAAAATGAAATGTGTATTCATAATTTGGGTGAACAACCTTCAAGTCACGTTGTGACCGATTGTTAGCGTTCTCAGAGGAACACACAGTCGGTCAGACAACCAGTAGAAACACTACATGCTCCTAAAAAATGAAATATCAAATGACAATCTGAACTTCGTATCGTTTGGAGAGTGACCCCTGGGCCAACTGCACAAAAATCCAAAACCAATATGGCACACTGTCAAAGATAACTTGCCAAAAATATATTCTTTCACAAAGTGAATCTTCTAAATCATCTTGATTTTTACCAATGGATCGGAGACACGTGGCCTATTCAATAGCATACATGTGATTGGCTTTGGAAAGACGCCAGTAAAGCCCCACATTACTGCAGTAGAAGTGTACAGTCTGCATTATATAGCGACTAATGCACTGTCTGGAACTATGTGAAAAGTTGAAAACAAGACCCCCTCTGGGGAGGAAATATCCTTGGAGACTAAATGACGTGCGGAGCACACTGGGAGATGATAAACTCTTGTATGCAAAGCCATAACTGCAAAAGGGCAAAAATCCAAACGGCATATCGGTGTGCTGTTAGTGCATACTTGAGCTATGTCAAGGTCTATCCTGTTGACTGGATTTATGGGTCTGAAAATAACAACAAATCCTACTAAGGCGTCTGACCACTGATGATTTATGCTGTTTCTCAATGTTCTCAGGTCACATAAACATCACGAACAACTGTCAACTAGCTTACAAGCAGGTCTCTTTTCCACGTGTTTGGCTCTTGTGTTTGTTTGAATTAGGGTCTAACACGGTATATGTCATTGAAGGGGTTTCCATATGATTTGCCCTCTTCTGTTAACGATAAACAACCCACCAGCAAAGAGTTTTCATCTGCGGGTTTAATGAGGTTCTCTTGCTTGCTAAACTGATGTGAGGACGTGTGAACCGTCTCTATGTGCTCAGACATGACACTTTTCGCTTGACTGATTAGTTTATTAAGCGAAATGAGCAGCCACCCCTGAGAGAGTGACCTCCCGCGCTCATTTGGGTCTCGTTCTGCGGTAAATGGCTCTCGCGGTGCCGAGTATTGGTGTATCGATCGTCGTTCTTATCTATCGGTCTCGTGAGTACTCACCTCTCTGCTGGGCAAGGCTGCATTGCCATAGTAACGCGGTCAGAAGCACGAGCCGGAGTCGCTTCATTTCGTCCCGTCTTGAAGTTTGATATCGTCCCGCGCGCGCTGGTCCTCTCGCGCAGCTCTGTGTTGCGTTTAAAGTCAGAGGGAAGTTTCACAGAAGTTGACCCAAACTCTCTCTCTCTCTCTCTCTCTCTCTCTCTCTCTCTCTCTCTCTCTCTCTCTCTCTCTCTCACTCTCTCTCTCTCTATCTCTCTTTCTCGCCTCTCTCTCTCTCTCCCTCTCTCTCACTCTCTCTCTCTCTCTCTCTCTCTCTCGCTCTCTCTCTCTCTCTCTCGCCTCTCTCTCTCCAGTCCTCTTCTTCTCATTTCTCTTTATAGATAGATATATAGATAGATATTTTTTTAAATATAGCAATACCACATTCTGTATACTCATTTACAAGTAAACTTCCTTCATTCATAATTGTACTCAAGTACAAACCTATCCTTTTTTAAGAGTTATTGTTATGATATTATCTTATTATTATTTCCGATGCAAGTGTAAGCAGCATTTTCATGTTTTAGCTGGTTGAGACTATGTTTATCTTCACTCGGCCTACTTCATTTTTAATCTATAGCAATGCATCACATTTTATCACCTGATCTTGTATTTTGTGTTCAATATTATTCTTCAACGTTACGATTAGCCTAACTATATCATTCAAATAAATGTAATGGAGTAAAAGTATATGGTAGCAGAACATTTAAATACTCAAGTAAAGTTCCTAAAGGTTCATTTCCACCACTGTTATCTGTTATTGGTTGAATCATGTAAAATGTGTTTTTTTTACTTTACCATCCCCGAATTTGAGCAGTATTGTAAGTGAACTTTCCACAGCTGAGTTATGATCATGTGAAACTGTTTGGGCATGAGGCAGGTTCTAAAAGAATAAATCCATGAAGGGGTTCAAAGCTACTGTACATCAGTGTTCTGCAGAACTTTTGTAAATAAAAGCTTCAAATACAAAGCAAGTGAGACATTGCATCAGCACAGCTTTGACGTCCACGAACAAAGAGAAGACTAAAGAAAAGAGTGTGAAAGTTCTGACTGGAGCACAGGATAGTTCAGAAGTGGAGAGTTGGACAGAAGTTTCGCTGTAGTTGTATCCAGTGAGTGACACAACTGTTCTGTGGCTCCTCCTGCTGCTCTGCACAACTCACCACAGTCTGGGGCAAAACTGTTGCATAAAGCACAGCCAACGGTCCACACAGAGTAATCTAAGGGGAAATAATGTTCATATTGTATCCATTTGAGTAAAGGTTTGTTATTAAACTCATCTTTGAAGCCTCCAAAAAAGTTTCTATAGTGAAATATGAAACTAGTTGAAGTTGATTTTGGATGATGATGCAAAGGTTGCAATGGCACAGATAGCACAGCTAGTAATTATCAAAACAGAACCATTAAGCCTGTAGGTTAACGTTTTAATTACAGCATTGCTGTTATATCATGTGGGTGTATATTTCATATCAGCATGTAAAGGTTTTTTATTCTGCAGAAAAGTTAAAGTGAAGTTTTGCCCTCCACTTTATCCCTGAATATACGTATGTGCCGTGAAGGCCACTTAGCTGTTTACTCCTTCACTGTTGGAAACACTTAGTATATTATAATGTTACAGCTCAACAACTTGTCAATCACTTCATGCACCTGTGCATTTGTGCAAGTGGGCTGCACAATTGTGTGTGTGTGTGTGTGTGTGTGTGTGTGTGTGTGTGTGTGTGTGTGTGTGTGTGTGTGTGTGTGTGTGTGTGAGGGTAGAATTTGTGTATGAGTATGTTTATGTGTCCGGTTTTAGTAAAGCTCCCGTAGACCCTCAGACCTCCAGAGGCAGGGAGGCTGACTCTGCACACGGTGAGGCTGAAGATGGGCTCTCTTCGCTGGGCTCGGAGCTCTGGGCAGCCCCGGAGCGCTGCTGGGTCTCTGTGGGGCTGGGCAGTGTCAAGGCTACATCTGGACTGGACATCAAGGTGAGTCGCATTCATGTATAGAAATCATCAAACTTAATATGAATGTACACATACATCTAATAGGTGCATTAGCATCAACAAAGCTGTTTTTGTGTTCTTTTTTTTTTTTTACATAATATATTAAACAACAGTTATGTCAAGTATCTGTCAAGATAACTGACAGATACGAAAAGATCTCTGTACTATGTATTATTATAGATAAGCAGAAATGTCTTTAACACTTTTTTTTTGAGGATTTATCATAAATATATACCTGTACGCCTATGCATTTATATACGCTTAAGTAGAAAAATAGATAAGTAAATAACACTTTTCAAGAGGGAGTGACACAATGCTTTACAAGTCAACAAATTAACCTATATGGTGTTCTTTTTATATATTATTATTGTTCTTAATGTGTAAAGTAAACATGTGCTGTTTTAAACTAGACGAGGACCCAGAGATCATGAACTCAAAGTTCAATAGAGTGGTTTTGATCAGCAGGTTATTTCAGGAGGATGAGGAGATGCTGATTCTGACCCACAGTGATGAGTTGAACAGAACCTACGGAGAAGACAGCAGAAGGCCTTTTGACAACATCGCAAGCAAAACTAACACGAGCTCCGATGACACCAGAAGAAGTAGGACCTCATTTAGAAGAAACGGCCAGTCTCTGACTGAGCAAGATGATCCCGGTGTCCCAGAATCCATCAGCACCTTACCGCAGGAGAGCCCAGCTTTTAAAGAAACCAGAGCTACTGTAATCTCCACTGGACCCAGAACCATCACCACAACTTCAGCGGTTTCCACTGTCGACTCCCTCTGGTTCAAAAACACCAACGGTTATGGCAAAGGAAGAAGATCCTCGGAGATCCACGCTGACAAGATGGGAAGCAGCAGCGAGGAGAACCCGAGTTTCACCCAGAGCCAAGGTAACAAGCGTGGATCCTGCAGGATGCCTAGAGGGAGTATGCAGAATCAGAGACTTTCTGAGGACAGAGAGGAGAAACAAGAAGGAGAGGAAACTGTGGAGGGGACGTCTCAGTTCTGTACCAGCCTTGATGAAGAGAGGAGGATGAGGAGGATGAGTTTGGTTAATCCAGATCAGAGCCCCAATACCGGCAGCAGAAGTGTGAATCCTACTCTCACCATCACCGCCTGGGAGGCTGGCTGGAATGTCACAAACGCTATACAGGTACACTTATTCAGTATTATGGTCAGAAATCATTTCCATGCATAAGAAAAAAATTACAATATAGATTTGGTGACTTTCGTATTTTAAGCCATTAACATTTTTTTTTTTTATCTTATTAACCCCAGCTTAGTTTATTCATTCAGATTACTGTATACCATTGTCGAACTCCATCAATTAATTTAGACTTATGAATATGTTTTCCTACTTTCCAGGCAGCTCCATCATGTAACTATACTGGGATCCCTTTTTTGATCACTTTTCCTGTTTCCTTAAAAGACACATAACTCCAAATCGCTCTCCATATGTATACGTGGGGGGAAACGTGTCAGTCACGGAAGATGTAAGCCTCTGCCAAATGAACGTGATGAAGAATGACACGAAGCCTAATCCATGACAATGAGTTATGTGTGTTGTTAAAAGTTAATTTATCACTGCGTAGCAATCTAGTCGTGAAGCACAACTGTTCCTTTTCTCAAATTTGGAGTTGGCTGCTGAATTTGATTTTCTGATAACGTAGCCCATGTTTACTGCAGCTGCAGACTTGAAATTCATTATTTTGTTGGTTCAATTTCAGCGTGTCGTTCCTCCTTTTTGTCAAAAACGTTATGTCTCTCTCTCTCGCTCTCTCTCTCTCTCTCTCTCTCTCTCTCTCTCTCTCTCTCTCTCTCTCTCTCTCTCTCTCTCTCTCGCTTGCAAAATGCAAATGTTAATATAAATGCCAACCGTTTAGGCGCCGGGCTGCACAGTGCATTCAAAAAGCATTAAGCATGCAGACTATTTGATTCGCTCCCATTGTGTTTTGATATCAACTAAACAATGCTCTGTGGTCTTGCAGGCTGTTTGTCAGGCACTCTCCAGTCTTTATAATCAAATAAAGTGTGAATCAAATTGTTTTAAAAAAAAAAAAGAAAAGAGAAAAGCTCTCGGTCACGGTGTGTCTTCGTGGCGGTAATGCTAATAGCTTATTATGCTGTAAATGCTGAGCTGTATTCAACTGCTGCACTCATGTAAATGTGTCCTTTCACTGAATAACTGCTGTGTAATTGAACAGCGTCACTGGGTCTGTAAAGAACATTATGACATTAGGGCACAAATACAGTGTACGCATGCATAGGTCTACACACACACACACACACACACACACACACACACACACACACATGCTAACAAATGAAGACATATGCATGCAAACCATCTCCTTCAGCAGTCAAGGTGAATTTACGTCAAATGCTGTAATTCAGCGGTCAGCGCTGTTGTGATTATATAAATGATGCATACCAACACGTTATATTTAGTAGATAAACAAGTGTTTTATGTGCTTGGTTTATTGATGCTAGTCTATCTATCTGATATATATTTTCCGTTTTAATTAGAGACCAAAAAGTCTGTGATATATTCCATATTCTTGATTTAAATTCCCCATTCGAATTCACGATTTGTTACTTCTATAACCTCCGTGCTTTGCTAGATTTGAATTCATTTATCCCTGAAAAATCCTGTGAATTGAGTAGTTTCTATTTGACTGTCTTCTTTTCCTTTCTAAAACAGTACCGGCTTGTTTCGGGGGGGTTGGGTTGCTTTATGTTTTATAGGTTATTCATTACCTGCAGCTCAATGTAATCAGGCACCTTAACCAAACGGATTGCTCAGTAATCCCTTTTGTTGAGGTCACAGATAGGTGAAGTTGAGGTGACTACTGGATGACTAACGTAGCAGAGAAGAGTCTTTTGTGTTAAAGGTGGTGATTCACTGGATGCTTGAAAATCTCAGACGGTGATGGATGACCACGTGATATCAGACACAGAAGGTATCTGATGTATAAACATCGGAGCCATGGTGACAGACCCATTTGTTAAGAGGCTAACAGATGTCTTAGCGATGGAAAAAAAAGATCAGTTTTATATCCTATCAAGGCTAACAAGAAAATATGTATTTTCCGGTGGTTGTATATTGATGCCAACATAACTATGTGATATGACTGTCTGCCAGCCTAATAAAGTTTTTATTAGAGAGTGAATTTGCTGCCAGCTTTCAAGACTTGGGAATATTATGAAACTCAGTTTGAATTCCAACCTGACCGTTAATGAGGCAGATCCTCTTTGTGTGGCTTTATCATGAGAGACATGGACCTTTTGGTTCTGATGCTGAAAAAAAGAATCTCTTTAACTGCCTTTGATTGTCTGCTTTTGAGCGACATCTTACCTTAAACTGGTTTGGAAATACAAGTTGTAAATAAGTTGTGTTTTTTTAAAATCCAAACACAAGCCACAGGGAAACTTAGAATGTTCTGATTTTTGTTTTGGGAAGTTTGCAGTCAAAAGTTATTTTGTCCATCGTGCTGCCAAATACATTCCAAGACCTTGCAAAAAAAAAAAGCAAGCCTATTTGTCGATAATAAAAAAAAAAAGCCGGATATGGGTTGATCCGCGACAGTCTGGTGGCTCCCAGAGGCCCCCGCTGGAGTCTGAGCTGAAGGACTTTCCTGTGAACCTGCATGAACCTGATTTAGCCGTAATCGGACCACGTGGCTCCGATGAAAAGCATTAAGAATAACTATAAATAAAAGCCAATCATCTCGCTGATGGTCTTGTTTGCTAATGTAGGTTTACAGAGGCATCAGTATTAAATTGAGACTGTTTCACAACCAGTTGTGAGAGTTCCTCACAGTAACTTTAAATGTCAAACCTGTTTCTGGTCACGTCTGGCCCACCTTATCCCCCATGGTGCAGGGAAATACATTTCTCTATCACTTTTTTTTGTGCACAGGGCATGTGTTTGCATAAAACATTGTGCATGACCTGAAGAGCAGCAGTTGAAATCTTGCACCTGGGAAGTCTCGACAGGAGCAGTTAATGTGTAATCTTTACCTTTTTTTTTTTTCAGTGTGTCTCCCTGAGATACCCTTGCTGCTCTGTGGTCAATACTGAGTATTTATAGTAAGGTATATGGGGTACATGGTGTATTTGGGTGACAGTTTATTGCAGGATAAACTTGAATCTCCGTCTCCCTCAGAGCCAATCAGGGATTTTCTCTCCTCCCTTATCGTACCCGTTTGCGATTGGGAGCTGCTTCAGGTTGCGTTGTGCTGAGATGAGTAACCAATGAGGAATTAGCTGGCGAAAAAACACAGAGAGAAAGAGAAGCGGAGGGAGAGAGAGGGGAAATGAAATCAGATACTTGAGCGTCAAACTGCTTTCATCACCAGCAGCTCCATCTGAACATCAAAGCTCCATCAGCATATGCGTAGCAGACACAAAATAGTAACTTGAAAGAGAGGGGATGTGTGTCTGTTTACCACAGTGTGTGTTACTGTGTGCGCCTGAGCCTCCACAACTCCGTCAGTGAGTCCGTGTATCTCCATGTAGCAACATGCAAAAAGCAGCAGCTCCTTTAAAGTAGCCTATTGTCTCCTCTGATCTCCCCTCGTCCTCTTCCTCCTTCGACCTCCTGCTCTCTAGCCGTGAGGTCCCGCCTCCCCTCCCTCCTCCCTCCTCCCTCCTCCATTCTGTTTCCGTCTCCTTCTCTCCTCGTCCCTCTTCTTTTCTTGCCTCCCACCTCGATTTCTCCTCTCTCTGGCAGTCACTGACGTTTTCCGTCTGTAGTGGGCCAAAGCTCGACTCTCCTCTTCCTTCTGCTCCTGCTGGTCTCCTGCATCCTCGATCTCTCCAGGCGTCATGCCAAACCTCTCCTCTCGCCCGCTCATCTTACAACCATCTTTTCTTCTCTTTCCTCTTCAATGGTCTTGCTTAATCTCTCCTTTCCTCTTTTCTCACATTTTAATGATTTTCAGTGATGATTTCTTATGGAAGCGAGTTAAAATGGGCTTCCTGCAGCACATCGAGATTGTTTGATTTAGGTCTTCTACTATATTTTTTTTTACCTCGATTTTGAAAGTTTCTCAAACTTTTCACCCGTTAACTTTTTGGTTATTACTACTCACTTTCCTTACGCCTACCTATATTTTCCGTAATAATAATATATATTTTTTTCCTTTTATTTGAATTTTATTGTATTGTACCGTTTGCCTTACAACTGTGCCCCTCTGTATGTACATTTCAAGTGTTTTAAGAATGTGGGCTACTGTCCATACTGTAAGCAGTTTCTGTATTGTTTGTATTTTTCTAATTCTTACTTTCCCTGTGAAATTGAATGGAAAATATGAAAATAAGTTGAGAGGATGAGTGAGTTTCTTTGTGTCATCAGCATGTTAGCTTTTACTATAATAGTGTGACAGTATAGAGACAGGAAACACAGGAATAAAGAGACCTAATGACTCACCAGAAATTGTTATGGCTACATGGTCTTTTCAATTTAGAGGCACCTTTTTTAAATGGGGTCTTTGGTCTCTTCTTATTTCTAATCTGCCTCACAACCCTACCCATCTATACGGTCTTTCGTTCCACCTCTCTGTTCTACCCCCAGGGGATCTTTGTGTTGGGGTTACCCTTCGCCCTGGTCCAGTCCGGTTATGTGGGTCTTGTTCTGCTGGCTCTGTCAGCCTGGTTCTGCAACCACACAGGGAGGATCCTGGTGGCCTGCCTGTATGAAGAGGAACAAAGGTGTGTGTCCATTACATTCTATTCATTTGGTGTGAACTAGCTATCTGCAATATCACTTCATAACTAGGTTACATCCATTTTATTACGTAAAATCACTTTATTACTGCTGTTTGCTTTTTATTCTTTTACTGATAGCAGATATACTAAGCAACCTATTTAACTTTGTATCATTGCTGTAGCACTTCTGGGCCGTACTTCCCAAAGAGCACTTGTCACTGTGCTCAGTGGGATGTTTTTATTTGAAGCCATTGTGTGGCCAAGCTTGAGTTTCTGCAGACGGTTCTCTCCTCTCTGTATTTTCAGCAATGGCGACTATCATTTCTGACAACAGATTCGTCCTCATATTTATTCCTTCTATACTCAGACTGCTCGGGGGAATCTAACCCCAATTGTGGCATGAACACAGAGTAGAGAGTGTTGAGAGTCCAAATACACAAACGTGTTATTCTGTTCATTCGGCGGTGGTAAGTAACCACTGCCACAGCTGAAAAGATATGTGAGTGTGTTCTGTGGTCCATTTGTGGTTTGAGTTTACTTTTTCCTCATTGGTTTCAGAGTTTGTATTTTGAATATACGTTGCCAGCTGTAAAAAAACAACAAAACACCTCATTGTGCTGACTTCAATCCCTGAAAAATTAGCTATAGCTCATAGTTCAACGACAGCATGCTGCAGATTTGAAAACGGTGACAATGGTCAAAAATGTGGATCAGGATCAGAAACAATTCATCCCAGTAAGAAGGTGTTTGTGTCTTTCAGCGGAGGCTCGGTGTCAATGGTCAGAGTCCGACACAGCTACCAGGACATAGTGGAAGCCGGCTGCAAAGGACTGTGGCCCAACTGGGCTGCACTGGGGGGGTGGATGGTTAATGTAGCTCAGGTAACACACACACACATACATACAAACCAAGGAAACTTTTCTTATGTCGGAATACTTCTAGATTACTTATTCATCATTTAAGATGTAAATGAAATGTCCTCAGTTTCCCCACAACAGACAGTAAGTACATGAAGTAAACATCTCTCCTCTCACCCTGTTTCTTCTTGTACTCCAGGTCATTGAGCTGTTGATGACCTGCACCCTGTATCTGGTCGTCTCCACCAGTCTGCTGTCTGACAGTCTATCGGGGATGGCCGTTCCTAGATCACTGTGCTCTCTGGTGTCTCTGACGTTCCTGCTGCCCTGCCTGCTGCTGACCGATCTCAGACCAGTCTCCACCCTCAGCCTGCTGTGCTCCCTGGCACACGTACTGATCAGGTGATTGAATAGGAGACGCGTTGGGTTTGTTCTGACAGAGCAGTACTCTTGCGCACGCTGTCAGCTGATCAGCATCAGCTCACAAACTGGCCAACGAATACTGAATCAAGACAACAAGGCGGTCGTCATGATCTGCTCTCATTCACACTCCTGTGATGATTTTGCAGCTGCTGCTGGTTATGCTGTCTGCTCCCACCTGCTTCCCGCTGCTGTTACTGGTTGTTTGATTTATTTCTCATGCCAGGTGTCTTGGAGATGGAGCTGGGTCTATTCTCTGGTTTATAATTCGTGTGCATATAGACACATTTCTTCTCATTTATTTCCAATATAATTCAAGGCTTCAGCAGGGAGAACAACATTTTAGCTTGACCTTTATATTTTTGCTGAATCTCTTACTACTGCTTTGGTTAATTAAGAAATCACCCTCCGGACCAGACGTTAAATAATTAAGTAGAAGTAAGCATTTGTTGCATACACATAGTGTAATGGTAAATAATAAACACAACATTGAACTAGTTTTTAACTAGTTAAGAATGTGTTCACGTCAGTCATTGCAGTGTCCATGTAGTGTCCAAAACCATCTATCTCCAAAACGTCCATCTTTGATGGGCTAAGAAATACAGTCTTGTTTTCTGCTAACCTAATTTGTTTTTAAATGGTCTGTTTAGCTTAATTAGTATGAGAATCTTCTTAAACCATACAGAACAATTAAGACTTCAGTTTATCTGAAAATATAATTAAAAAAAAAATCAAAATTTAGAGATACATTTTTCCTTGGACAGTGATAATAAAGCATTTTGTTAATGCGATTAAAATTCTCAGTCCCTAGATACATTTTTGCTTTTTGTTTCTTGTATTTTATTCTCTATGATTTTGATATTCCTTCCATCGTTTTCCTCGTCTGTCTTTAGGCTGGTCCTGTTGACCTGAGAGTACACAGTCCTGTACCAATACATGTTGAATGAATAAATAAATGAAAGGATTGTCATTCCATTCATTTTAGATGCTTTATTCATGGAGCATTATCTTTTCTCATCTTCTCTCATTTTGTCGCCGACCCTCCTTCAGCCTGTTGGTCATGCTGTACTGTCTGAGTCGAGCCAGAAGCTGGTCTTGGTCCGCTCTGTCTCTGTCTGTGGATCCGGAGGACTTCCTCGTCTCCGTGGGCGTCATCATTTTCTCCTACACCTCACAGATCTTCCTCCCTCCTCTAGAGGGCAGTATGGAGGACAGAGGGCAGTTTAACGCCATGCTGGGGTGGACTCATGGAGCCGCCTGCATCATGAAAACTCTGTTTTCTTTACTGGTTAGTGACATTGTGTCACAGCAAGCAAAGGTTCTTGTAATTTCAATAACATTATCGAGTTGATAGATTTGCTTGTATGAGTTTATGATGCCTCTGATGGGTCGGTTTTGTGAGGACTTAAATAAATATAATGACATAATAGTATATATAGTGAAAAACAGTTTTATTTTAATTCATCAAGCACCAAATATCCAAAAGCCGCTGATACAGAAACTAAACGTACACTTGGCTTGACATCTGGCTGACAACAGCAGGTCTAATCAAGCGATGGAAGACGGGACGGACAAATGGAGCGATTAATTGACTGATTGCATTGATTGTTTTCCTCCTCCACTAGGCCGTGCTGACCTGGGGGGCAGAGACCAGTGAGGTCATCACAGACAACCTGCCCACTGACCTCCGACCTCTCGTCAACCTGAGTCTGCTGGCTAAAGCCCTGCTGTCCTACCCTCTGCCATTCTACTCCGCTGCTGAAATACTACAAACCTGTCTGCTTGGAGGTGAACACTACTGACCGGTCTATTTCATATTCAAACCACTGACCTTGCCCAACGTAAAAACACAGTTTATAGTAGTGTGTACCCATGATCTAAGGTTAAGACTGACTGTAGATCTACATTGTATATGTTACATGAGCTGATATGTAGATAACACATGGCCCAAGGACACTGTAATTTCATTTACACATTTCTACTGTAAAGCATCAGGAGCCTGTTGAAGCAGGCCTGAGGCTGGAGGTTCCCTGGATTATTTAGAGACATTTGTACGCTCTCCCATGCTAACCAGTTTACCGTGAGCATATCATTGAATTGCTCCAGAGATCACCAGTGATTAACTGTGGTTAGACGGAGCAGCCTCCAGGTGGGCATCTCCGCAGGTGATTCAGTGAGAAGAAAGGTCGTGCTGGAACAGAGCATGACAGCCTATATTTGGCCTTCTATTAAAGGTTTGTTCAGCGCACAGATCACCACTTATGTTACCTATTGGCATTCACCCTCGAGCTCCCATAACTATATAAATTATAGAGCTAAGCAATGTGGTATTCAGCCCAGATATCCAAACACTGGACGCTCAACAAGTCTAATTAAGTCAAATCTGATTAAATAACTTTATTAATCTAGTTTAATAACTAGTTTGTCCGTCCATGCACAGTGACAAATAACAAAAACCCACAAATCAGACGAGTCACAGCAGACTACTAGCCACTACACCAACACTAATACAAACTAACACACATGTTTGTGCAGCTCAGAAGTTAACCACTGAAAACAATGTAACAACAATTAATTGATTAATTACAGTTTTTCTCAATTGCTAAGACACATTTCTTGAAACTGTCACCCATTTTCTCAGAACTACAAACACAAAACCACATTGTCCAAACTACGTTCCCAAAACCGCTGACTCTTCTGGCAAAATTAAACACTCGCCCCTAAACCATTTAACCTGTGCTCAAAGTCAAGCAATGCTTTCAAATCACAAACACAGTACATAAATATTCAAACACAGTAGATCAATCATTAGACACAACACAAAAAAATGGAGAACACAGCAGCCAGGGCATGTAGTTAAAGAAAAAGTGTTTATTATACACAGTAAATGTGTTTTGGTAAAGAATAGAATACAGTAACCAACTGTCAAAAAATTGTATAGTAATGAAAAACAATTCTAAATGAAAAGCATATTACAATGAAGTCAATATCAGTGTTCACTCTGCCTCAGCGTCTTGTCTTCGTGCTGGGTCTGACCAGAGGACTGACAGGCGATGTTCTCCCTTGCCAGGCAACGGGGGAAAAACCCTCTGGTGTGCCGGACCCAAGCTTGGCAAGACTCCACAGTGACGTCACCACAAGCCAATTCCATGGCTTGTATTAGATTCACCCTTGTGTATGGGTGTCTGTCATACACCTTCCACCGCCACGCAGAGAAAAATTCTTCAATGGGGTTTAGAAAAGGGCTGTACGGTGGAAGGCTGACATTTAGGAAATTTGGGTTGATGTTGAACCACTCTCTAATTCGGATACTTCGGTGAAAGCTCACATTGTCCCAAACTACCACATAGACAGGTTGCACTGCCTGCCGGTGAACCTGGTGCTCACGTAAAGCATCCCGAAGACCATCCAGAAAGGCAAAAAGATGATCCATGTTATATGGCCCCAGGGTTGCATGATGGTGAAGAACCCCATGGTTACTCATGGCTGCACAAAGGGTGATATTGCCACCACGCTGGCCGGGAACTTCCACAATGGCACGTTGGCCAATTATGTTCCTGCCTCTCCCTCTTTGCCAGGTTGAACCCTGCTTCATCCACGAAAATGCATTCATGCGGCGTCTCCATGGAATCCAGTTCAAACATTCTCTACACGTGAAAAAAGATACATACACCAAGTAGTGTCGTACATAAGGTATACAGAAATACAGACTCCTGAGTGTTCTTTATGCACACTTTATGCGCAGTAAAGTACAGCAAAGAGTGTACACTTACTTGAACATACTGAAATCGTAGTTCTTTGACCCGTTCTGAGTTACACTCGAAGGGTACTCTGTAAACTTGTTTCATGCGTACCCTGTTGCGTTTGAGCACACGATCAATAGTTGAAATGCTGACACTGTTGATTCCTTCAAAGTTGATATTGTCCTCAACAACTCTTTCCTGGATTTCACGGAGTCTGATGGCATTGTTCTCAAGAACCATATCTACAATCAGAGCCTCTTGCTGCTGTGAGAACATAGCAGCCCTTCCACCCGCATGTTGTATTCTTGTAGTTCTGCAAGAAGGGAAAATGCACAGTAATCTAAATCAAGTATACCGTAAATAGCAATGGACATCACAATACAGTTTTTCTATGCATGTTTCCCCCTAGTCTAGTTCCCCCGTTTTTCTGTTGACAAAAGGATGTGCTGACTTACAGTACACTGTAATTACTAGTTATTGTATTCAGTACTGTAGACAGTATGTACCAAAATGAAAATAAACATTTACCTGTTTTCTTGTCTGAATAACCTGATGATGGTGGCCACAGAGAACCTGCTGAAATTAGGTTGAACTCGGAGTCCTGCTTCCCGCATTGTCATTCCATGCACAAGAACATGGTCAATTATAGTTGCTCGAATTTCATCTGAAATGACTGTTCTTGGTCTTCCTTGTCCTCTTCCTCTACCTCTACCTCTTCCACCACCTCTAACTCGAACTCTTCCTCTGTTTCTTAGATTGTCTCTTTACATTCTTGCATCCATCCAACACACCTGTGCCACCAGTGCTCTCTGACCTGGCTTATATTCAATCGGTTTAATCACATCATTGGAAACAAGTGTGAACAATTTTGAGGTGTTGCGTTTTATCAATGACAACTGTGTTGTAATTGTGGTTATTGTTTGCAGCATGTGTTTACCCTTTTGGAACACAAGTGCACATACAGTGCCTTATGTTTTTAGAGAATGAGATTGTGTTTAGAGTTTAGCCAAAAGAGTGCCTCATTCGTAAAATGAGTTTAGGTCACTGAAAATTTAGTTCAGAGAATGTGATTTAGTGTCTTAGCAATTGAGAAAAACTGTAATAAATGGCTGATCTTGAGAGATGCAGCTAAAATCTAGTCCAATAACATAAGCAAAACATATGAAATCAAACCTTGCACATGAGGTCAGAAAATACATCCTATAACTCAAAAAACAAGCAAATATCACATGCCATTTATTTTAATTTGACAGCTGAGTGATCAGGGAAACATTGTTAATGTGTTCACTGCCAACACATTTGTCACCATGGCTGAACTTCACTTAGTTATTCACTGTCAACAATGATGAAGTCAATACTATTTTATTGATATTACGATTTAACAATTTATTTTATTCCCCAAGTGGTGTATAGTTTAATGATGAACATTTTCACTTGGCAAATGCGAAGGTCATTTAAATCTTCTCAGTCTTCTACAGCTTTTATTTAGAACTGTCAATTCATACTGTAAATAATGCCACTGATTTGATCCGTGAACGACCTCATTGAAATTGTGTCATACTGTAAATAAGGCGTAATATGATTTTAAAATAGGAGGCTGATGACACCTCTATATAGAAGCAACTGGAAAACAGTGAGTCAGAATAGAGCAACCCATTAACAAAAGTTGCTTTGCAGGTGCAAAATTGTACAAATTGCCCACCAAAAGCAACTTCTCTGCTTTGATCCTTCTACAGATGTCTCATCCCACTCCAAACATGGAGGTCGAGGCGTGTCTCGTCTGGCCCTTTTGGTCCGCACCGCCTTGCTGATGACATCGTACCTACTGGCCCTGCTAGTCCCCAGGTTCTCCCTGTTGATGGGTTTGACGGGCAGCGTGACCGGGGCGGCCATGACACTCATACTGCCGTGCCTCTTTCACCTCAGACTGCAGTGGGGCCGCCTCACTGCAAAGGACCGGCTGATAGATGTGTGTATACTGAGTCTGGGAGTCATCTGTAGTGTGTCTGGTGTGATCTGTTCAGTGAAAAGACTGGTGGGAATGTAGGACGATGGACGGATGGATGGACACATTCAGTGCATGATGACTTGTCCTTGAAGCAGCATTTCATATTAACTATGTTAACTAGTGTGGTGCAATACTGAGAATTATTATCAACTCTGCAGTTGCCCTCACAGACTTTTTAAGTGTCTTTCAGCTCATGTTTTTGGTTTCTGGTCCACAACTTTACTCTTTCGGTTCACTCCTGTTGCTTTCATCAGTGTCATTTTCAGCCACAGCAGGCAGGCAGCTGTTCTCAGCAAAACATCGTGAACAATCCATAGTACACTACCAAGTTAGCAAAGCAAAGCCTGTTAAAGGCCGGAGTTTGCACATTCCTGTTGCCTCCAAGTGACCAAAATAAATGTCGTTATTGCAGGTTAAAACATCCTAATAAAACAGTCTGAAGCTCCGTTAACAAGTTCAAATTCTTGAATATTGCTTTTTTGAAAATGTTGGATGTAGATATGAGTAGAGTATGTTCGCAATAATTGTTTTACTGTCTGTACAGTAGGTGAGAATATCCTGCCATTAACTGACTTTTTTTTTTTTTTTGCAGTTTGTAAAATTGTAGCAAAGCCGTCAAGAATGTCCCCGGCTTTTGTTCAAGTAGGGCGTGGAGTTTTGTTACAGGCTGAACTACGATGCAATTAACTCTATTTTTTAGGTTTTAATGTCTAGATGAACCTTTTTGTTGTGCAGCATTATTGTATTAATGCAGTGTTCTGTGATATTAATGTGTGAACTTCATCTTCGTTGTGACTAATTATCCTTCAGGGGAAATAAACATTAAAAACGATAACTTATCTTGTCCTTTGGGCTGGAGAAGATTGAGTGATGTTGTTTTATCTCATGTCTGAATTTGTAATTGTTGGAACGTGTATGGAGGGTGTGTGTGTGTGTGTGTGTGTGTGTGTGTGTGTGTCTGTGTGTGTGTAGGCGTATGTGTGGGCGTGTGTTACTCATGTTGAGGGTTAGGCTCAGCATCATGTACAGCAACAATAAAAGGAACCCGTAATTATGGCTGTGAATGTACTGCTTCTTCATTTACGAGCATACACACTACATTAGCCACAACTGCACATACAAACGACGTCTGCAGGAAATTAATATAAGTCAATGTAATGTCCTCTAAAGTGATGGAAACACAACTTTGTGTGTGTGTGTGCGTGTGTCTGCGTGTGTGTATGTGTGTGTGTGTGTGTGTGTGTGTGTGTGTGTGTGTGTGTATGTGTGTGTGTGTGTGTGTGTCTTGGCAGGTGGGAGTAATCTTGGCTTTGCTTCGGCTTCTGTTTATGTGCCTCCAACGCACTGTGGAAGTGGGTTGATCCAAACTGTGAAAGAAAAAGAAAAGAAAAAGAACTACAGAGGAGACTAAAATGGTCTCATTTTTCATACTGTTATATCTACTGGAAATGTGAGAAGTGAGAGGAAAGAAAAACGAGCAGGAAAAAGATAAGACTGAAAAAGGGCGAAAATGAGAACTGAATCACAGCTGAATTAAGGAAGGTCAACAGAAAGAAAAAGTTGCAGAGGAGAAATTTAAGTTTCAGTTTTTTTCTGTTGGGGTTTGATGTGACCATACGCTGTAATTCACTTGTCAGACATGCAAACACACACGCAGACACACATATATGCATGCGTATATAGCTGTCTAGCTGTGACCGGGTCATCCGTACTGCTCAATGCCAGATAGAAAGCACTTAATATGAAGTTACTAATTATAATACAAACTAACTTAAGGTGATTTTTGTTGCATTTCAGCATCAATATAACAATTAGCATTCAAGTTTTCATGAGCAACTATAGTGACAATAAATAAACACCACCGGACTCAGTATAAACTTCAAATTTGTTCATATCAAAATACTAATATTAATACTGGGTGGTGATAATCATAGATTGTATAAAACCCATAGGTTTCTAAAGAGCCGTTGTGACGCTCAAATTGTCTCCGGCTGTCGCCACTTTGACTGAAATGGGCAGCAGAGGAGACAGCTAGCTGCTAGCGATCTGATACAACCGTCAGTCAAAACGGTCAGGCTGTAAACATGTTTGTATCTGCTGTAAAGGTGGACATGTTAACATGAGGTGGTCAACGGAGACTTCTTCTGTTGCTGCTCGGTGATAATAAGGTGTCTGCTTCTCCGCCGTTCATCCTTCTTCCTGTTTTCTCTGTTTTTCAGAAAAAAAAAAGTTTTTTCTGTTTTTCTTTAGGGTTAGGGTTACAGTCTATCTTCTCACCTTACCACCTCACCACACACACACACACACACACACACACACACACACACACACACACACACACACACACACAGCTGACACAGTGACAAAGTCTTTAAGCCAACACACCTGTCACCTCCTTACAGACATTATTATTAGATGTGTGTGTGTGTGTGTGTGTGTGTGTGTGTGTGTGTGTGTGTGTGTCAGTATCATATGTTTATGTGCCCCCCCCCCCCCCCACACACACACACACACACACACACACAAACACCTTAACATGGCTTTCGAAAGAACATGACAGATTCAGATATTGGATGCCATTCCTTCACTAAAGATGAAAAGATCGCCCAAGAAGTGTCCACCTCAAAACCAGCATATACTTGGTAGAAAGTATAAGCCTGTTTAGATGTCTGTGTTTAACAGGTTGAACATCGCGCTTGTTTTAACCTGACACAAATGTGCCTGTAACAATCTGCAGGTAACGATCACGGTGAATGCCTCCACCGCTACACAGATCACTGTAGGATCAATTTCCACCCGGCTGTGCGGCACACAGGGACAAATGAAGGAAGAAGCCTCAACTCAAAGTAACCTCGCACTGTGCAGCATTGAGTCTTGTCCACTCAGACTACACAACTCAGTCTGAACAACACTTGTCAGCATGAGTTTCAGTGTGAAACTGTGAAACCACAAGCAAAACGTAGCAGTCGCGACCTGCTGGTCAAATCTCACCCAAATCAGATTCTCATCATATCACAGTTTTAGGGTCAGTCTGGCCTCCAATTGTTGCATGGCTGGATTTCTGAAGCAGCACGCTATTTCCACCCGGGGACAATATTTACAGCACATACACACTGACACACAAACAAACAGGAGGCAGACATGAACATGTCGGAACATTGACTGTGTAGGCTAACATTTGGTCTTGTATGAGAGGCCCGGGGGTTCAACGCCCCTGATTCAGGACCTTTGGCGCATATCATTTTTCCATCTCTCTCTCTGCCCTCGTTTGAAATAAAATCATTACTATCAACTCTCTAAACGAGGAATATAAAATGCACAGTTTACAGAGAACACTATTATGTGTTTTAAAGGTTCTTGTTTATATCAGGGTACTGCAACGAGTTAAAATGTGATCTTTTTATCTTCATATCTTCATCCAATTGGTAATATAATTAACCATTGATGATGACGGGCAAAAAATAAACAACTTAAACAGCAAGCAACATAAAAGGAAAACAAAGCCTTAGGGAGAAACACACATTAAAATGAATGTAATATTGAAACCAGTAGTTGATCTTTACAATGACCTTTGACCATAAAACATAATACAATGGGAATTATAGCAGATGAGACTAATATCTTATTGAATGAAAAAGGAAGGGTGTACTTTCACAACTAATTCTCTTGTAGTGACTACAAAGCACTGATTTCCATACACTACCAAACAGCATTTGAAGCAACAAACACAGCTTTTTTTTTTTTTTTTTGGAAACCATACAAAAAATGAAACAATGTTCCCCCTGTGCTGCTAGCTTTGTGACCTCTGGGTTTATTGATTTTTCATAAAGCAGACCTAATATCTTGTTATCCTCCACAGCTACAGTTGTCCCCAAAAATGTATCCAATACACCTGGAGCTGTACCTTTTGATAAATGATGCTATTTGTATGCTGGGCTTTTGCCATACCTTTTGGGTTAGTGACTTACAGTAATAGCACTTAACTGATGCACCTTTTTTGATGTTGGATTTTCAAAGAGCATGATCACTTTGCAGGGAGGTCCTCGTCGGAAACCTGTCTCTCAGTGACCACTGTTGAACAATATGCCCTTATACTTTACCACCTATCCTCTAAAATCACCCGCTACTTACACAGGTCCAGTATTTTTTGGACCTTCATGGCTCCAGTGTAGCTGGAAAGTGGGTTGAGCTGTGCCATGTCATTTAGGGTCAGGCTGGAAAGTTGTTTCAGTCGATCCCACCAGAACCAATTGTGCACAAGATGGCTGTCCTTAAAACCCTGCTTTTAAGGCCCGGTCACGCCAGCATTTAGAAGAAACGTTCTACATTTTTGGGAAATATGTCCATTTGTTTCTTGCCGAGAGTTAGACAAGAAGATTGATACTCTCATGTCTGAATAGAAGGCCTAAATATGAAACTATCGCCAGCGGCTGACTTAGCTTGGCTTACAGACTGGAAACGGGGGAAATAGCTCGGTTGGCTCTGTCCCAACAACACAATCTGCCTTCCAGCACCTCTAAAGCTGACTAATTAGCACATTTACGTCTCATTTATTTAATGCGTTCAAAAAAACAAAGTGCAAAAACGTCAAATCACTGTTTAATGGAGGTTATGAAACAAACACATTTTTTTGGTCGGGACCAGTGACCTCCTGGTGTCTGGCAGCGATATATTCATTTCCCCAACTATAGCGAAGGCATAGTGGGATAAAGACCTGACCTTTGAAGGAACGGAGAGCCGGAGAGTCAAGCCATCGCAGCTTGTTAGCTGTGTTGCACCCTCCAGTTGCATTTAGCTCCACTCTGTCAGAGTATACAATTTAAATTTGCAGACAAAAAAAAATGAATTAATAGTTTCTCTTGCAACCTATTTTACAGTGAGCTGAATTAGCGAGCTGTTAGCTCAGCCTTTCCCCCTCTTCAATAGCTATTTATTGGATGAAATCATGTCCAATGCAAAGACATACTGTGAAGTGGCCGATTTGCTACTGTTCACAATTTGAGTAGTTGCTACACCAACATGCTTTAAATGACGTTCGGATGAATTTAGCTGCCTTGGCGACACTGAATCTCTGTGGAAAATCCAGCACCATTTAGATTTACCTGAAAATCTGAATCTAAACCTCTGACCTCCTGACACAAGTCAAATAACTCAACATAGCTTCAAACGTTTGAGTCACATTGAACATTTTATCAATTTTCATCGTGTCACTCATCTGCGTTACACCTTTATCGGCACGAGACTTTTATCGCCAGCAGCATGGAGCTTTTTCCAAGACATCTTCCCCCTGCCGGACACAGCAAATCTAGAAGAGGGGGTGAGAAAGAAGGGAAAAAAAGAGAGAGAGAGAGAGAGAGAGAGAGAGAGAGAGAGAGAGAGAGAGAGAGAGAGAGAGGCAGAGTGATAGATTATAAGGTGAAGATGGAAACAAAGATTGATGGAGAGAAAGAGGTAGCGTAGTAAAGTGAATTAGCTCCAGTGGATAAGGAGCTCTGTGCTGACTGCCAACTTTGCTAATCCTTCCCACATCTGGCTGGCGAAGACGCCGTGCGTAGATGTATGTGTGAATGTGTATGTGGGGGTGCTTTGTAGGGCAGGGTGCGTGTGTGTATGGCTGAATTTGTGTGTGAAAAGTCTGCACATCAGTTCAGCTCAGCTCATATGGTCATGCATGTGACTCCATATATTCTGCGTGGGTGTGTGTATGTGAATATGTGCCTCTGTCCATGTATACGTCATAAGTGTGTGTCTGTGTGTGTGTGTGTGTGTGTGTGTGTGTGTTTGTGTTTGTATGTGTGTGCTTGCCTCCTACAGCACAGAGCTGCTTTCAGAGCGATAAAATTGTCACGCTGAAACCAAACCACCCGCCCCTCCGGCGCTTTATTGGCTTAGTTTGGTGAATTGTTTCCGCAGCAAAATAACCTCTTATCTCCTTTAGGTCATCGTCTTTTTGGCTGTCAAGACCTTTTAAAGCTCTTTTTTGAGTAAATGTTTTGGACTTTGGCAAAAAGAAGCCTTTAACGTTTGTGTTGGAGTGAAAAATCAGGGACAAAAAAAATGTAAAGGTTTTGAAGTTAAAGGTTTTGAGGTTGAACCCAAATATCACAAAGAATTCCCTGTGGGGGACCGAGACTCACAGGAGGATTTTTATTAAAATAAAAGGCTTTTCTTTACAGAAAAACATAACACAAAGACAAACACACGCAACTAAACTACAAATAAAGAAGAGCAGGACAATTTGTGTATAGATATTTGAGCAAGTAACCAAAACAAAAGCACCAACAAACTGATATCGGCACTTTTGTATTATTTCTTTTCTTATTCTTATACACTTCCTGTATTGGAAGTATTACAGCTTTGCTTTAGGGAGCGCATCTGTTGCTCAGGTTTTGACAATGTCCCAGCAGTAGCCCCCTTGGCACAGGTAACTAAAATAAATCAAAATTAGAATGACTTAAGACAAAGACAAACTTAGATGTGACTGTAGCGAACTAAATGTGTGCACTCCAAATAGAAACTAATGTGCAGCCGACAACACTAAACTAGTGAGGTGTATGAATTTAAATCTATGTCACTATTTATCTGTTTGCTGGTGTATTTATAAATTATAGAAAACTAAGTGGCGTGCAGCATTGTTACCCACATTTCTAACAGGTGTGAGGCAGCAGGTGCGGCCATCAGTGCCTCATGGGCTTTACACAAAAAAATTAATTAGTCAACATGGATAGGTAGATATCCAATATACTGTAACATAGAAAATGGCAATAGTAATTCGCATACAGTTTAAGTCATGCTAGTGATAATACATTTGTATTGTATTCAATGGAAGCCGCTGTGCCTCTCAAACAGATGGAGAACCATTCAGAACAGCAGAGACTGTTCTGTCGGAGAAAGAAAGCGCTTTGCTAATTCTCTGAAAGCTCGTCAGGAGCTTTGCATTGTGGGTTCAGACAGGCTTCAGATGGTGCAAGTCCATGCAATGTTATGTCAGCTGGAGTACCTTGAAATCGGAGCAAATGCAAGGAGGTCAGGACGGGGCTGATGTGGTCATCGTTTTCAGTCAGGCTCACGTTCCAGCTGCGTCCGCAATGTTGGACGAGCTGCTGTTGCCCAAAGCTACATTTTGGTGAAGTCAGGGACAAGAGTGTTTTTTAAGGAATGAGATTAATGTTGCCAATGAAAAGTAGGTTCCAGCACTTTCAAATTAAAACATCAGAATCAAAAACTAAATATTGTGACATACTGTAATCCAGCTGTCTAATCGTTTTGTCATGTATTCATCCTAATTTAAACTCACATTTACATGTTGTTCTTTTCTCTCTCTAATATCTTTGAATAAGGTACTTTTGTTCTGCTTTTATTTAATGTTGGCCTTTGTTTTACATCACTTGTTTTACTTTATGTCCCTTAATCTTTGATATTAAGTGTATACTATACACACTGCCATTTAGTTTATTCCTATTTTATAGTATGAATTTCACATAATTGTGAAATGCCTGCTGGTTTAGGGGGAATATTAAACTAAAGGGATCTAGTGGAGCATGCTAGGTGGGCCTCTCAGCGCTCAACTTGGCCTGCGCATTATAATCAAACCACTTTGGTCAGCTGGCTGCTGTCATAAATATTAACGAGTTATGGGCAGTCCTACAAGTCTATCAGTGCTGTACTCGCTCATTCATCAGACCAACTCATCTGCAAATCCATCCCTGGCAAGACTCCGCTTTATCTGAGCCCACCAGCCCACATCTCCACCAGCTCCAGCAATTTCCCCCTCTTCCTCTCCTCCTCCCCGAAGCTCACACCTCCGCTGGCTGTAACCCACTCCACTGTGCGGCTGCCAGTGACTGCAATGACTTCCAAAATCCCCCAAATTGATCTTTTCATCCCAGCCATATCCTTTAAAAATAGGCTGTAGTCAAAACACTTTCTGGTTCCTGCACCTGCTGCCTTTCTTACATTTCCAAAACCACGCAGGCCTTCTCTCTCTACATCGTGTCCTTTCATCGATGCCTGCTTCTTTTCCAGTACATTTTACTTCGTGAAGTTTGGATTCCATCATGGGCAGACTGCCTTCTTTTTCTTCTTCTATTCATGACTTGATCTCAACCCTCCCCCTAGCTCAACTGTCACTGCAAATAAGAACTCATGACCAGCTGACTACAAGGTTAAACAAGCATAAATAATGAAATCATGATATTGCATCACTGGTGGTATCAACATAATGAGAGCATTATGATAATTAAACATCCTAATAAGCCGGGGTCACATTTAATCTCTTTGAGCTTGAGGTCAGCAGATGTGAAGGATGCCTGATCATAGAAACAGCACAGATAGAAAGAACACAACTGTTTCCTGGGAATATTCAGGCTGTGATTACACATCCAAATCAGTTCAACCTTGGTTCTTTTCTCCATGACGTCCAGTTATGTTGCGATTTTAAATTGAATTATCCTTGATACGATGCTAGTTTGTAACGTCTATCGGGGCTGATCTCCCGTGAAAGTCATTAATCGAGATTTTTATTTCCTGGATTGTTTGGCCTGGCCTTAAAATATTTTAGTTAGATAAAACTTGTGCTGCCTTTAGCTGGTAATCTGCCCTTTGATTCCAGTTCCTGGAGCAGGATCAATATATCTGTCACAGATATCAGCGAGCTGTCGCTAATGATGACAATGACTTTGCTGTTGACTCTGATTTGGGAAAAGAATGGATAATTAATATATAGATTTGCAGAAAATAGTTCTGGTCTACAATATGCAGGACATGTCCTTTCAATATCAAATTGAAAGACACCAGAATTTATTTCAACATGTGCTTTTGAAATAGTTTACTTACCAATTCAGGGAAATGTGTACGAATACCAGAACATAAGATTGTCTTATTAAACAATATGTATAAATAAAAGCAGGTTTCTATGATGTGACGACCCTCCTCCCATACATTAGTGTGGCTCTCCCCTTAAAGGCCTTCTTCATTCTGCAGCCTCGCTCTCTGGGAGAGGAGATCCTTTCTGCCAAACGGCATGACACTGATATTTCTGTTATTGCTCTACACTGCCACACGCACCCATGCATGCACTTCAGGACAGACAACTGATACCTACCCTTTGTGTTGTCTCGTTTTTGTTTGTGTGAAAATAGAAATGCTTTTCTTAGCAGCCAGCTCGTTTGTCTCCCTGGTTTGTTGCAGTCTCTGAGCATTAGGCATCATCTGGTGTCACAGAATTCACCTGCCTGAAGTCAACACAGAACCTAGGATCCACTCTTGTCTTTTTTTGGAATTAGAACAACCGGTGCTGTCCAGGCTGAGGATGAGGGTTCGATGATGTCATCTGCCAGCATTTGGTCAATGAGCCTCTTCATCGCCTGTAGTTTTGTAGGAGATACACGGTAGGGTTTTTGTCAAATTGGTACATCTCGGTTTAACAAAGATCTCGTGTTGAATGAGGTCAGTACCACCAGGCATCAGCATTGTCTTGAAGTTGTTTTAACAACTGCATTTTTCCATCAGGGTCGAGGTGAACATCCTGTATCACTTGCCTGAATGATTCCAAGAAGACTCCAAAGGTAATAGAAGAAAGGCTAGCGGGAGCCACAGCAGAACAAAATGCACATTGTTGGTGGTTCTGGTTCATGCCTGCTCAGCACCAAACACCAAACACCAAACAACTGGACACAGTCAGCGGTAGCTGGTGAACATAGTGGAACATTTAGGAGCTAAAGAGCTGGATATTTCCATCAGGAGATGGTGGAGACCAAATACAGAGCTAAAAGAGTGTGAATGTGGGACTTACATTCACTCGATGGCCCAAAACACGACGTCAACTGAATGATGAAGGGGCGCCGTTACTGTTGTATGTGTAAATGAACAACTGTTTTCTTTCCACTGCAAAATTGCAGGTTTAAATAGACATATATCTTAAATGCAGTGTGAGCAGAGTGAATTGAGAGTAGAGTGAATCTCACAAAGACGGATTGAATGATGGAACTATTCATGATATAAATATAGAGGAGAATAATAATGATTATAATTTACCGTAATCATGAAGCCCTACTACCTGCCCTGCTCGACCCCGTCAGTGTATGCGTTGCTGCAGTGAGCTTCTCAGCATTGAATCACACACACACAAAAAAAGACGCATTCTTGAGAAGAGCAACATACTTGAAACCTACTTAAGAAGCACTTAAGTGATGGTGGGTGGTTACTGGAGGCTTCCATTCATTCTGACCTGATTGACTGTTTTCGTTGATGTGTAGAACAGTTTATGTCCTCATTTTAACCTGATGATTTCTGATGCCAGGTTGCCCACAACAAAATTTCCTGTTTTCCTAGGTGCTGCAACACACATGGATAACTGAATTGTTATCATTACATTACTAACAGGTACATTTGGGAAACCCAGTCTGTTCTAGTCTTTCCAGTTCTACGTTGTAGCAGCTGTGGTGTGA
>NW_027176307.1:652500-695000 GCF_023349555.1 Cebidichthys violaceus | reverse complement strand
TGACAATAGACACCTTTATACAAAGATGGACCTGTGTTACATTATACCTAAATAAACAACATAGATGGGCTACTATCAGTACTACAACTGTGTGACAGTTGTAGTACTGATTCTTTCATTATTTGTATTTATTTATTTAATTATGCTTTAGTATTTTTCTTTTAAGTTTTTTCCTTTTTTCAGTTTTCTTTTATTCCATTTTAAGTACATGTGTAAAGTGTATACATGTAGGAATGTATATGTATTGGTATGCTGTGCACGTGTGTATGTGTATACAGTAGGTGACTATGTAAAGGTAGATGCATATATGTATATGAATGTGTATGTGTACATCTCTTTATGTGCATGTATGCATGTATGTGTACATATTTGTTTTAGAGGTCGTATGTCAATGTTCTATTGTGTTCAAAATGTAAAAAAATAAGTTCCAAAAACAAAATCTTTATAAAAAATAAAAAGTCACTGACTCCTACTTTAATGGAACAGCTGCAACATATATATATATATATATATATATATATATATATATATATATATATATATATATATATATATATATATATATAGCAGAGCATTTCACATTATTCTCAGTACTCAGAGAGGACAGTGCAGTCACCATACAACATTTGCAGCAGGACCGTAACACACAAAGAGCTGCACCTCTTGGCGCTCATGATTCAGACAACTCTGCCACGGTCCACGCGTCAGAAGAAAAAAAACACCACACGCAGCATGAGCTACCTTTTCTTCTCTGACAGAGGGGTGGGGGGGGCTGTCATGTCCTTGGTCAAGCACAGCGTTGTGCGCGGACGGCCTCAAAAAGCTCAACGCGATTCAAGGCTCTGCACTCACCTTTCACTGGAATCGACTGATTTCTCTGCGGCCCTCTCTTACAATGCGATACGGGTTCAAAAGGAGGTTAGGCGGCGGCGAACGGCGAACTCACTTTTTTTCGACATCAACACTAAAAGCACAGTTCTGACACCAAAGGTTTCAAGTGAGAGCAGAGTGTATTTGTGAGGGTGAAGCAACCATTCAGTGAGATCTGCGTTGACGATATGCTTCTGCAGAAAGCTCTGAATAAAGCAAATAAAACCCAAAGCAAAGTCCTCATGAATGGGCTGTTTTCTGAAATACAGATCATTCATATCAATATCGGCAAGCAGAGTATTTCCAGCTATAACAGACTGAGGGCGTCACATGTTAATTACCTTGCTCAAGGGCACCTCAGCAGCGTATTCCCAGCCGGCAGACAGTGTTCCTACATTCACCCGCCTCATGTATTATCCTCTCAACAAAAGAGAGCCGGAGTGAGGCGTTGCTCTTTGTAATGAGAGCTTCTCCAGAGTAATGAAACTTGTCTGGAACAAAGAGAACGGTTCTAATATCAAACTGTGTCCTATTACCATAATAACTGACCTTTCTATTGGCGGAGAAGGGGGGACATAGCCTCCGCTCTGGCCCAGTCCAAACCCATCGTCTTGATAACAACCTGGAATTAATGTCCAGCGTAATGGGGTGCAGGCAAAAGGAGCAAAGGAAAAGGTGGGAGAGGGTGGCGTGGGTGGTGGAAGACATGTCTTTACATGTAAAAAAAAGAAAAAGACAACACACAACAAAGGGAAAAGGGTGCTGTTGGTGGGGGGGGGGGCGGGAAAAGGAAGATAGGCTGGGTGGTGAGGAGGAGGAAAGGCGTCAGGGTACAGAGATGCAGAGATGTTTCAACAAAAGGTCTCATGTTGAGAAACACTCGTTCTCTCCCTCACGTTCTCCCTTTCCCCCTCATTATCCCTCCACAGGACAGACGAGGGAGGGGAGGGTGTGGGAGAGGGGGGGTGTGGGGGGGTGTGGAGGGAGAAATGACATTTTCATTTGTTCTTTTAAGGGCTCCTTATTATCACCTTTCAAGAGGACCCCCCTCATTCTCCATCTCTCTCGCTCTTCGTCTCTTTCTTTTTTCTCTCTCTTTCTCTCGCTCCCCCACACAATGGATTCAAATAGAAGTTTTCATTTTCTCTCTCTCTCTCTCTCTCTCTCTCTCTCTCTCTCTCTCTCTTCCTATCTGCTGTATCTCTCTGCCTCTCTCTTCCACATCTCTTGGCAGCTCTCTCTCTCTCTCTCTCTCTCTCTATTCTGCAGTATAATTGCATGGCTGATTAATTATAAGGGAATCAGTAAGAGTGAAAAGAGGAGTTGGCATTTCAACCTAGAGAGAGAAAGGAGCCCTGCACCTACACACACACACACACACACACACACACACACACACACACACACACACTCTCTCAAGACCACCAACAACAGGTTTTTACCTCTGCATTGTCTGGTAACAAGATGTTGGTCTCCCACACATACAAACACACTGGCTGTCACACACACACACACACACACACACACACACACACACACACACACACACACACACACACACTCCAGTTTTAAAGGGTCCCTCACACAGTTTTATCTAAAGTCAGTGCTAACCCTAATTCAACAGAGAGGGCGGTGGGTGAAAAGCGCCACATTGGCTGTTCATAAAAGCTACAAGATTATGTCCACACTAATGTCCAGCACCCAGTGAGCGCCTCGCGGCACAAGAAGACGTTCGCCACAGTTCATTTTCGATTGGGACGCGATTTAATGACTTAAGTCAATGCGCTATAGGCAGCTTGGGACGGCCCAACAACGTCAGAAATGGGAGGGGCTGAAAGTTGAAAGACAAACACATCACTTTATGGAAATTAGGGTTGAAGTCTCACCTGCAGGTTCTGTGATTTGCATTTATAGTGATTTACATGTCAAAGTAATATTACAAGGTTGTTTTTAACAGCTTATTCGTTTGCTCACATTGTCTGAATATAGTTCAATGACAAGAGCTATACAGGATTTTTGCGATTTGACTTTTTTAACGTGATTCGTACCCAACTGTCTTGGTGCAGGCATACTGTACATAATGGCTTGCATCATCAAACAACATTCACATCTTCAACACAAGATTTTAAGATTTACTCTGCAGGGCATTTGTGAAAGAAAAGAAAAGCCATTATTTGGGGCGTGAAAATGTAAGTTTAGTGAGGACAGAGGGAAAAACTGAGAGAAAGGATGCAAGTTCAAATTCAGCAGTTCATTGTCAACATTAAGTCTCCGCAGTTAGCGCTCTCATGAATATTCATAAGCAGATCCTAGCCAGTTGGCAGGTTGTCATGAGCTGTGCTCCATTTGCCGAGCCAGTCATCAAAACTCAAACTTAATGATCAGAGCGTTGCATTCAAGAGGACTCGGTCTGTACGAGCAGCATAATTCTGTCCACCAAGGACTCATCCACATTCTTTTGAAAATTTATTTTGATCAAATCCCTGATTCACTTTTGTAAAAAAAAAAATCTAAAGATAGATTTTTCTTAATCTTTAGATTTTATGGTATAATCGCAGTCTGGTCAAAGTCTACCTAACTGGTCAAGTGTACTTCATTTATATAGCTCTTGAAAAAGGAAAAAGGTTTTGAACCGAAGTTCTTCACAAAAACAGACATGTAAGCATAGACGTATCTAAATGGGGAAATAAATAAAGATATACAAAGAAGTTTAAAACACAAATTAAACCCAGGGTTTCAAACAATTAAAAGCCGGAGAATAACAGTGGGTCTTAATAAGGTGCATCTTAAAAGCATCGTGATGCTTGCAGCTTCCTTCTGCTTTCTGTTGTTCTAATCCGCTCCTTCAGCAGATACAGTCAAACATGTTGAGACCACGTTATCTGACATAATAACCCCCTGACAAAAAAATTCAAGCAGATGTTTGAGTGTGGTAAGCTGGTGATGTATATAACAGGCCTACGTGGCTTGGATGGGAATCTCTGAGCTCAGGATGACTGTGTACCCCGCTGGGGTGTTTCACCTCTTAGCTTTGCCTCTCCAAGTGGATCAATTCCATCGGTGGAGTTTGTCGCTGCAGATTGATGTTGTCGATGTTACTGCAGAACTCGGATTCTGGGGGGAGCCCTAAATCTCCAACCGTCTATCTCTCTGTTCCAGTTTGTTGTTGTGCCTCGAAATCAGCAGCTTTAGCAGAATCATTTTGGGCGTAGATTGTAAACATCCCATGACTCATCTTTGGGTCAAAACCAACTTCTACTCATCATTCTGTTTCCTAATTTTCTCTCCACCCTTTATCGTTCCTGATCGTTTACTGGAACTGGAGTCTGTCCGGTGTTTGTCCGTTTGTTTTAATGCCGCGTAATCATAATAATGCAGTGCAAGTGTGTGTGTGTGAGTCTGTGTGCATCTTACGGATGCATGGATTTGTACGTGATTTTTTTATATAAATCCCTCTATATGCTTTTGTTAATTTGTGCATGTGAGTGCATTCTGTTGTGTGCCTGTGCACACACATCCTTGATGTGATTTGATCAGACACCAATAAGAGCAAATCTCATTAACATCAAACTGCTTTAGTGCTAATCAGGTTACCGAGAAACCAGCCAGCCAATGGAAGCTACTAATGCCATTAAGTCGAGCCGTGATTGGATTGGGATCTTATTTCAACTTCCTGAAGGCTGCCAGCGTTTTAATCAATAAACACAACCGCGGTGATGTCACAGTCCGTTAGAACGGCGAGGCGGTGATGTCACAGCTCATTAAGATTGTAAAGATGGTGGAAGGGATGAGCAGAGGGGATTGAGGCGTTTTACCGTATAGTCGAAGCCGAGGAAACTCCACCTACACTCTTAAAAGATGTGCGAGGCTGCATAAAAGAATTGTGAAGAGACAGAAACACAAACGCAGCACATCCTTCATGATAATTACATGGTGTTGGCGAAGTGAATAGAAATATGCATGATTGGAGGGGAAGAAGGAAAAAAGGAGCTACAGTGGAGGGGAAAGGAGAGACTGTTGGTGAAGCGATGGGCGAGTGGGGGATAGAGAAATGCAGCAGTTGGAGGAGAATTGTAGGGCTTTTATGAATCTACTCTATAAATGTACGGAGACAGCAGGAGAAAGCAGAGGGCCTGGTGGGAAATAACAGAAAGAATTTCTGGTGAGAGTCCAGTCATTGTCTGAACACACCTCTGGAGTCTATGTAAGAGTGTACGCACAGCGGTGCTTCGAGCTCGATGTGAACACCGGCATGGTAAGACGCTCACAATGCGGATGCATAGCAGGTATACCGTTGACCGTGTTCACCATCTTAGTTTGTGTGCCAGTACAGATGTCGGGTTATTTCACACAATAATTCAAAACTTTTACCTGTTGATGGTTCTACAGAAACACATTATAATAATTTAATGATCAAAGTCATGTAGACTATGTAGAAAGTCTGTACAAAATGACTGAAGAGGAAAAGACAAGGGTTACAAAAGTCATTCCAGTTTATTCCCTGGGAATCATTAATGTCTTTCCAAGAATCCATCTAAAATGTTGATTTCAGCCCGGCCCAAAGTGCTGGACAGCGCTGCCAGTGTTGTACTGGGTTGTGCCTTCCTGCCGAGACTTGCATGCACCTTGAGGGATTAAATGTGTGCTGATAACCGCTCTCGATTCATAAATCTCTAGAAATAAAGTTGCAACGTGGGCACATTATTTGGCAGTGGTATATTTTAGCACTTGATGGTTCAAAACAAATGGATCCCCTCCTTTTTTTTTTGGTATCTCTCTGTTGGACTGTGGCCATCACTATTGGAATGCTATGTTGTAAACCTGGTGCAAGGACTTGCCCGCATCTGATAGCTCCCCATGTGATACATAGCTCAGTGATGATGAAGCACATTTTTTAAAGATACATTGTATGAGTAGAATCCCGGCAGGTAGAACATCTGTTCTGCTAAATAATGCACCCAGCTATTAAGTTCTCTCTCAGCATGTTATATTAAAAAAGTCTGAATTTAATAGATTAACACTAACCTGGTCTGAGTACAAAACATGTACTGACGAGCAATCGGCCCACGTTGTAACATTGTTTTGAGAGACCTATGAATCAAAAGCAGTTATCAGCACATAATTTGGCACATAGTGTGAATTTCATACAGTTAATAACGACCTCAGCTGAAATAACAGGGGCAGCGTTACTCATGCACTCATCAGTTCTACCGAACAATGAATTTACCTCTTAACACTCAGTAAGGACACTTTAGATCAAACTCAGAGAGGAATCAAATAGTGTTATCAGCACATGATTTGATCCACTTTGACAGAGGGAATCCGACATTCATTTTCTGCTTTTAAAACCTAATTTTAGAATAACAGCTATAACTGCCTGACATGCTTAATAAAAACACAGCGAAAAAACACCAAAGAGGAAGTGCTAACTACTGGGTTTGATAAAACACTGATTACTCTAAACATTCATAACTATGTACGTCGCCCAGACTACATTTGTTCTGAACTGTACTTTGTTGCAGAAATGATTTCGATGTCTGGTAGTTTTGCGCTTTACACTGTGCGAGCTCCCGCAGAGTGCATGCAGATCTCAGCAGGCAGGCACAGCTCAGAACAACATTAACAGAAAAAAAGAGAAATTAGAGAAATGGATGAAGGATAGAAGAGGGGAATCATCCACGCCTAAATTTTGAATTATCTTAATATCTCTAACACATAGTTTGAGCAGTTTTACATTTATGTTTCAGCAAGAAAATTACAACAGTTCCACAAATGAATTAGAATCACATTCAGTCTATACTCCCTCTTTAGAATGAGTTCATTAACTCCGCTCAGCTGTTCTGGATAGCTGAGACTAAAATAATCCTCTTTGCTGGTTTCATGGATTTCACTCATGTCATTTGGTATTTCCAAATAAACTGAAACACAATGCTATACACAACTGGGCACAAAATGGCCGCCTTATCAGGCCCACTTACTGGACTGTGACATTAAGTTAAAACAAAGCATTCTAGACAGTTTAATCCATTTAACCTGGCCAATCCTGTTGCGGTCACTCCATTCGGTGTTTGATTCTCTCCAATCGTCTCAATTTAAAGGCGCAGCCATGCTCCCGTCTCTCTCTCTCTCCGTCCGTCGCTCTCTTTCTCTTCCTCCCCCCGTCTCCTCTGCCTCAGATCGATGGCGAGGGCGAAAAGCTAATGACCCATCTCAGCAACCAATTCACTCAGCTCTGCCACACTCAGTACCTGTCTAAACCTATGAGAGGAGAGGAGAGGAGAGGAGAGGAAAGGAGAGGAGAGGACGGTTTATTTAGCAAAAACCTTTCACCTTCCCCTCTCAAACTGAAAGCTTTAAGTTCTCCTCAAGCACACGAAACACACGAAAAGCGGTGGAAGCAATTGTGTGAAAAATCACAAAAGAAGGCATGAGCGACATCCTTCCATCCTTCAGACACACCTCACAAAAGGTGGTCGGGATAGCGGAATTGTCTGTTTCTGAAAGGGGGTTTCGGCTTTGTTAGACAGTAGGACAAGTAGTTAATTCGAAGGATTCTGGGGCCTTTATCCCACCGACAATGCTTTCACTGTTCCCAAACTTTTTGGCTGGTGACCCCTTCAAATGAAGCAGTGTCTACTCGCCACTCCCCATCACAGGTTGAATATGTCTATGAGTTATTAATTTGTTGCTCAGATTGATCTCCCAGATTGGGCGCAACTGGATTAGTCTAAAAGCAGCATAACTTGTAAGCAAGCGTTAAGAAGGCTTTTAATTTGTACTATTTTATTCTCAATTCTGGCTGTAGTCTGCAGCGCTTCCTCTCAGGCTCTTCAAATATTTGTATGATTTTATCTGCCTTGCTTTTGCATCAGAATGGGCTCTCTTGCTCATCGATGATTTCCTGAAGATGAAAATGGTCGATGCAGCCCAACATTTTCATGCATAAATGCTTATTTTGCTACACTGAAAACAAAGTTTCCCCGCCTCTGTCTCTTGGCCTTCCTCTCGCTTCATCCATCTATCTCTCTCTGCCCCCCACCCTCAAGTTCAGCTTCAGTGCCTATCACATCTAAATTCATTAGTGCCTCAAGAGATATGTGTGTGTGTGTGTGTGTGTGTGTGTGTGTGTGTGTGTGTGTGTGTGTGTGTTTGTGTGTGTGTTTGCGTGTGTGTGTGCATCATCAGTGCTAAATGATTATAAAGCATAGTTATTAAAAACTGCCATAATTACCATGCCCGTAGCAAAAACACTGATATGAATTTACCTCCTCTCCTCTCCATGGGCAAAGACGCACCCACACACACACACACACACACACACACACACACACACACACACACACACACACACACACACACTAACACACAGATTCTTGTAATGTACATGTAAGCACACACATTTACGGCGACACAGAGGGAGACAAACATGCAAAGGGGAGAGCTACAGGACACACACACACACACACACACACACACACACACACACACACACACACACCTCTCCTCTGGCAAGAGCAAACTCTTACACAGACTCCAAAGCTTGATGTCATTTTTCATGTTCCCTGTCCTCTCTTGCCTGCTGTGAATGTCAATTATAAACCTTATGACCGCAAGTTTGGGACTTACCCATTCTTTATACTCCACATGATCCACAGGGAGACACGATCACGTCATTGTATGTGAAAAAGATGGCGGTGAGGGTATCTGTTCCAATATCAAAACTCATATCACACCAACAGCACTGACATTTGGAAAAAGATTGAAAGCGTTGATTAAATCGTTGGATTGTTTCACGAACCAGGAAGAATGACACTGGTTCTCAAAAGATACGCTGTGCTGCAGTTCCAAACCATGAACTAATGAGCAGCTTTTGCAGAGGAGTGTGTTCACACTGAAGAAGGGAAACTGTGAAACCAGTAAGCATATGAAAAAATGGAGGTGCTACTCAAAAAAAAGGAAACGAGGACAGTGAGGGCCACTCAATAATTAATTGAAACAGTAATATTTCTTTTTGTATATACTAATTATTATTTGTGGGATTTCCAACAGTAAAAACAACGATACAATACATAAACACCTGCATGTATGAGTGAATAGATTCAATAAAATAAATAATAGGTAGACATTGGCAGAGGTAGTGATGATACTAAGAGGGCAGTATTAACAATACGACCACAAGAAACAAATAAAATAAAATAAGATAATAAATAACTAGAGAAGAAAAGGACAAAAAGAAACAGAATACAAAGATACATCCGATAAACAAAACATGTTGGAGACAATAACATACGAGATATAATGTGTGCTACAAGCATGGGGAAACCAGGGACTTAAGAGGATATTGGTGTAGTACAAGGGGTCCAGCTGCAGGGTCCTATCAGCCAAAAACATCATTGGAATATACAGGAGAGTCTACCCACTTCCTCCTCTGTAACCTACCAATAGCAGTGCACCCACCTCATCAACGGCCACCACATCACTGGGTATAGCAGGGAGGACGAGGACTCCTCCAGAGCAATGGAATAACAATGCTGGCTGGCAGTGTGAGAAAAGCCTCAACGAAAAACAAAGATGCCAGTGAATGGTCAGCGGGTGGGACACCAAACAGGCCAACTAGGGGTGAGGGGTGGATGTTTGCAGGTGTGATGACTGAGAGTGAGCCAAAGACGGGCTTCAAAGCGGAGACAAAAGCAGAGGTAGGCTGCTGTGGGTGAGATTAGCTGGTCCTACGAGACGTTTATCATAATTTGGATCGGTGCCAGGATAGATGCGAGCCAGTTTGCTTTTAAACAAGTGAACTGCTACTTTCATTGTAAGACCCTGGGGCTCAAATAGATGTGTGGAAATGTTTCAACACTGAGTGCCAAACCTCAGTCTCTATCACTATTTTGATGTTTTAATATTTTGAGAAAAAAAGAAAAAAAATTCAAGTAAACATCATTAATTTCTTTAGAAAAAAAAAGTCATAATAAAACAAGGCAGGTTGCTTTGAGAGCAAAATGTTATGTTATGCTCAAAATATTTTTGACATTGAATATATTCTGACGTAATTCCATTCCTATTATATGAGTCATCTTGTGAACGATCTTTAGTAAACTAACAGTTATTACTGTAAATGTTTCTGCGTATATAGCTTGATGTGTTTCAAAGTCACAGTTTGATTGATGTAAAAGGGCAAAAGTACTGCATCATTTCCTGTTCAGGCAAAATGATAAAGTGCAATGATTTCTTTTATACCAACTGCAAAAACAATATAGTAACAATAAGTTTATACTTATGGTGTTCTGACTTGTATTACAGAATTGGGACAGAGCCATAGGATTTCCACATAATGCAGTGGTTTCCTGCTTCCACATTTAATCCCACCCTGAGAATGACTGCACACTATGACATCACCACCAGACAACATTCCGACCATCCAGCTTCCACACCCACTTATGCAGCAGTCATTGCATAATGTGACCGTCAAATTACTGCATCTTGAGCTGAATCAAGCTAAACTGGTTGATCAAACCGCGCAAGGAGCCACACGATATATACGGAACTACTTCAATAACACACACAGTTTATGCAACGTTGACTCTATCATCTGATACTCACACCCAACTCCTATCACCGGCACTGGTTCAAAAGTGGCTGCCAAGCTGTCCGAGACAAGTGACGCAAGCTGGTATGTCAGGTTTTCATGCTTCACATACTGAAGTAGTGCACTGGTGTCAGACTTGTAGCCATGGCGTTTTTGACCACTAGTGGCGCTGCAGTGCAATGCATTCTGGTGAAAAACACTGAATGTAACCTGAAAACTCCACAGGGCACCTTTTACTGTCAAAAAGTAACTCTATGAAAACCCTTCGTCTCGATGGATCATATTCTTCGTTAAAGGTTACATGGAACAACATAAAGACTAAATGCCATGTGGATGTATTAGACAAAAAAATTTAAGTACTCTTTTCATTTGCAGCTGTATTTGTACTATGAAATTTCCTTGCAAAAGGAGACAAAAAATCAAAACAAGCCAATCGTTTTCACGCCGTTGTAAATGTTGTAAATGAAGAGCAGAAGCTGACACAGACCGAGTAGAACCAATGGTGATGGGCTCTCGCAAGAACTACAGACCTGATGGTCGGCCTGATAACGGCCTGATAACCAACTGTTGGCTTAGTTTGTCTGGGCCCTAACGGTAAAGGTAGAAGTGGGTTTAAACCCGCAAAGAGTTTCACAAATAATGAATCGCTGCCTCTAAATATCAGCCTTTGGGAGTGAGTAAAAACACAGCGCTCTGCTCGATTCGTTCCTGGTTCATTCTGACTGCTGGAGGCTCAATGTTTTTGGTTTATCTGCCTGAAAACAGACGCAACACACACACACACACACACACACACACACACACACACACACACACACACACACACACACACGCACACACACTCACTCCCACCATCCACCTGTCGTTACCAGCTGGCAGATACACCTGGTTCACTGGCATCAGCCAAAAAGATGGAACGTTACCATGGTAACCATATGGTGTTGGCCTGGCATGGTGGGCATTGTCATGGTAACGGCAGAGCAGACAAGTGGGCAGTGCCAGCCTTATAGGCCAAGCTGGACCAGCAACACACACACACACACACACACACACACACACACACACACACACACACACACACACACACACCGATCTTGATAATGCTGATTCTTCAAAGCTCCACACAACATCAAATACACTCTTAAACTAATCATCTCTCACATTCGGATGTCTTTCAGTGTGAGTTTCGTCACTTCCTGTCATCCATTGTTTTACATCAACCTGTGGACAGACCATAGAGGCTTTTATTTCCTGCATCTGCTGTACGATACAGCCAGCGTTGGTCTCAACCTGGAAAAATCCTTTTTAGCTACAGCAAAAAACCGAACACCAATCTTGTAAATTATCACTTTAGAATCAGGTTCACAGCTTTGAGTGAAGCCAGGCACTGGACAAAAACACAGCCAACTGCGTCTGCCTTGGAATCTATGAGCGCTGTGAGCAATGTGAGAAATGATGGCTACAGTTGAAGTGTGGACTAACCCTTCCCCCTCATGGCTCAGTGCCCGGCACAGAGATGGGAATAGTATCTGTGAAGTGGACTAGTCATGAAAAGATGGGAATAAGACATTTAGCACATTGCAGGTTAAAAAAAAAAGAAATGGTGACCAAGAAATGATGAGACAAAGTTGTACTCCTAAACAAAGCCACTTCTTCAGCACGTTCAACAACAAAACCATGAAGACATTGTTGTTGGATTTTTATGTCACACAGGTGGTCAAATTGACAGACAGTGCAAGGTGATGTTCCTTACAAAAGGGTTTTATACTGTCATGATTGCACCGATGATCACTGGTGCTTTATTCATTATTTTTTTGGCTAAGTGTCAGGTCAGGCTGCATGAAGTTTCCTTCAGCTGGTTGTTGGACAACTCTGCAACATCTGTCCACACCAGTGAGCACAATACCCAGTGTTGCACTGTGTTGCAGGATGAGCTGAAAAACTGGCTCCAAGTATATGCGTGTAGTAAGTGTGTGTGTGTGTGTGTGTGTGTGTGTGTGTGTGTGTGTTTGCACACTCCCACAGCAGGTTGCATACCTCAGACCTGAGTATGCATGAGAGAAATAACACACAAAAATGTTCTCTCCCTATCCGTCTTTTTCTCAAACATGAACACACACACACACACACACACACACACACACACACACACACACACACACACTCACACACAGTAGTTTCCCACCAAAGCTGCAACCTTGAGACTGAACATGAACATGCAATGCATATCTCCGGTACACAGACCCCAAATGGTTTTACTCTATGTATGTGTGGTAACGTGGATCTTTGCCAACTCTGTCTACAAAACAAAACCATTCTCCTCTCCTCTCCTCCCCTCTCCTCATCCAGATGCAGAATATTTTATCTTTGAAAAGAGTTAGAAAAATACCCGTTGGAATTGATGGATTTAAATAATAAACTTGGCTCATGACTGGTAATATTACCAGAGCGGCAGACTTAAAACCTGAACTTGGACCAGAGTCAGACATAGGTCATGAAATTTAGGATCTTGAGAATTGACTGCTACGAGGATTTGGACTATTAGATGTTGGAGCAATAAAACAAATAAATAATACAGCCCTGGGAACGCCATGCACAGCAACACACATTTATATTTAGTTATTAAGACCATTGAAAACATTTGGTCTCACAAAAAAAAAGAAAAAAGTTTGATAAAAAATGCTACCTGAAGATCCACTTACTATTTGTTCTGGAGCTTTCATCCATATCACACAGCAGATAGGTGTTATGATTCCTTCCAATGCACTTCTGGGACTTCTCATCCTTAAATTTAGGCATGAAAGTTCATTCTTGACTTTGGAAATAGTAGTTTGACAAAAATACAAGCCCAACTCAAGGTCAATGTACTATCTTTTTCTGGACCTTTCAGGAACATCACATGGTCTTCATCAGTGAAAGTTGACGTATATGCTCCAAAAAGTGCTAATTTAAACTTAATTATAACAGCTTTGTAGCTTCTGTTTCAACAGACAGACAGAAAAGACATGTGCGATGGCTAAAAGCTCTGAAAAAAGCTATGGGGAACATAATTTGGGATTGTTTGATAAAACGGCTATTTTCTTTTCTTTCATGCTGAACTATGAGCACAGTTTTAAAGGGAAAATGTTCAAATGTCCTGCTATTTAAAGCAATATTCAGAAACCTGAATTAGTCACAACTGACCTGCAGTTTGCTTAGACTTGTGACTCAACTGGACTGACTCAATAAACGAAAAAGAGTTTTTGGTCATTACCGGACTGATTACTCTAAGTTCACTTTTGTTCAATGTGGTTTTGAAGTGGATGTGCTGAATTATTTGTTAAATACCTCTCTGCTCTCCTAAAAGCTAAAAAAAATCTTAATTTAATGTCTGAGAATGAATGTTGAATGAATGTTTTTTCCAAAGGTGCTGGCAAGAGACTTTTTCTTCATGCCTGCTGAATAGACTTTTTGTTTTATTTGTATTTATTCATTTTTTGAGGGGAAGGTTTTTTGCAGTGTTCTTCTGTCTCTATCTTTGACTTCCAGCTGTGGTATTTGGGTTTTATTCCAGCTTTCCCCGTATTTGTTGTGTTTTTCAGACTTTTGGCCTTCAGAAGCGTCTGCATATTCACTTCACTCTTTTCTCCTCTTAATTTCATCCTCACCTGAGTTTGGGGGCTGCCATGCTTTTCACCGTTAAGACATGGTTGATGATGGATTGTCAGTGCTAGACCTACATGCCAACCCAAAAGGTTTTGAGGATGCTTAAACTGCATTCCTTGAATGGGTTCGTCTGTGTATTTTTTCATGTCACATCTTTTTTGCCCCTCACAAAGTAACATGTTAGATAAGGGCACTGTGTCCTTTTCCTAAAATAGTTTAAAGTCCACTGTGGTGCCTGAGGTCATATTCAGCCGTCAGTAATACACATTAAATATCACTAATTGAAACTCACTAACACACACTATACAAACGAATCCTCCCACTTGTCCTTTAACACACCTTCCACCTTTATCTAAAGCTGCACGAATGCATGACTGTGTATTGTTCAGCTTGGCTTTCATTCTCTTATCAACTGCGTTTCCAGCAGCATCAGCTTGTCATTTTCAACAAAAAAGGCTCTCATAAATCCTGTTTACACTTCAGCACCAAACAGCCGGCAGACAAAGTAAGTGACTACCTGAATCTCATTCCTCAGTTTCTTACGACCTCAATTCCTTTCCTCACCTCCTCTCCTTGCGTCATCTGTCCATTGTTTAGTTTGGATTCAGTTCACAACGCTTGTATGTTCCAGGTGTGTGTCACACCTCCTTTATATCACGGATGCCAAAAAGACTTCCACAAAGGATACACCTGTGCATCTTCGCTCATAGCTCCCCCCCCACAAGCCTCCTCTCTCCTCGAGATGCATTTTAGGAATTCAGACACCCTTCAACATGGCGCACTGACACCAACTTCCGGTGGACGGAGGAGAGAGGAGACATGGAGGCACGAAATAGAGAAATGAGAACAGCATTTAGCAGCTAAAGAGCCACATTACTCCTTTGTGAGAAGGTGGAGACCAAAAACAGAGCTAAAAGGAGAGTTGATATTGTACTTTGGTTCATCATGAGGCCAGAAACTACAAATGGATGATGCTGCTGCTCCGTGTCTGTTGAATGTGTAAATAAGCAAACGTAAATTCTGAATTTACAGGGAAAATAACAATTATTATAATTAGAATTGAATTGATTTTGTTGCTTTCACATTTTCAACCGTTGAATCATTTTGCTATTTATTGGTTTGTTATGTCCAGCTGGGATTTTTATTTACTTGCTTTAATCAAGGACATTCATTATGTATGTATTGAAGCGCCTTTGTGCTTTATCAATTTGTCAGATCTTTTGATGACATTTTTTCTGTCTTGTCAAATTAACTGCATAGTTGTCAACTTTGAAGGCAAAATCCCAGGAACAGCCAGTGTCAAGTTCTCTTAATAACAATTTAATTCATTTTATTTTTAATGCGGTTTTTCAAATGTTGAAATACTTTTTTTCTGCATTGGACGGACCTCATATTCATCAGACCAGAGTGAAGGTTGCACCTTTTAAATAACCTAGAGAAAACAAATTGTCGTTTCTATTCAGACCGTGAATGGATTGAAGCCTAAATCAAAAGACACGACCTCAAGCTCTGCTCGGTCCTTCCTTTATTTCCCGGTCCCTTCATAGCAACTAAGATCAGAGCAATATGACTTTTGTCTTTACTTATGTGGTTGATTGAATGTTGTATTAACACTCACATTAACACATATTTGACTATTTTCATTTCTATGACATATTTTCACAGATGTTTGGCTTTTCTTTACAACCAAACTCCTCTGACTTAATTGTGTCCACATTTACTGTAAAGTCTCATGATCAATTGAATGACAACAGACAATCATAAACTCAATTAATTTTGAAAACTGAACTTGTTTCAAATCATCTTTAAACTTCTAGTTATCAGAGTCAAAGCCATTTCATACAGTACAGGACTCATCCAAAGTGAGGTACAGCCTGATGGATTTTACGTTTCCATTTTCTATGTATTGTAAAATTCAGCTTTCTAAAAGTACCTGAGGAAAGAGGACAAAGTCATTCTTGGCTTCTCTGTGTCTATCTTCAAATAAAGCATATGACAGACAGACAGTGGAGGAGGAAGAAGTTGTCCTGCTTTAACAGTCGGGAATAAAATAACAGGAGAGTCACAGAGCTGTCAATCAAGCAGTGGTCAGAGGGACGCTGAGATGGACAGAGAGCTGTACGGGTTGTATGTGTGGTTTGCCCTGAGAAAAGACTAAGAACCTGTGCTATGCTAACATGCTGATGTTTAGCAGGTATACTTTATTCCTAACATGCTAACATTTACATACATAACATTAACACATTCTAAAGGGGGTCGTGAATGTCATGACAATCCATCCAATAGTTGTTGAGACATTTCTATCAAAATCACAAATGTAAACCTCATGGTGATGCTCTGGGAAACATAAATGTCTTTAGAAAAACTTGTGCCAAGATGAAAGGTCAAGGGATCACTAAAGTCATTAGGATTCATCATCTGGGAACCATGAATATCAAATGTTCATGGCAATCCATTTAATAGCTGTTTCACTACAACACAAAAAAAAAAAGTCAGCTGGTGGCAAGCTCATGTGGTTGTTAAAGTCGGCAGGCTTTAATCTTAGGGGACATGGAAGCGTCTGTAAAAAGTTCATGGCAAACCATCAATAGCTGTTAAGATATTTCAGTTCAGACCAAAGTGATGGACCACCCAAAAGACAGACATTGCCTTCCCTCGAGCCATGCTGCTAGTGAGGCATTGGACATTAAAAAAAAAGATGTGTCACTGAACATAATCTGGGGGTTTTGAAAACAGTCCAATATTTACATTTTTATCTGGTGATAGGCTTGGCCTAAAAACACAGGAGCTTCCTCTGCAATCCATCATAGACCAGACGCTGGATGGTTCATGCAGTTTCAAAATTGCATTGAGCGTCTGGTGAGCTCCACTGAGTGCTGTGACGGGTTAGATTGCTGTAAATCACCTGCACAGGGAAAAAATGTACTGCACTGGGTCAAAAGGGGTCCTTCCCTGCTTCCAAATAAAATATATATTTATGCTTGCTGTCCATTTCCAGCACAGGATTTCTTTTTTTCCGCTTGCAGACTAACTTTCTGTCCACCATCTGTTATTACACAGCAACGACAACCTGCCATGTTTTTTCTCAGCAGGCTTTCGCCACCTGAACCCAGATAAGTGCTGCAAAATGATAGTTTTGTTCGTAGAAGGGATAAAAAGCAATGGCGGGAGAGATACAAACATCTTCAAATCATTGCAGACCAGAATTCACACTGTGAAAGACAATGTTTGGTCCAAAGGCTTCTGAAAAAGAAATATAAGAAGTAGAGAACATCCTTTAATGTTTTCCAAGTAATAAAATCCATGTCTGTGATATGTTGCACAGAATAGAAGATCTGACATTAAGAGTGAATATTTTCCAAAATAAAAAGTTTTTGAAACTGTTCTATCTTTGAAATGTATACTTCAGATACATATTACAGCTGTCGAACACAGTTTGGTATTTGGACAGGATAACAAAGACATTCATGTCTGCAAATAGAGTTGTGTCCATTGTGTATTTTCCCCACGCAAAATACATTTTGAGCTGAAAGTACCGCCAGGTATGCTCAGATGATTTCAGCTCACTGTACACAAATCTGCAAATGTAGCAGCTGCCTGCATCTATACATACAAATGTACAATGTGATGGCAGTGCGTTCGAGAAAAAAACTGCAAATAAGAACCTGAAACCTGCAACTTCAGCAAACATGATACACTGCTCACTATAATGGCAGGGTACCAGCACCGTGTAACAATAGCAAATTCACATTTTGAAGCAAAGTAGTAGCATCAGAGTGATATTTGGTGAGGGGGCGCTCATGTTTATTTGAAGGACACTTAACATTCCAGACCAAACAGTCAATTTACTGTTAGGACAGTCAGAAAACGCCCATAAATACCAGCACACCAACCATCCAGCAATGCCATTGTCTCTGCTGAGACCCAAGTTTGCCTGTGTGAATATTCTTGTCAGAAACTTGGGAGAAGAGATTGTTCACACCTTTTATGTGGGAGAGGTGGAACTAAGAGAGACAAAACATGCAGAGAGGATACACGGTGGTACCCTGCTCATATATTGCCATCCAAGCCACATATTTTTAGCTCGGCTGTGTGCCATGTCAAAACATCTATTTTGCCTTTTTGTCAGGCGCCTGTCATGATGCCATGATGTCATCCAGCCTCACTTTGACACGCACGGCTGTCACCACTGTGTGCAGATGGTGAAATGTGGGAAAATAATATGTTTTTTGTTCTATCTGGAGCATACAGAAACGGGTGCAAACAGTATAATATACCACATAAGCAATTGTATATCCGGATAATGAATCGCAAACGTGTACGCGGTTTCTCGTGATGCATTTCATGGGAGTGACGCCGAGATCGAACACTGGCCGATGGTATGCCTCTGTGTGCGGCATACACCGATCCCTGGACTGGCATGCCACTAATTTTCCAACGGCATATAGCGTTTCATGAAGGCAGGTGCCACTTGAAAGTTCATATCAGTGTTACTGTATATGCCGTTGATATACCTATGTATGTATGTATGTATGTATATATATATATATATATATATGAGATAGCCTAACGTTGGCCATAATATCAGTATACATCAGCAAATACGAAATCACTTTATTGTCATTTCAAAAGCTTTGCATGTATCCCAACAAAAAAAAAGACGAGGTAAAATAGATACGTTCCTTTATTTAAGATGCTGTGTTGCGCTGCTTTGTCAACAAAGTCAGAAAAAAATTTATTTATCATTTATTATTATTTATTTATATACTATTCGTGAATTAAACCAAATTTGCATTACATTTGCATAATCAGTGGACTTCCACTTTGAAGCGGCACCTGCCTTCAGGAAACGGAATATGCCGTTGGAAAAGTTGTGGCATGCCACTCCAGGTATCGGTATATACCACTGAACACGGTGCATACCACCCCAGGGATCGGTATATACCGCTGAACACAGTGGCAACCACTCCAGGTATCAGTATATACCGCTGAACACGGTGTCATACTACCTCAGGGATTGGTATATACTGCTGAACAACAGTGCATACTACCCCAGGTATCGGTATATACCACTGAACACGGTGCATACCACTCCAGGTATCGGTATATACCGCTGAACACGGTGTCATACCACCCCAGGTATCGGTATATACCACTGAACAACGGTCCATACCACTCCAGGTATCGGTATATACCACTGAACACGGTGACATACCACCCCAGGGATTGGTATATACTGCTGAACAACGGTGCATACTACCCCAGGTATCGGTATATACCACTGAACACGGTGCATACCACCCCAGGTATCAGTATATACCGCTGAACAACGGTCCATACCACTCCAGGTATTGGTATATACCGCTGAACAACAGTGCATACCACTCCAGGTATCGGTATATACCACTGAACACGGTGACATACCACCCCAGGTATCGGTATATACCGCTGAACAACGGTGCATACTACCCCAGGTATCGGTATATACCACTGAACACGGTGCATACTACCCCAGGTATCGGTATATACCACTGAACACGGTGACATACCACCCCAGGTATCGGTATATACCGCTGAACAACGGTGCATACTACCCCAGGTATCGGTATATACTGCTGAACACGGTGTCATACTACCCCAGGGATCGGTATATACTGCTGAATAACGGTGCATACTATCGGCCATGTTTTGACCTCGGCGCTCCTGTTTTATGGGCTGAAACCAGGGATGTTAAGGTCATCCTTCAACCAAATGCTGAGGTAGTTTAAATCACTTTTTGACAGAAAGGTTCTTAGCATAAATAAAAAAATACAGTTATATTCACAGTCCACAAACTGTCCACAAGGTCTCGTTTAAATCAAAAAGAAGCAGCTGCTGGCTGTTCATCTTGATGACGTTGCAGATCCAAGCCTTGGTGCCCTGGTTTGTATCGCTGAAGTACTACAGAACACTTTTATGTCTCAGTTGAATCTTTTTTGTACTGTAAATAAGCTCAATTTACAGACATTAACATCAACACAAACATCTGATAATACATATAGCCTTTAAATCAGTTTCTGATAATATCTTTTTCTTTTCCAGTCTATTCTACTTTATATTTTCTTTATTAGCAGGGGTGCCTTTAGGGGTAGGTGTGGCTAAATGGTTCCGGGGGCCCAGAGCAGGACAGCGGTCCTGGACTGTGCCAGGATATTTTTGTGTCAGAACGGTTGTCAGTGAGCCGACCAGAGCTGTCCCTGTTTATTCATTGGCAAGAATGTGTTTCAATGTTTAAACCTATTGACTTGTCTGGCCACGTGGAGGCTGTGGAAATTTTTCGTCTCTATTGCCTTTCACTGGTTCTCAACATGGCGATGGCTGAGCTAACAGTACAAACAACGGCAACAGTGGCGACAGAGCTAAGGTGTATACCTGAGGGTGAACCGGAGGGTGGGCAGTACACCTCTGTAGAGCATTCACAAACATTCACTAAAACCATGCATGGCCAGCCCGGCTATGTCAGCAAAGAATGGAGAAGCTCAGATTACAACACACAGAGAGGGAGGCAAATAGTTGTTTGCTGCTTCATTATTGCTCTAAATATCAAATTTCGCACCTTTAGGTTAAAGTAACAACACAACATAAGAAAAAACTACTCCATTACAAGTGAAAGCCCAGAATTCAAAAACTTTAGCTTGGTAGGAATACAAAAGTATGATCTGAAAATGTACTTAAAGTAACAAAAAAGTACTCATCATGTAGAATGCCCTGTTTCAGAAAGTTTTAGCATTATGTATATTCAGTAGTAGATCATTATTATTGATGCGTTAACATTGTTGTAAAGGTAAAGCTTATTTTTACTTTTATTATAATCTATAGCCTAACAAACAAACATCATATAAACCGATAAAATGTTATGCATAAAACCGTTTTTGCCTGAAAAGTAACAATAACTGTCAAATAAATGTAGGGGAGTAAAAAGTAAAACGTTTAATGTTTGAAGTAAAAGAAATGGGAATGCCCAAGTTATTAAGAGCAAGTACCTCAAGTAAAGTACTACCACCACCGAGTATGCATGCAAATAGGAGATATAGTTTGACAATTGAATTACCTGATTCACCTAATGGTGAAAATAAATATGACAAACAATACTCGTTGCCCCATACAATTTAGATGTATTGTCAAACGTTAAGTGGTGGATGTGATTACATTCATGTGCAATTTATGAAAAAATTTGAATTAAAAATTAAATATTAATGTGAAACATATAATATAACAATTAAGTGACACAATAACACAAAAAATGCAACATTGAAACAATACCCATTACACTACAATAAATACGTGTTTTGCTACATTGTTTCTTTTAATTTGTGTTTTTTTTTTCAATTAACTCCTGCCTCGTGACGTCACACAATTTCTCTGCTGCGCTCGCTCGCTGTGCCTCTCTCTCTCTCGCTCTCTCTCTCTCTCGCTCGCTCGCGCTCCCTCACTCCGCGTGAAACAAAGTGTAGTGTCCGCGAGAGCCCATAGGAAGCGAAAAGAGAGAAACCGGAGAAAGGAGAGAATGGAGCGGTTGAATCCACAACAACAGGAGGAATAATAACCCACGATTAAAAGAGAGAAATAAAGAAGACTGAAGACGGAGGCGAAGAGGGAGAGAACTCGCAGGAAAGAACTTTTTCCGGGGGGGAAAACTGTTACAGACTCAAACGCGGCCACGTTTTAAAACATGGATACACTTTTCTCCGTATTCCTGGGACTCCTGTTTCTCTTTTCGGCAGTTGGGAACATCTCCGGCCAGATACCGACAGGTAAGGACGAGCACGGGGAAAATAAGACAGTTAACGGTGTCTTCTGTTTGGAAAGTTTGGACTATTTTTCTCGCTTTTTTCTCCATCCGTGTAAGCGTATGCATCTCTTTGACAGGTGTGTTTAGGTGCAGCAGAAAAGTTAGGCTCCGTGTTGAAAAATGTACCGTCGTGCCTGTTTTATCGCTTTGTGGCAAAAAAACAACAACCCTCGGATGCGAGACATTCACGATTCGTGGAGTGAAGGAGTTCTTTTTTTTGTCACCGCTTGCTATAATAGGAAAGGTTTTTCTTGCGTTACTAGCGAGTCGTAGGTTATTTAAAAGCTTCTGTGAGGCGGTCGGCTCTTGTTTGAACTCAGCCTGTTTGACAAGTAGTTCGGTTTTTACTTGCGCATAACGACCCAATAGTTCGGTTGTACACTCTTATCTTGAAGGTTTCAAACTAATTAACAATATTGCTTGAAATATGAATACAGCGTGTATTAGAAGCAGAGTGGGACGCTTGTGCAGTGATAAGAAACACCGTTGAGCCGTGCCACCACCGCCTCGCGAGCAGCGCGTGAATGGAGGAAAAAAAGTTACGGAGATCGCACCCTAATAACCACAATATCCGCAGTTAATGTCCCGGTGATGGCTTGTAATATGCACATTTTTTACAGTGATCTGGTCGGTGTGGTTCTCTGTAGTCTGTGGTGTGTTTAAAGTCTTCAGAGAGGACTGTTGGCTCTTCTGTACGAGGCAATGGCCGTGAGCTTCTCGGCTCTTTTGCAAACCAAATGATCCTCCTCTGCTCCAACTTTATTCGCGCTGAATGCAATAAAAACCTAATGTTGGGGGGAATATCGCCTGTACGCCGATCGCCTGTTTGATTGCATGGATTAATCTATTTTGCGCCGCGTTGTTTAACTTAAAGGAGAGAAAAAGATGAAGAGGAGTAATTTTTATTCCGAATACACCGGTTTTTATCTTTTATACAATCAGACTCTGTGAAGATTTATGATGTCGGATGTGTTTTTTTTATGGGCTGTCAGCAATGCGGAGGGCATGAACCTAAACTCAAAAATAGTAATAGTTAAACTACATGCAACCGTGTGCACGACCATGACATTACAACTCTTCAATAAATTATCCGTGGATGCATGGGACCTTTTCTCCTGGACTTTAGTTCAGACAGTGACCCGCTTCGCAAAGTGTCTCTGCTACCGTTTCGTCCGTCTATTCTGCAGAAACACGTATGCACTCCGTGGAGAGAGAGGGAAAAAAACTGCTGCCTGCAGCGCTCCGGGACAATGCCAATATGCAAAAGTACCCTAAATGAACTCCAGAAGGGAACACCCTATAGACGTGTTTTCTGGTGCAGGACTGATCGCACGCGGAGAAAAAACAAAAGTCCGTATACATTTTTTTGTTCTGCAGCTTGCGCGGTGTCTCGCGCAGGCAAAAACTCTCTCTCGTACCTGCGTCTCCGTCTGCGTGGCTGCTGTGGGTTTTATTTACGCATTCAGCAGTTTGTTCGTCTCTGAACTCCAACACGCGCACGCGCACGCACGCTCGCGCGCACACAAACAGAGACCCACACAGCTGTTAGAAAGCTCACCTCCAAAATCACACTTCAAACTATACAAGACGGTAATAACGGACACACCGCGCTCCATTGAAGCACTGGAAAATCACCAGAAATGGCACAAGAACGTCGTTTTCTGCCTCAGTATTCGCTTAGGCTTGTTAATGCTTTGCATAGAAATTCCACATTAATTACCACTTCATCTGTGAGCGTTTTATTGCCCCCCCCCCACCCCTCCTCCCTTATTTCCCTCCCTTGTGGCCATTTGGCCCTCTGGGTAGCAAATGTGTGGAATTTCTTTTGAGGCCTCTTTGGGGAATTTAAGTGCTGTTAATTTGCAAGTAAATACTAGCGACTTGATGCTGCTTTACAAAGGGTGGAGGTGGGCTGTCAACAGTGTGGAAAGGGGGTTGGGAAAGAGAAGTTGCAGTTGGTTGTGTTGCAGAATAAAAAAAAAAAAGTATACATTTCTGAATAAAAGCAAGCAACAGTGTTAATTTACGGAAATCAGATGCAGGAACATGATCGTTTGATTGCAATGAGAGGACCCAGTTCCCAGGGATAAAAGGGTTATTGCCATCCCATTCTGTGGTTACACTGTGAATCCTAATTGATGAGAAATTTGAAGGCAACGTGGATTCATCACATTCTCTTTGCATTTGATGCAAAGAGGGTGCAGAATGCATGGAAGATTTAACAGCCGCTTCCGCCACTGACAGCACTTTTATTTGATCACAATGGATGACGCCGATGGGGTTAATAGGCTGCAGTCAGTGTGAACTGTCACTGAGGAAAAAGTGGTGATCATTAGATCAGAAGCCAATAATGAGAGATGCGTGTTGTGGTGCAGCATCAGCAGCCGTTGCTCTCTGAAATCACGGACAAGGACGAGGAAATCAGTGGCACAGATTTAAAAACCGTCCATCACATTTGAACAAAGTCACTTTGAGTTTGTATTGAGAAGATTTTTCCTCTCAATCTGTCTCATTTCCTTCTTTATCTGCTTGTTTCCCCATTTAGAAAGTCAAACTATAAATTAAGGCATTTATTTAAATCTGCCTCTCCCTCGTCTCTTCTTATCACGCTGTTTTGCGGCAGTTTTGTTTTGGCCTATCGCTCACAAAGCCAGCGTAATAAATGTGAACGGATGTAACCGAGTTTATGTTAATTTGACAACTTTCTAAATCTGTCTCCTCTCTGATCGAGCTGTGACACAGATTCCAGGCGTCTTTAATCTTAATGAAGTGAAATAATTGTTTTCCATTAGCGTCTCCAGACGAATTAGAAGGCTGTCGCTGCTGCTGAACACCACATCTGAGCTGGTTTAATTATAATTGTAAATTATTTTAGTATTTTGAACATTAGGACCAAGTTGGTTTGATTATAATTACTTTTTGGCTCTATTTGGAAGCTGAAAAAAAAATGGTGTGTTTTCCCCCAGAAAGGCGAGAGAAAGAAAGTGATAGTGAAAAGAGGAGAGGAGGAGGGGGTAAAAAAAGAAAGAAAAAAAAGAAATGCAACCATTGGTTTTTTTGGCCGTGGGCATCTTCTCCACTCAAGAGACTGTGAAAATAGCAGGAGGGAGGGAGTGTGTGTGTGTGTGTGTGTGTGTGTGTGTGTGTGTGTGTGAGTGTCTGTGTGTTTCTCTGTCATGCCCTGTGTGTGTGTGTGTGTGTGTGTGTGTGTGTGTGTGTGTGTGTGTGTGTTTGTCGAGCGAATGTGTGTGTCGACTCATGTGTGTTGCTGTCACTTAAAGAGAAAAGAGGGAGGCCGATGCTTTTAAGCCCTCCGGAGTACAGTGGCACAAAGATGAGCATGTGGAATGTTTGCCTCTCGTTCACGTTCATGCGAAGCGGCCTTCTCATTCTACTCGTGCCATGTAACATGGCACCAAATCAGAGAATGCTTTGTTTATTTTCTCTTTTATGAGTAATGCTTCAGTCCGCTGTCTTTCAGATCCATCTTAATGTCTTCTCTTCAAATCAAACGCCACTTTTGCACCAGAGCCTGTCTGTTTCTACAGATTTCAATTTAGTGATAGATTAAAAACAAAGAAGAAAAAAAAACGTCTCTTTGAAAGTACAGGCTCATATCTTCAGTCGTTTGGGGATGAAGTCTGTGCGCACACAAGCATGCAAGTGTGTGTGTAAATGTAATTAATCTGTTGAGAGAATTCATTAGCTAATCCGTCATTAGACCGTCTCTGTGTGTGTGTGTGTGTGTGTGTGTGTGTGTGTGTGTGTGTGTGTGTGCGTGTGTGTGTGTGGATGAATGAATTTGAAGGTTTGTGTTGAAAACTGGATTAGCGACACACAGCGACTGTGCAACCTTTAGCCTTTAGTTAAAGATGAGGGAGAGTGAGAACATGACATGATTGACACACATGATTCAGACTCCATGCACCACGCTGTGCACAAGAGGACGCTTTGGTGCTCATGAGAAGAAACGTTGTGAAGGTTCAATGCGATTTTGGCAAAATAAGACATCTCAATTGGTCTATCTTTATGATGATTAATGATATGTATACGTTATTAATGAAGAAGCAGAGCTCTGATACATCATGGTGTGACATCGCTGCTTCGTTTACCTGCCTTCATAGACCTTTAATTAATCAGTTACTCGATCTACAGAAGATTAATCTTTGATTGTAGCCATTTTTCAAACAATATGTCAAACATTCACTTGCTCTTCATTGCAATGGTTTGCAGTTTTAGACAACTATAAACTGAATATCTTCAGGTTTAACTGTATTTAAGACAAAATATGCGATTTTCAGACGTAATCTTGGGCCTTAAGAAACTGTCATTGACATTTATTTTTCACAATTTTTGACATTTTGTACATTAAACGATGACTCCAGAATATAATCAGTAGGACGGCCGACTAATTGGCCGTTTTTTGTGATTGTTTGTGGAGGAACTCAGTTTTACAGATCTGCTGGTTTAATCAACACATTTGTATGTCTTTGTTTTTTATGTATGCAATTGTTAGTCGACACAGAATTTCACTGGTTGAGGACAGCCCTAAAAATGAGCACAATCGATAATGAAAACAATCATTAGCTGTGATCCTAGTCCACAGACTGTGAGAATATGGTAAAACGTGTCCGTCGCTATTTCTCAAAGCTCGACTAATTGATTAATCAACAAGTTTGTTTGTTGTTTAACATGCTGATAGAAATAGGGGAACAAGGACCTCCATCTAGTTCATTCATTTTAGTCTTTCTCTCTGGTGGAGTGGATTCAAGGCCCAGTGAGAAGCAGCACGACATGAACATATAGTCTGAAGTGGAAGAAGCAGGTACTGCAACATCAAGGTGTATCTTTTTTATGTATTCACTTCTTTTTCACCTCAGGCAAGCTGATAACTCAATAGTTCAACGTTTCGCCATTAGATTGTGTTGTTTCCATTCAGGCAAATTATGCACAGTTTGAAAATTTACATAAAAACAGGTTGATGGAAACACTGTGACGTGATTAGTGCGAATCCTCAGTCAGCGAGCAGGAAGTGAAACGCAAGAAAGTGTGAAAGTCTCATTTGAAATGAAGGGAGGCAGTGCGTCCAAAACAAATCCCTGAAATATCACATCCCTGATGAATGATGGTATTAGTCCAGTAACATCAATCTCCGCTCTGCCCTGTTTGGCTCTGGTCACAGCTGTCGGTACAAGGGGGCCTAGAAACACCCCGCTGCCTCGCACACACACACACACACACACACACACACACACACACACACACACACACACACACACACACACTTACACACATGGCTGGCTAATGACAGATTAAGTAATCAACACTCTCAGTTGATTAATTACATTACAGTGCATACACGCACACACACACAGTCTCTCTTCCCCCACACACACACACACACACACACACACACACACACACACACAGATGTGAGCAGCATCAGTACCAGTTGTGTAGTCTTGTGTGGTGATAATGATTTTTCAAATATAGTCTTGGCTGGTGTGTGTGTGTGTGTGTGTGTGTGTGTGTGTGTGTGTGTGTGTGTGTGTGTGTGTAAGGGAGAAAGGGATTGAGAGAAGTGGCGGCAGGTGACGACAGTCTTGGGAAAATGCTTATTTTTAGGGTCACCATGAGGTGAAGGGTCGAGGTTGAGGTTGGGCATCTGGTGGCTAAAGGTTGGAGTTTGTGTTAGAGAACATGTGCAAGTCGTCAGATTGTCCCCACTACTTTGTTTTGATACAGATATGTTTGCTTTTATTTTTGTATGACTTCGGAAGCTGTCGGTGCATTTGGTTGCTGCTGCTGAGCAGAATTTGTACATTAAAAATGGATTTGTTAGTTATACTTTACTTTATACTACGTCATAGGTTTTGCTTTACTTTTGAGTCTGACCCCTTTGCATACAACTATATATCAAACTTAAGCCAATGCAATTTAGGCTACATGTTTTCCACATATTGCTTTCGCTACAAGACCTGTTATTTTCTGCAATAATCCAAAATCCAATGGAAATATCCCATTGGATTTTTCTCGAGGGAACCAGTGCGATGCTACAAAAATACGTCATCCCTGCGCCTTTCTATAACTGTCTGAATGAAAACACAATCCAAAATTGGAATTGATGTAGAACATATTAAGAAATGTATAAAAGAAAGTGCTTGGTGTCAGATGTTTTGATACTGGACAGAACACAGCTTTTTTCCCTTCTGTATGTGATGATTCACCTGTGCATGCTTTCCAATCTAACTCTTGTCTTATTATCCTCTGCTTTGCTTCGGTTGGACCCAGCTCACATGGGGCGCGCTGAGAAGGGTGAGTTACGAGTGGCCGGCCGAGAGCTGAGCTTCATCCGTCACCGTCATCATCATCGCCTTTGTCATCGTCTTTAGTGTTGTCATCGCAAGCCCACAGTCTTCCCTTTAACTGTCACCGGAAGTTCCCTTTTCGATGTGTAGACGTCCTTTTGAAATGATCTAACTGTTTCCACAATCATCCCGTCTTTCACCGACCATCCCACTTAGACTTCACGCTCATTATACACCGTCTTTTAGAATATTACTAACACCTTTATAATCCAGTATTAAAGTGCAGTGTGCAGTGATTTTTAGAACTATATGGTTCTTGCTCGAACCATTTGATGAAATGTCAAAATGGTTTCAGTGCCTCTCAGACGCTTGTCTACAGCTACTCGCTCCCCGGGATTCATTTCTGCAATGACAAACTTACTTCTAATCGATGAAACCTTTTGAAGTGCACTGGTTTGCAGTTGTCTGTCTTTGTGAGTCTGCCCACCTGTCTGTCTGGTAATCTACTTGCCATTTGTCGGTGGGTCTCCCCTGCTGTGTTCGTCTGTCTCTGTCTGTCTTTGTGTAGTCAGACAGCTGTCTGGAGGTTTGAAGTTTCCAGGTGCTGTTTGTTCAGTGGAGCCTGGTCTTTAATAAAAGGGAGCTCTGAGTAACTTTGTTCCTGCAGCATCCGACCACACGCTTCTTCTTCTAACTGTCCACTTCGGCAACGACACATCCGCTCGTTCGGTCTCACACATGTCCTCTCTCTTCTCCCCCCTCCCCCCCTCTTGTCTTTCTCACTTTCTCACACAAACGCTCACAGCGGACGGTTGTTAATGAGGGAGTTGTTTTTTGGTCGTGAAAGTGACAGGTTGGTAAAATACTCCGCAGTCACTTCACACTGCAGGGTCTCTCAGAGAGATCACTGTGGAACTGTGGTTTGGTATCCCACAAGGCCTTGCTGTGTGACAGAATCAAAGCAAACATGTTGGTTACGTGTATATTTACGAAAAAATCAAAGACAAATAAATCCACAGTGAAGGTCACATTCTGGCTAATCCTTAAAAAACGGAGAAATAAGCTTTGATTTCTCTTTTTACATTTTTTTTATTTTTTATGAGTGTGGGAGTCAAGCACAGGATTTGTAGCGCTACGCTCCAAAACCCAAATTATTTAATACAAAAATAATAGAGACCTAATGAAAGCCCAGCGAGGCAGAAATGCTGTCGGTTCATATTAAGCAGGACATGTTCTTGAAAGGGGATTTGGCAGGTTCTACATCTGCTCTCACTAATCTCACTAGATTACACTCGACTGTGAGTTCTTACCTGATAGTTTGTAGATGAGGTAGAAATTAATAAAGCTGTAGTGTTTTAAAGAAACGGTGTACCGATTTAGTCATTTGAAGTGGATTTGGTTGATTGGCTGTGTATTTACTACTTATCTCCATTCATTTCGAGTTTTATAGGCACAAAATCTAATTTAAAGCCAGTTCTGTAATTTTATGTTCCTATTGTGACTTCCTCACATCTCCAAAGACTTAACATCCTCCACATCCAGTCAAGTTTTCAATTTCCCATCTGCAGTAAATCTCCAGTTTTCCTGTTGTTAACTGAACTTTGTCCCACGTGTTTGGCAAATGTTTGATGATACTGTGGTCGGGAAATTCTTGTGACTCAGTTGGTTAAAGTGTAACCAGGCGTCCTCGCTTGAATCTGTTTCTTACCCTCTCTTGTCTTCCTCTTCTATGAACTACACAACACGTGACAAGATGCCCCAAAATGATCTTTGAGCAGTGTTTCAATGGGAAGTATGACTTTTTTAGGGGGCATGTGCCTTTAAAGTGTCTTTGCTGTGGCTATTTTTGTCACCCTCAAAGCTCCTAAAGAGACACTTTAGACAAATTAAGATAAGAATACGCCTCTAAAGTGGCAGGCAACATCAGAATGTGTTCAAGACGGAGACAAACTGTCCATAAAAAGACGCTCTTTGTTTTGTTTTGCTTTACATTTGGCAGCATTTTCTTTGTCTCTATGTTGATTAAATGTGACAACAAAGCTGTGTGTGTATGTGTATGAAGGAATGAGCCGCTTCATGTTAACCTTCAGGTGGACTGGCTTTATAGACATGACCAAAGGGCACTTGTGTTTGTCTATATGTGTGTGTGTGTGTGTGTGTGTGTGTGTGTGTGTGTGTGTGTGTGTGTGTGTGTGTGTAGCTAAAGGCAGTGGCTGAAGTGGTTTCCATTAGTCCAGTTAAGACGACATCTGTCATGAAGCTTTACACACACACACACACACACACACACACACACACACACACACACACGTAGCCATAAGCAATCTCTGTGCAGTATACCATATCGAGTCTCATTCCTGATCTCTGTGTGTCGTCCAATGATAAAATCCCAGAGGACATTCTGCTACAGTCACTTTCAGCCACAGCGTGTACATCCTGGTATCTGAAAAGACACTCGTTTTTACTGTTCTTACACTCCTTTCCAATAACCCTCTCTTCTGCTCTTTAAGCTGATTTAAGTTCAAGAGCAGGAGAAAGCTTTCGAGATATATAAACCCACTCTATGTGTGTGTGTGTGTGTGTGTGTGTGTGTGTGTGAGTGTGTGTGTGTGTGTGTGTGTGTGTGTGTGTGTGTGTGAGTGAGTGTGTGTGTGTGTGTGTGTGTGCGTGTGTGTGTGAATCAGTGGCTCACAGACGGATGACCAGTCCATTAAGATTAGCGTCTCCATCCCAGACCATGTATCTTCATATCACCGTGATGCTGGTCCTCTAAGCTGAGATTTAAATCTTCTAGCAGATATTCCACAGCTATCTTTCTCTCTCTAAATGATGTTACACAATTTTTTTTTTATCTGTCTTTCTGCCGTCCTAATCTGTCGTTTGGTCTGTCTGTCTGCCAGCCAGTGTGTGTGTGTGTGTGTGTGTGTGTGTGTGTGTGTGTGTGTGTGTGTGTGTGTGAGAGAGTGTGTCCGTCCTGTCTGCAGATGACTGCAAACACATGGTCAGCCTGACAGCCTTTGCCTACACGTATACGCAGACAGTCAATCACTCCAGCAGACAGACACGTGTGTGTGTGTGTGTGTGTGTGTGTGTGTGTGTGTGTGTGTGTGCGTGCGGGAGTTTGCAGACAGACATTTAAATGTCGAACATCTGTCTGTCACTTTCCTGGTTGGTCCTCTGCAGCCTCTACTGAAACACTGTGTGTGATGAAGTCGTATCAATAGTCCTCCATGTTGAAGATAAACACACTGGAGTACAGCTTACGTATTGATTAATGATGTCTTAATTGTCTCCAAAACAAGCCTTATTTGTATGAATACAATTGAGATTGTAAATAGCATTAATATATGAAGCTCATCAACCTTTGATTTCTGCAATCATAAATCAGTATCTCCCTCAGTCACGTTTAATTTTCCACTTTACTGGTAAATATATTGTACAGAGAGCTGAGCCCAAGGACTCACAAACTCAAAGAAATTAAAGCGATGCATGTTTGATTAACCAAGTGATCAATAGAAAATTAATTGACAACTAATTTGATTATAGAGTAGCCATTGAAGTTATTTATCAACTCATATTTCCAAACATTTGCAGCTTCCAGATTCTATTTTATGGCATTGCAAATGTAATATCTTTGGGGTTTTGGACTGTTGGACACACAAAGTAAAATGTTTGAAGCTTCATTTTATCTTCAGCTAACTCTCAAATGCATTTTTGCACAGAGCAGGGACAGTAGATTGTATCCTCCAACACTCGCATTGGAGTCGCACTTGGAATGCATATTGTCATAGCCAGAACAGACCCGGGTCCAGACCTTTTGACTCCGCCCACTCCAACGTGTTCCAGGTGACCCATTTGTCTGGAATGGTGACATGAAAAGGGGGTGTTGCCATTTTGTTTTTACTTCGCTCTGCTCCACTTTTACAAACCAGTGGCTATGCAGGAGTGTTGACTAAAAATGGCGTTAGAATTCAAAAGTATTACTTCCTGGTAGTCTTAAATGTGCCTTTGCAACTGAAATGCATGCTTCTCATGGGGGTCACACTTAATGTGTAAACATCATAGTATGGTACTAAAATGTAAATATACTGCACCAACAACAGCTTCAGCTGACAGAGGGAACAGGGCAGCTCCAAACATTCAGCCGTTCAGATTTATTTCCGTGCTTTCATGGAACTAAACAATAGTTTGTCCACGGTCATTATGGTTTTTTTTGGGGTTAGGACACCTACCGAGGCCGTATTTCCTCAAGTCACTTGTTTCAAAAGTGAGCAGCACTGAATGCATGTTGCTTTTGAATGGTGCAGACAGTGCGTCCTTTCCACTGGAAGTGATAAGAAGGCAGTGCAGTGGAATTACCAACGGACACACAGCTGCAGAGCAACACGGGAACCAAGAAAAACACCAAAATAGGACATATGAGGTGTTCATTGGGAGGTAGAGTCTTATTGTGAAAGTATTTCTTTTTTTGAATGTTGATACTCCCCAATGGAACACACACACACACACACACACACACACACACACACACACACACACACACACACACACACACACACACACACACAAGTGATGTTGATACTGTGCAGACTCCACCGTGTCTGGTGGAGTCGAGCAAAGTCAGTCAGTTCATCTCTCCTCGCCTCCCTTTTTTGTTGAACACATCCAAGTAGGACTCCCTCCTTTTCTCCCCATCCCAGTTTCTCCTCACTGTTATTTTACCTCATTCCCCTCGTCCCTCCTTTTCCTTGGAATTTATGGCTCACTAGCCTAAACAAAGCAACACAACGTTTATCAAACCCTCCCCCCCCTTTTCTCATGCTCTCCTCTCTCCCCTCTTGGCCTCCTCCCTCCTCTTCCCACCTCCAGTTCCCCCTCTTTCTCCCACCTCCTCTCTCCCCCGTTTCTCCAGTTTCAGTGTTTCCCTCTTCCAAAGACCCACAACAAAAACCAAGGGTGGGATTTTGTGTTCCCAAATCCAGACAGAATAGTGTTGTATTACAGGGATTAAGTGTGTAGATTCTGTTTAAGGTGGAAATTGTTAAGGGCGCTGTACACATGGCAATACAGGCGTAACATGGGAACAAAGGAAAATAAGAGCAATACAGTACTGTTAGTGTAAAGTAAGTGAAGTGAGTTGCTTATTATGGCCGGACAATAACCAGTTATCAAAATAGTCTAAGAAAGAATGTATGTCGAATGATGACTCAACTAATCGACTCATGTGTTCAGCTTGTTACAACATGTTAACGAAAACTTTGTTAAACAAATAAATTAACTAAAATATTACTACAAAAGTAAGGAATTTACTTCAACCATTGACAGTTGAAGTCAGTTCATATAGCTGCCAAACGAAACAACAACGTTTCTGTAAATGTTTTATCTGATAAAAACTAAAGAACAAATTCCTCTCTACAGTGTCATGCTGGCACACAACAATCTCACCCCTTCGTCTCTGACTCACCCCCTCCTGTATCACATCAAGGTCTCTCTTTCTCTTTCTCCTTCTCTCTCTCTCTCTCTCTCTCTCGCTCTCTCCTTCTCTCTCTCTGTCTCGCTATCTCTCTCAACCATGTTCCGGAATGCTTTTGTTAGTGTTTTCTCTCTGGTCTGTTTTCAGTTCAGCCAGATTTACTTTGACTCACGCTCACACACACACAAACACACACACACACACACACACACACACACACACACACACACACACACACACACACACACACACACACACACACACACACTATTCCCCCTCTGAATATAAGTCTTTGTAGAAGAAACCGTCTCTTTGTATTAAGTGGCAAGGTTAACTGTCACTATGTCTCTATTGGGCCAAAGGTAAATACAAGTGTCTGTGTGTGTGTGTGTGTTTGCATCTCATGTGTGTGCGTGTGTGTGTGTGTGTGTGTGTGTGAGCCAAGCGAGCTGTCTCGTCGGAGTAACGGTTAGCAGATACAGCTCTACCTCCCCATGACACACACTGTCTCTTACACTCATCCTCACACACACACACACACACACACACACAAACACATGCATACAATACTACCTTAACACACAGCGTCGCTCTGTCTCGTAGGGTTAGTCGCTCACTACAAAGTGAGCTACATGAAGTTAAGTGCGGGTTTGAAACCGAACCACTGCAGTCTGTGTGTGCTGAGCTCTCAGTGGGGATGTTTGAGATGAAAACCTCCAGTGACAATCTGTAGAATACTTAGAATTTAACTAACGCTCTTATTCGTTATGTACACAGATGTGAACATGTTGAAAGCTATGTTTATTGTTAAATCTCTCCAGAGTTGCTACATTTAGAACGTCTGGAGCCAGTCTTTGAAATACCCCTTTTACATTTCTGCATGACCTCTAGCTGGTGGATTTCCCTCGAAAGTACATCACCATGCAAAGATATCTAATCTAGTTTTAATCTGGTTTTGTCGCAGTCATGTTACCCAGGGGCCTGTTTCACAAAAGCGATTAGCCAGCGTATTCCAGACACTTTTAAAAGTCCCACAGGGCTCTCAGATGATCGAGCGCGGCAGAGGAAAGGTGGCGAGTCTCAAGTTATGACCCATATTCAGAATGGCCACAATTATGAGAAAAAACATTTTTGTAATCGCTTCGATGCAAACATTTTGATTTGACCCATTTTGAAGAACTACTGTGGTCGGTGTCCTCTCCGACACACAAACGGTGATGCTGATGTGTGCCTTGTCTTTAGCGAGCGCTGCTTTGTACTCGTTATGACTTTGGCCCTTTAGCAAAGCACTTAACCCGCGACTGATACGGTGGCACTGCCTCAGCGGCCCCCAGCAGAACGCTGTAGTTACAGTGGGACAGCTCCCGAGTGTGTAACCTTGTGAGTGTAGAGCAGCGCGGCTACAAGCACAACTGGTCCCTGGACAGATAAAGGTTAAAGTCTAGCCATGGGCTAGCTTTCGCCTCTCCTTCTGCCGTTTGCTATCACACCTCCCCCTCCACACACACACACACACACACACACACACACACACACACACACACACACACACACACACACACACATACCTCTGGATGGAGCAAGAGAAAGTCAGCCACATGTGGTTTCGGTTAGCCACACTTTTCCCTCACACTGGCCTCAAACTAACCACTTCTACTTTACCATGGTCAAGTACATGTGTGTGTCTCCCGTTCAGTGTTCAGGGTTTGCCACTGTGTTGTCGCTTGTAAATCTTTGTAAGTCATGTGACTGTGTTCACTGTGTGTGTGTGTGTGTGTGTGTGTGTGTGTGTGTGTGAATGCATGTCCCAGCCCGAGGCAGAGTCGAGTAGAACAGTGAATCAAGGTTAGTGGTCCAAAGAGAACAAGCGGGATTGAAGGGGGGGGGGGGGGGGGGGGGACTTTAATCGAGGCAGCAGACGTGGGAGAGGGAGTGAAAGAGGAGAAGGAGAGCGACTGCAGGTTTTTAATTTTTCTAGCTGTGTGTATGACCAAAACATAACTATGTCATCATTAACTAGTTGGACTGGTGATGTTAAAGCTTATCAATGTGGACTTCATAAAACTGGACAGGGATTTTATGTCATGTGGGTTTATAGCAAGTAATCTGCCGTTAGATGATATATCTCCAGTTGCCAATATTAGAATATAATTTATTCTACAATACCTTTCCTGTAACCCTTTTTTCTGTCGTATAGATCCAAATGGATTCTCCTGGATTAAGTTCAAACAGGCCGAGTTAAGTGATGTTTGGATCGTTTTAGTTAGTCGTTCGAGTTGGTTGAAGATGAGAAGTTAAGAGTTGAAGATTTTAAATCTTCTGGTGCCTGTTGCCTCAAATATATGAACACAAACGCTCTCTTGTCGAATATGTCAGGCTGGATGTGTTGAAAATGAAATGATTTTCAATATTTCGCTCCACTTTATGACCTAAATCTACTTCAGGGAAACAAAAAGAGGAAACGTTTGCGCTGTTAACTCCATCACTGCGCGTGTAAAACAAATAGATTGTTCTATATTTATCTTTGGATGATGAGTTTGTACCGTAGAAAGCTGCTCAACGTGTCGCTCGCTCTTCTGGGAATCCTCTGAACATGAGTCACGTTAATAACATCGCCTGTTTTTTCTTGGAATCCAAAAAACCCCAAATATCAACAGCCTGTTGCTCGAAACCAACGCATCCTAGAGAAGTGAGAAACCTCCACCTACTTAAGAAGGAATTAGGAAGCCACGCTTCTTCTAAACGACACTGTGAACAAAGATTTTTCAATCACTGTAAATCATTTTTCTTGGCTGCTGTGATATCAATTTAGTGTGTTATTGGAGTATAATGAAGCATGTTTTAACAAACGTAATGCTACTGTATCTTGGGACTATGATATGATTTTTCTTTTTGGGCTTTTTCAATAAGATCCTTTAGAAAGCTTTCTCTGTTTTCTATAGGAGGATTTGCAGATAAGAAAAATCCCCTTGCTATTGTTTTAAAGCGCCGTTGTTGTCTGTTTTGAATAATGTATACAATTCGAGGGTAACGGGAGTGAAATGGATTTATTTCTAGGTTTGGACCGTGAACAGTGGCAGCATTTCTAGTTGCCACGTACTGAATCCAATCGCCTCCAATTCATGAACCCTGTAAATGGAAATTGAATCCCATGATGAAGTCTCTGTGCTGAACCTCATCACTAACAACCAGGGTAGTATCGATACTGGTTTGTTTTCACGGCCGTTAGCTTCGCAAAGTTGCACTTTCTCACCATTTTGAGAGGTGAAGCCACAAATACCTAAAATATGGCTTGGGCTAGCAGATATATACGGATACACATTTTTTGTATTTGATCTACAAATGAAGAGTTCCGAGAGTGTTACTGTCACCATTTTTCTGTTCTTTTAGCTTAACTTTTTCTAATTGAAGAAAGCAATAGAGCCGGTTGAAGTCATAGCCACGATAAGAAGCTATTTAGATGTACAGGCCCCAACCACTCGGACTGTAATCCATCATAAAATGGAGGTGAATGAATTATACAGGCAGATAAAAGTCTGTGGTGAAGAGAAGGAGAAAGATCTGTTTGAAGTGCGATAAGAAACTACGCAAGAACAGAGCTGACCAGAGCAGACTGACACAACAAACACTCGCAGCTGCACCGTCTCATTCCTCACCTCCTCCATATCTGCTGATAACCACAGAGCAGCGAGACAGACAGAGGGGGGAGGGAGGGAGGGAGGGAAAGTTCTGCTGGTTTGATAGGATGCAGAACTTGGATTTCCTTTGTCTCGTCTCTTCAGAAGTCCTCGTCCCTTTGACCAGCAGAAAGTGGATAAATACGAGTTGTTAACCCATATTCACACAGACGGAGGCAGAGAGTTGAGAGAAGGACTTTGTGCCTTGTTCCCGTGTGTGTGTGTGTGTGTGTGTGTGTGTGTGTGTGTTTACATTGCTAACTGGCTGTGCAGAGACTGATTGGTTTCTGCTGTGAAATCCGTCTGTTTGTCTTGTAGGGGCCTGTTTCTTTTTCCACATTCTTCAGCTTTCGGCTGGAGCTGTTTAGATCTAACCAAGGAGATGTAGCGGAGGATAAAAAGACTTTTCCTGAAGTCAGTTGGCCTACTTTTCACATGCGACATGAATCCCTATTTACATATATGAAGATGTACAAGCCTAAATGATATTACATGAGATCTAGCACCAGCTACTCATGAATCTATTACCAAGTTTCTTTGTGAAGGTCTTCCTACGTTCTTCTTAACTACTAGCTAGTTTCAAACTAGTCCTTTTCTAAATTGAGTTGCTCCGTTAAAACTTCAGAAATATCTTAGCTAGTATAGTTTTATTAATATGTAAATCAGTAGCGAGGAAACATCTGTGGCGGCTTCTAATGAAAAGCAATTGATCGTGTAAACAAGAAGTCAGGGTAGCATTACAAGTGTTGACATAGCTTCCAAAAATATATATTAAACTAAATAATATTTAGGTTTGACTTTGTGTTGTTTATATAAGCATACATGGAAAACAAATACGTGTTTCAGACTGTTTAGAATCAGTGGAAAAGATAGGATCGCACAAGAATTTACCAGAAATGGACTGATTACCAGAAATAAATAAAGTTCAATAACCTTATTTCAGCCTGACAACACCGGTGTGATTTCTCTTAAGTCTGACAAAAGGACTCTCCCTTATAGGCAGCCATTGTTTGATCCGTCCCATCAAACATCCAGCTGCATCGAAAACAACTCGCAGAGACTAAGACGGCCTTCAGACGTGTAATCAATCGCTGTGAAGAAGGTATTAATACATCCTCTTCCTCTGTCCATCGCCTGTCTCTCTGCTCCTCCATGTTCTGTTGCTCATTACGCCGATCACTCAACTTTCACTGACACACACTAGTCACACCTCATTACTGACCGTACACACACACACACACACACAGCTCTCAGTCAGTGAAGCCGCTTCACTGCTTAATGTGGTGAAGGCGGATGTGGACGCTCACTAGTAGTTTATGTGTGAGAGAGAGAGAGCGACTGGCTTAAACATGATTTAATGTTGTGACGCTAACTGGACACTGTATATTAGTCGCTTGTTTGAGAAATGAGACAGATCTATAGTGACAGACAAAAAGTATTCAAATAAAAACGATAGACAAATATCCACAGCTAAGTACTTTACTCATTCTGTACTAGGGATGGGAATTGATAAGATTTTATTGATACAGATTATATTACCCATTATCCTCATTGAGCCAATTCTTCATCGATTCCGGTTTATTTTTTGTTAATTAGTCGTTTTAGTTTATGAAATAGTGAAAATTACCTCCACTTTGAACAACAACATTAAAAGGCTTCCACACATGAATGTGTCGGTAATAATCAAATAATGATACGATATAGCTAGATAGAGGAACACTTTTACTTTGGATACTTTAAGGACATTTAGCTAATAATTCTTTCACTTTCAAACGAGTGCTTTCACATTTAAGTATTGACTCTTTTACTTCAGCAGAATATCTGACTTCATCATGTGTCACACTACCGAGCACTGTGATCAGCTCTCAGAGGTACAAAAAACAACAAGGATTTGAGTCTGTGTGTGAAGTGGGTGTGGGTGGGACTGATGACTGCTGAGTCGTGGTGAGTAACACACCGGTTATGCTGATGCATTCTGGCAGAATCAGTAGCTGTAGCCACAAAAGAGTGTGTGTGTGTGTGTGTGTGTGTAGGTAGGTGCGTGTGTGTGTTTATGACAGATAGTTAATTATACGAATGTGTTTGTCCATTCGTATATGTTGCCACACACGCACACTGACCACAGGCCTGACAGGCAGGTCTTAATTAGTTGCCACGGCTACCGGTGATGCGTCTTGACAGAAACTGTGGTGATGACAGAATCTCCTGCCTCGGAGCAGAGAGGCATGCTGGGATTGACACAGGGTCCACTCAGTCATCATGCTGTGTGTGTATGTGTGTGTGTGTGTGTGTGTGTGTGTGTGTGTGTGTGTGTGTGTATGTACTGTGTGTATATATGGTGTGTGTGTGTGTGTGTGTGTGTGTGTGTGTGTGTGTGTGTGTAAAAGTTCAGATTGGAGAAAATGAGACAGTTTGTCAGTCAGCCAGTTACTTCCTTGTTAGCCAGTCAGTCAATTAGTCAGTGAGGAAAGGATTAACTGCGATGCACACACACACACACACACACACACACACACACACACACACACACACACACACACACACACACTTTTTGTGTGGTAAACATAGTGAAACAAGGAAATTGCTCTGTGATTTCTAATCTGTAGTGAAGATGGAATGACTTCAGTCCCCACTTTATTCTTCCATCTCTTCGTCACCTCTATCCGTACCCTCTCACCCTCTCACCCTCCTCCCTCCTCCCTCTCTTCCTTTATGCGTCGCGGGAGGCAGCAGGAGGGCAGATAGAGTGAATACTATGAAACGTGTCGATGGCATGTCGCAGCAGATCCACAGAGACATTGTCAGCGGTACAAAAATGTGATTTATGCAGGAATTATAAAACACGAAAACGCTCGCCTCTCTCTAGAATCACTTAACCAAAGAAGAGTTTGAAAACCGAAAATTGAGAAGCAGCAAAAATGAGTAGCTTGTTGTGATCTCAGTATCTTTTTTTTGGAAACCACTGCTTTAGTGGCGCAATTACTGCATACATTATGCATTCAGTGATTTGAGTTGGCCTCAATGACGGGCGAGAGACAAACAGAAGAGGAGAGACAATTGCTGCACTCTGACAGAGGCCACCCTCATCTGATTCTGTGTGTGTGTGTGTGTGTGTGTGTGTGTGTGTGTGTGTGTGTGTGGGTGTTTGGTTGGCCAGTAGCGAACTCAGAGATGAATCTTAATGGCCATCGTTTAACCTTTTACCTCAACTTACACACACACACACACACACACACACACACACACACACACACACACACACAGAGCTAGTTTACTGGGTGAGGAATGGAGTGCTGAGTGGAGTGCTGAAGATATTAAGAGGAGTGTGTTTGTGTGTTTGTGTGTGTGTGTGTGTGTGTGTGTGTGTGTGTGTGTGTGTGTGTGTGTGTGTGTGTGTGTGTTGAGAGTGAGCGAGAGGTTGATCGGGTCAATAGATGCAATTTGTCTCTGAGAGCTTTGCAGGCTCCACTTATATTAAATCTTTAACTAAAATGCTGCACTGCTCTCTGTGGGCTGAAACTTTCAGACATGTTGCACTGCTGGCCCAGTCCCAGGCAGCGCTATTACAGCAGGTGTGTTCCATCGGCAATCAGAGTAAGAACACCTGCTTTGATGCATAGGTAGATAGCGACGGCACGTGTAATGTAAACGAGTCGATGACTAGAAATAGTTGCCACGGAACAATTTGGAGGCATTTAAATCAAAGAAGTGTGAGCACTTGTTCATTTTGATGACTTTTGCAGAATTGGAGAAATGAAATGAAAATGTCTCTTCATTTCCTGGCCCGCCAAAGCATCTCCTGCTCATATGCTGCGGCTTTTAACGTGAAAATACTGTATGTGGAATAGCGTGCAATCAGGGGAGCTGCTGAATTGTGGTCACATGACGCTAGTGGGTGGAATCTGTCGTTTGTGTGTGTCCATCTGGTATGACCCCCTGTTCAACTCCTCCAGCACTAATGCACATATGGACCGCACACACACACACACACACACACACACACACACACACACACACACACACACACACACACACACACACACTTAACAGCACACACACACCCATATGAAGTAGCAGCTGAAAGAAATGGCCCTCCCTTCTCCCCTCTTCCTCCCCTCCTTGATTCCTCCCCTCCTCACTGCAGAGCCTCAGGACTCATCCAGGTGTCCACTTTCCTCCTCCTCTCTTTTCTGTTTTCTTTGAAATCATGGGGCAAAAACACATTCAGTGTAATAACTAGCCAGTGTAGAGAATAGTGAAGCAAAGATCAGGAAAGAATAAAATCACCATGAACTGAAGTTAACGAGAAGATGTGAAGTGTCCCGGCAGTGTTTACTCTCTTATGTGGTATTAGATCATTTTGCTAAATCTCATGGTAACTGTTCATTTTTACATCTTTTTGATTGGTAGATTAATGTCTCTCTCATGTCTGTACGCTAAAGATGGAGCTACAGCCAGCAGCCGATTAACTTTGGGAGGAAAAAGCTAGCAAGGCTCGGCCCAAAGTTGGCAAAATCCTCCTACCAGCACCTCCTAAAACTCGCTCATTAAAATGTGTAATCAGTACAGAAACCGTGTGAGTGTTAAACCAACAAGTTCCAGTGAGATCCAGATTTGCCAGTGGTCGTGGTAGAATCTTTTAATTTATTTCTCGGCAAGAAAGTAAATGACGGTATTTCCTAAAATGTCAAATCTTGTCATTATAATATTCTCTCTGGGTCATTGCTATTAATTGCTTGTGTATTTTAGCCAGAAATCAACTGATTTTAACAATCAGTGGCATTGAAACATTTTGGGAGCCTAGTTTAACACAATTATGTTCAAGCATGTTTCTGTTCTTTGTTTTTCTGGTTAAGTATCCATAGCTTTGTCGAAAGGATGAGGGGCACATTGAGGGTCAAATAAAGAAATTAATCGGGGAATAAGGAAAGAGAAGGAATTAATAAGAACGGTACTGCAGTTCAGGTAAAATAAATAAAAGGGAAATATTCAAGGGAGGAAGAAATATTAGCAAAAGAAAGACGACGGAGAGGCAGAAGGGAGGGAATAAAGAAAAAGAAATGAAGAAGGACCAAAGGAAAGAAAGAAAGACTAGTTTTGTGCAGGAGTG
>NW_027176307.1:617500-645000 GCF_023349555.1 Cebidichthys violaceus | reverse complement strand
TTTAGAGAGGAAGGTCTATAAACCCTTTAATATACACCTGCCTCCAGAAGTTACAGCTCCACTCTTACTTTATGTGTGTTATCAGTTCAGACACAGTGTTTACCCTCCGCACAGCCTCCGTCATGACGGGCCAACAGAAACGTGTGATCTATGTTTAGCCCTGCAGACGGTCTCAGAAGAAGATGCTTTGGTAGTCGTCTGGTCCGCCGGCGTGTTATTCCCACTTGTGTGTTATTCCCACTTGTGTGTTATTCCCACTTGTGTGTTATTCCCTTTGTTTGGGTCTCTGTGGTTTCCACCGCTGTGTAATGTGCTCTCTCTCTCTCTCTCTTTCTCTCTCTCTCTCTCTCTCTCTCTCTCTCTCTCTCTCTCTCTCTCTCTCACTTTTTCTGCACCAGCAGTGAAAAGTAAACTTCCTCCAGGACTGTAAATGCTATCGTTAGGTATCTTTTGTTGTTCGACAGAACTGTGTCACAACCACAGATAAAAGAGCTTCTTTGACATATTTTTTTTTTCATATTTGATTTTTATTGGTTTCAGAAGTCCCAGAAACATTTTCCAATTGTTATTTTAGGCGCTCCCCCCCCCCCCTCTTTGAAGCTGGATGTTTTAGAGTTGTGGTTTTTTTTATCTGTGTTTATTTGTTTGTCTCTCGTCTTTTTTTTCCTCACTTGCCTCTCGTCTCTCTGGTATAAGTGCTGTTTCAGGTTGTTCTTTGTGTGTCCGTGTGGAGAACTGCTTTTTTTGTCCGACAGACTGAACAACAGAAGTGCTTCTGCTGCACAAATACGGGATAGACTAAATCCGAGCCGCCGGTCGGTCAGTCGGTAAATCAGCCAGCCAGCCTTTGAACCCGCTCGCTGGACAATTGGAGAAGTCAGCCGGGCCCGTTCAGTGTGTCACCATTCTCTGTGCTGACTTGCTAAGCTAGCTGCTTCAGATTTAACCTGCTTATAGCCTTTGGGGGGACTTTTTTTCCCTCTAAACTCACACTCAAGTTTCCTCCTCTTATCACTTTTCAGACTCTTCCCTTCCTCTTTAGTCTTCCCTCCTTCCCTTTTGTTTTCTGTATGTTTTCTTCTTTTCCTTCTCTGTCTGGCCTTACTTACCTTGTGTGTGTGTGTGTGTGTGTGTGTGTGTGTGTGCATGTCTGTGGGGGTTGGTGCTCAGTGTGTGTGTTTGTTCTGCTCTTATCTCGTCCACACCAGACCTGTTTTTCATTCCAAAACCTCAGCTGTGCCCCGATTGGCTCAGAAACAAACGGCCTCCTGTCTGCTCTGCGATTGGCCCTTTCAAATCCTCTTCAAATGGATAAATCATGACTCGATTGTATTCTCCCGGTAATTTATCAGCTAGTTATCAGGACCACATGACGAATGGCTCGGTGTCACAGTGTAAAAGAAGCTCGCATGTGGGTCCATACACGTGTGTCTGCCCAAAATGCAGACCCCCACCTGCTAGCAGTCATTGCGACCCCCGCTCTCCGTCCAGCATTGATCCCTTTACCCTCCAGGCCTCTTTTGTACAACTCAGTGGGACATTCCCATTGTGTGTGTGTGTGTGTGTGTGTGTGTGTGTGTGTGTGTCAACTGCGCTGTGCAGTAAATCCTGGATCTGTTTTTTTTCTTCATCTTCTGACTTTCAGATCACCCGCACGATGTTTAGATGATAACATGTTGATCGTTTCCTCGATCCCCCCCCCACTTTGACTCCTGTAGTTAAAGGTTGTACAGGCTGCAGTGAGTCAGCCAGTCGCCATGTTTGAGGTCAAGTGTGCGATGAAGGGTGGGAGAGAAGCGGCCAGTTGAGACTTGTTGTTTGGAGATTTTCTTTACTTAAAAGGAAATACCAGCTGTGCTCTCAGTTCAGAGCCGGGCTGAGTGCCGTCTAAGGGCTCAATAATCACTCCCCCCTGACTCATCGAGAGTGACACACACTGACACGGGATCTGATCGCGGGGATGGTTTATGGGTCGGTCTTTCGGTGACGTTGTAAGCCACCAATGTCTAGAGTCATCTTAAGGCTTAATTGCGGGCCATAAAACTTTTCCGTCGAGCTCTCGTTACTGCAGAAAAGCAAAAAGGCAAAAGTTGACCTGTCATGTTAAGACAAAAACGCCGGCAGTGTGTCAGCGTTCACACACCACTGTGTTTTATAGTGAAAAGGGGGAGCCTCAGGTGTCAAACTGTATTGTACCCACACTGACAGAGACAGAAAGAAAGGGGTGGACAGGGAGACGGTGAACAGAGTGTTGGGTGTGGGGAGACAAACGCACAGAAAGAGGGGAGTGTTCCGCTCTCCTGAGAACGAGTGAAATCCGACTCCCCCCGGGGTTTATGGGTGAACTCATTCACAGACGGCCAGAAGGGGGGGGGGGTAAAACAGAGGTGAGGAGGATTTCCCAAATTTTTTTTTTCTCCAACATCTCCCGGCCTTATCTGCCAGCCAGTCAGTGAGTCCGTCTGCATGTGAAGTTGCTTTAAATGTCAGCATTTGAATAGTAATAGAGATTAACGATGGAGAGATAGAGACGCAGGGCGGGAGAGGAAAAGCACAGGAGAGAGAGGTGAATGTCATAAAGATAGTGTCTGTGAAAGGGTTCGACCCCTGCTAACAGTGCTAACAGCTATCTCTGGACACACACACACACACACACACACACACACACACACACACACACACACACAGTATACTGACTATAGTGTTGGTGAAAAGAGATATTCCCAAAAGCCCTTTCTCGACCGCAGGAACTTTCCAGAGAGGCTAGGAACCTTTTGAAGAACTCAATGCGTTTCGATTGACAGGGACCAGAGTCTAAATTAAATTCTAGCTGTTCTTTTATTTGCCTTTACCCACTTAATATATACAACATTATTAATGAATATTTTTCAAATATCTAATTTTTTTTAAATATGTTGTGAAAAAGCTCCAATGGCCACCCCTGCAATATTGTCGCGAGATCGATATCAAGGTATTTGGTAAAAAAAATAAATATTGTTATTTCTTTTTTTAATGAAGACAGAGAGAAGAAGAGAGAGACTGCTGGGAATAAGAGAAGAAGAAAGAGGCGGTTTCGTTCTAAAACATAAATAAATAACTGTCAAACACTCAGAGGATGATTTACTGTGGAGAGTGACGCTCTTACTTTCATTTTCCTCCTCTGCGTTCCACTCATTACAACGTGAAATCAGTAAAATAATAAAACGCTGTCGCAGTAAGACAAAACCTGGGTTTATATTCAGCAGCCTGTCTCACCTCATGTTGCCTTTTCACACGGCGGTGGACTCATTTGCCAAATTTTTTGCAGTTTTATTTAGATTGCTATGCAAACGCAGACTACAATAGGCTGAAGGAACCTTTAAATTCCTTGCAAAGTAGTACCAGGACTGACATTACCAGGAACGTCTTGGTGTATTTAGGGTGTAGGTGCCATGTTGACCGTCAAAAGGTCATTTAGGGTTGTTTACTCATGGCACTCCCATCAGGAATCTAGGGCTACATACAGTTTTAATGCTGATGCGGTTGTATCGGTTGCTGATACGGATATCTTAGCTAACCAGCAGGAAATTAATTGACATTAACATTTTTAATTTGAGTTTGTGAGGATTTGCAGTTTTCCCAACAGTTTTATATTATTATTATAAACTGCATGTCTTTTGGGGTCTTCAAGCACTTTGAAGACACACCACTTTGGATTCTGGGAAATTCTTCTCTCTGCCGTGATGTGTGTGTGTGTGTGTGTGTGTGTGTGTGTGTGTGTGTGTGTGTGTGTGTGTGTGTGTCAGAGTAAAGCAAGCAAGACAAAAACAGGCACAGAGACAGAGTGGGGAGGTTTGCAACGCTGCTTTTTTCCGCTGAGATCTGACTTATCGATACTGTGTGTTTTTACGACCGTATGATCGATTCCCGTTTAGAACGGAGTTTCAGGGGGCATCCCTACTTACAACGTAGAAATGAGAGCCTCATTCAACGGCAAAAGTCAAGAATTTTACAAAGAAAGCTCTCAAAATGTACATTGTGCTATTCAAGCTATTTGTTGGCAACAGCGTTTTTTGAAAGAATCCGTCTGTAAGTAACATCTCACTGTCCAAAACACGAGTTATCGAGACGTGCCGGCCAATGGAACGGCGACACGCAGCGATGGAGGTCACAGCAGAGCCTGTACCGCCACATCCTGAGTTTGTGGAAAAATAACGTGGCGCACGAAAAAAAATGTGCTCCAGTTTGAATTTGAATTGAAAAGCGGCATTAACCCCAAGAGAGGAGCAGGGTGAGGGGAGGAGATAGTCAGGGATGGAAGGACAGAAGGAAAAACACACATTTCTGTTTTACTGTTACTGTCAATGGAAACTCCTGAATCAGCTGAACACACACACACACACACACACACACACACACACACACGTCTCAGATTCAATTACAGCATTGTGAGATGAAGGAGAAATTCTTCAGCCTTCAGCACTTCCAATTAAACTACCGCTCTGAGTGTGTGTGCGTGCACGCATGAGTGTCACTGTGTGTGTGTGTGTGTGTGTGTGTGTGTGTGTGTGTGTGTTGCTGTGTAAGTCGTGTGTATTTGGGTGTGTGATTGCGCGTGCCCGTGTGTATGTTTAACAGGCGAGGTGTGTGTATATGGGTCTTGGCTTTGATGGCGTCGCGCTGCGCTGCAAGGGCCACTGAAGCGTGACGAGTGAGAGTTTGTGTGTGTGTGTGTGTGTGTGTGTGTGTGTGTGTGTGTGTGTGTGTGTGTGTGTGTGTGTGTGAGCCTCTCTGATGTCACCTTGTATCATTTCAGGCTAATTTCACCTATTCTCAGAGAGGGATAGAGAGAACAAGAGGCAGAGAGAGAGAGAGAGAGAGAGAGAGAGAGAGAGAGAGAACAAGAAAGTAGAGACAACACAGAGAAAGTAAATGATAAGGTACAACTTTATTAGTGTCCTTGAGGTGGTCAGGGCCACACACAGACACACACACACACAGACACACACACACACATATTCAAAACAACAAACACAAGCAACAGAGAGTACAGAGTGTAATACACCACAGTAAAAAGCAATGTTAAGAGAACATTAAGAAAGGCCACTGTATAATAATATGACACAGATCGAGTAAAGTGAAACTGCGTCATCCCTTCCGACTGAATTCCTCTCCTCCTCTCTTTTCCGTCTCCTTTCCTTTTTTTAAGCCGTCTTCATGCGTTTGAGCCAAAAACTAAAACTGTTAGAGAGTCACTGGAATGAAATGTCCCACAAAGCCATATATAATTATAAATCCGGGTCAGCAAACGTAATTATTAACTCGACTCAGACAAATTTTTTAGGATTTGGAGGGAAACAGTATTACTGGTGGTTGGAATTGGATTTTAATGATGTAAATGTAATTATTGTCCTTGGAAATTATTTCCGTTTGCAAAATGTAGCTCCTCTCCTCTTCTCTCCCCTCCTCTCCTCTCCCCTCCTCTCCTCTCCTCTCCTCTCCTCTCCTTGTGGTTTGATTGTGATGCCCCCTAGATTTTGATCCTCATTGAACGATTTATTACTGCAGGAAAGACAGAATAGAAGCAAAAGACAAAAGCCAACGGAAACAAAAGAAAATAGTTAATCAATAGGCTTAGATTCATCTCCCCCAAAAAAATAATTACATTTTTCTGGCGCTCCATTTCTTCGCACTCTTTCCTCCCTTCTCACCCTCTTTCACTCACCCTATCTTATCTGCTCTCTGGTGATAACATCTCTGCCCGCAGACTGCAACTGAGCTCTGCTGATAAATACTAGTCACAGTCAGAAAGAGAGTAGGAAAGAGCGAGGGTAAGCACTGTAAGTACATTAGATTCCTGAGCAGATCTGAGCTGTTTGGCCTCAGCAGGAGCTCAGAGCCAAGAAGGGATGATGTCATCTGATTAGCTCCCATACATCGTAAAGTGTAAAACATCATATATAGGGAGTTAGTGCAATCAAGACAATTTTCCTCGTTAACTTACCGTAAAAATATGAGTATTATTGATTTCAAGTTAATTTAGCCTAATATATCTAGTTTTTTTTTTAATTTCCTGACCACTTCAGAACTTACTAAAGCTGCAATATGTGGGATTCAGAGTATTCGTATAACAGCAAATAACTCAGACATTTTTGTATTATTCAAACCAAGATTGGTTAACTTACATGTCAGACTTCTCTTCATTTCCAGCATTCACAGAATTAATGTAGTTTACTTTCTTTTTCTGTTCTTTACTTTTTTCTAACGGACAGCAACTGACTCCAACTCTGCATATTTTTTTTTTTTTACAGATGTATTTGCTTTCAAACTATTTTGCCATTTTATAATTTCACAATTCACAGGACTGCTAGTTCCAACTGTTTTCTTTACATTGAGTCATTGATTGAGTTTACAGAATATCCTAAATACCGTCCATCTCCTTTGAGGATCTCACTGTTGATCTCATCGAGGACGGAATTCAAACACATATGCAATACATCTAATAGTAATGGAGCCTCACATTCAGTGGCATTAAAGATGTGTAGGTGCAGATGAGACCATCTCAAAGCATGTACAAACTGCCACTTTGTAGTATAAAGCCAGTTGTATAGTTGCTTATTTGAAGCGACCGCACAACACCAAGGTGGTGTCATGTTGCTTGTTTGTACTCTGGTCCAGTCTAAGAGGAGTGTTCTCTGGCACAAGGGCACAAGTATTGACTTAGCATTCTTAGATTTGTATCTCTTAGTTATAATGGAGTTTCTTTGTCATAATAGATTTTCTGGAATAGTCTAGAGAAAAGAGAAAAAAGCACCTCAGACCTTCATTTGATTTAAGCGTGTCCCAGGGACTCCTATCTGTTCAGACTCCAGCCGTTAGATGGGATTTAATGCTGCCTATTCTGCAGATCGGCCAGATCCCATTGGAGGAGCGGAAAGCTAATCAAACTAGCTATTGTTACGCATTATTGCCGTGTTGCCAACTAATAATCTTGATTTAGGTTAATAACCGAGGAATGTACGTGGTCTTTTTATTCCCCCCTCGGGGAAAAACAGTTTGAGTCAAAGCACTTTTCTTTGACTTGCCTCCTGGAGGTGGAGGTCAATGCAAATCACCACAAAATGAGTCTGAGTGACGGTGGCAGATGTTGTGTCTGATGCCATTCAACAATCTTTTAGGAAAGACTGCGGCTGTCCTGTTTCATTGCGTGTGTGTGTGTGTGTGTGTGGGGGGGCGCTCCTCTCTCTGCCCTTGAGCCTTTATCAAGTCCTTCTAATTATTTTATAATGCAAATGAGTCGCCATTATTTCATTAGCAAGGCAGCCAATCACAGAAGCTGATTAGGAAGTGATTAGCATGCAGTCGGCTCCTCTCTCCCTCTCTCTCGGTGTCCTTGTGAATGGAGATGAGGGGGGCAATAATATCCCATCTGGACACACACTCGTGCATATAGTTGGAAAATGTCGTAGGGATTTGTTCTCCAATACAATACAGTTAACACACGCAGCCAGACCCAGTACGAATACAGCAATACATACTGTATAATTACTGTATTTCTGATACTGAACTGGACTGTTTGCTAAAAACTCACAGTTTTCATATAAACTTAAAAAAGTGATAATGTGTCGCTGCTTTCTGCTGCCAAAATATCTGTTATTGAACGTTTGATTACAGTTTGTACCAGTAACACGGCTCACCGGATGCAAAATAGAAGTCAGTGGTTGTTAGAATTTGATTATTTATGTTTAATTATTTAAGGAACAAAGACAAATACTCAATCTAGATAGATGGATAGCTTTGTTTGGGAAAGCTTGCGTCTTTTTTTCCACAAGAGGTAAGATAATAGTTCAAGGTCTGCTCTGCTCATTATTGGCAAGAACTATCAACTGTCGGATGCATGTGTCTGGTGGTGTCTGGTGGTGTGTGTGTGTGTGTGTGTGTGTGTGTGTGTGTGTGTGTGTGTGTGTGTGTGTGTGTGTGTGTGTGTGTGTGCGTGTGTGTGTGTGTGTTGGTTTAAGTTGGCAGGACACAGAGGAAAGGGAGAAGTGTTAACTAAGAATGTGGGCGAGCTAGTGTGAGGTTTGTGTGTGTGGAGACAGTTTCACACATATTTGGTTTCTGCAGACCCCCTTTTCAGCAGAGACACACACACACACACACACACACACACACACACACACACACACACACACACACACACAAGGACACACGGCTACTCTGTTAAGTATGTTTGAGGCTGAAAGCAGCAAGAATGTCTATCAGAGGTGCGCAGACGAGAAAAGAGGAATGCTTTACGATTGAGAGAAATGTTCTTTTTAAACCAGTCAGTAGAGCGGAAATGTAAAACACGGTAAGCCGAGCCAAGGCAAAATACCTCCTCTTACCACGGCACTGTATCAATGCTGAGTGCAACTCACTGTGTGTGTGTTTGTGTGTACACAGTTAAAAAGCCCACAGCGTGATTTTAAAAACAGTGGGTTTTAAATCCAATTTCACTGTATTCTGCTTTCAGAAGCAAGAGAATCCAGAGGAAAAGATTTGAAAGTGAATAGAGCTTCTGTATGTTCTCTGTAGGTCGGCGGGGCCAAACTATCGCTTTAGCATACAAACCAAAAGCTAAGTGCTTCTGCAATCCCCAAACTACAGCCTAACAATTCGTCACTTGAAGAAAACACCAAACGTCTAAAAGGCTTTAAACTAAACTAAAACACGCATTTTTGTTCTCGGCAAGCATTAGCAGCACTTAGCACAACACTCAATGAATCAATTACGTGTCACTTCCTACCTTTATTAGAAGTAACGTACGCACGACTTACATGAACGTGACTTTTTGTTAACCGTGGCGATGACATTGACCTTCCTTTTAGTGGGACGCTCAGCGCTCATTCAGGACCAGCTTCACAGTAAACTGCAACGATCATGCACATCAGAGATCAGGACAAATGCTGGTCTTGTCTCATAGATTGCAAACTAATCAAAGATCATATTAATGAAACAGTCATAGCTGTTTGGTTTTTTTAATTCCCAGCTTGCTAATTTAACTTGAACAACATGTTTACTGAGGGAACATAGAAGCAAAGCTCTACTCTTCACTCTCTACTCTAGGTCTGTTTCTACGCTAAGAGAGTGGGAAATGCTCTATCCTGTTGTTAACAAAGGATGCTATTTTACCACCATAGCTGCATAACACGCACACGGTTACCTTTCCACAGCCAGGCAGTTATTAACAGAAACCATAGGTTCACTTGTCCTCGCTTCTGATGCGGTATATTGTTGTACACATGAAAACATACACCCTAGAGCTACACACTTTCTGCTCTTTTAACCCACGCAGAGAGAGCTACCTGACGGCAAGATGTAAACTGACACACACACACACACACACACACACACACACACACACACACACACACACACAGCAGCATGTGTTCCACATCAGTTGAACTGTATTGCGTACGTCCAAGCCGAGTTTCTGATAGAATAGTTTGTACTTCCTGCCCTCTACGTGTCCCAGCGTTTTTTTTTGTTTTTTTTCCCCCGCATTATGACCGGAGGTGACTCGCTGTGACAAAAGACTTAATTGAACTGAATGGGAGTTGCAACCAAGAGAGGCTGGTTTGAGAGAATGACGCCAAGAGGAATGTGATCCCGGTGCTCCTCTTGAGGCTTTTGAGTCACAGCCAACCATGCAGCCGGCAGCAGAAGACAGTCGCTTAGTTTGATGTTAACTTGTTTCTCCTCCGGCGGCGGCTGTCACCTCGTGGTATTCGTCTGTAGCGGGGAGCTCAGATCAGCGGGGTATCTGAGGGCCTGTCGCTCTGCTCTCCATCACAGCCGCCGCCGCCGCCGCAGCAGCAGCCCGCTCTAGGACACAGGTATAGCGGAGCCACTGAATGCGAAGGAGATTTCTGCTGCCGGCAGCGCTGGTTGCTGATAGTGCTTCATGGTGGCTCGCTGCTGTGTACCTTCTAGCTCTGTGTATGTTGGCGTTGAGGTTTGCCGCTCTTTCGTTTCCAAAATACCTGGAAATTTGCACGTTTCATTATTGTCTTGGGTTTGGTTTGTTACGATTTGTTAATTAATTACAACTAACGTGTATATGTAAGTGTACTTTTTCATTATCTCACTACCATAAAATGACATATGCAAGGTTTTATCTCCTCCTACTTTTGGTAAAGGCCAAGAAGGGCACAGAGGACACATATCAGTGACCACTAACTACCAGTGACTTGAATCAGATGCTATTGTGGCTTTTCTTAGCCGTATCTCTCCGAGCCATTTCATTAACACAAGCCGTGCGTTGCTCTTAGCTCAATGAATCAGATGGCTAGCAGTGACCCGCGTGCTATTTCTATCAGCAACATCGCCGGCACAAGCCACGTATCATTTCAAGTTGATTGTTTCAGCCAGCCGCCAGGGACAAGCGGCGTCTCTCTGTATTAGAGCCACTTCCTGTTGTGGGCTGGGCCACCGGCGGCCAGCTCACGCATTGGTGCCCCCCCCCCCCCGAGGCCTGCGGTGACGGGCACAGATGATCAGCTGAAGGCCCCTGGCGGTTGAGTCAGAGGTGATCCTGATTGGCCCTGAGTGACAACCGTTGGAGACTCCTGGTGGTTTCGTTAATGAGCGGAGACGCAGACACGCACAGAAAAAAAAAAAACAACAACAAAAAGTTTTACAGGATAAACCCAAAAGGAGAAATCGCGTCGCATCCCAACTAATTAGATGTAGCTCATTCAGTCGATAATTACTGATACCGTGAGGTGAACTAAGTGTGATTGTGTTTGTGTTCGCAGGGAGCTGTACGTTTGATGAGGGCTTCACTCAGTGTGATTACCAGCAGGATCCTTACGATGACTTCGACTGGACGCACATCAACACCCAGGAAGTGCCGTACGTCTCACCAGACCTGCCACAAGGTAAGACTTGTTCAACTCCTCCAAGCGGGGGGAAAGTAATCAAGTACATTTACTCAAGTACTGTCGTTAAGTACAGTCATTTTATTTGACATATCAGTCATGGAGGCCATTTCTTTGCAGAGCCAGTACTTTTAATACCTAACTATGTAGTTTGAACACAGGACTTTTACTTGTAATGAAGTATTTTTTTTTACATTGCATCCCCTCTCCTCTTTTCTTAGACATCCTCTCTTCTCCTCTCCTCTTTAATCAGTAGTTTTTTTCTTCTCCGTGGTGATGATGAAGGGGAAATTAAATCTTTCTGCCTCAGGGCTGAGGGTCTAATTAACAGAATATGAGGTCATTAATCAACGGCAGGGAACAGGGAAGGTTGCCTACTTTACAATCTTAAAAAGCAAAATGCTATAACAATAGCCGGCTATGCAATGTTGAGATATTGACTGGCATTACACAATGAAATCCACAGAGTAAGAATGTTGACTGGTGTATGAACAATGGCGTTAACCACGGCGAGGAGGCCATGTTCAAATGTATCAACCACAAATCATATCCTTAATGTCGGCCTCTCTCTTCTCTTCTTTTTTCCTTTACTCTCATCTCCTTCCCTCCTGTGTCCACTTGTCTCCTCTCTTCGTGTCTTTTTTCACCTTCTTTCCTCCCCTCCCCTCGTCTCTTGTCTCCTTTCCTTTCCTGTCCTTTCGTCTCCTTTCATCTCCTCTCCGCTCTTCTCGTCTCTTCCCCTTTACTTTCCTATAATCTTGTCCCATCTCCTTTTCTGTCCTACATTCTTCTTTTGTCTCCTTTCCTCTCCCAAGGTCTCCTCTCCTCTCCTCTCCTTTTCTGTTGTGAGAGATTATGACTTTGTTACCATGACAATGTAATACCGTTATTTATCTCTCGTGCTTATCATCGTGACAACCCAGCGTCGCTGACATTTAGAGAAAGGTTCGGTTCAACACCGGCTCTTTATGATTTTCACACACACACACACACACACACACACACACACACACACACACACACACATTTCCTCCTAAAATGTGTGTACCTGCTGTCTGGTGCATGTGGTCCTGCATATATTTATGCCATGACGCAAGGGTGGGGTGCCTTGCCCAATGGTACGGTGCACAAACTCTAGCATTTAGTGGTGTCACTATGCGGTTTGAAGAGGCTAAATACTTTGCACAAGAGTGCGAAAGTAACGCCTGGAGTTTGCATATCATTAACTTCTGTAGAAGCTGGTGGGATGAGCAGGGGCGTGAGGATGGCAGGCCAGGTTAATGGTTTGGAGATGTTGGATGCGTGGGGGGGGGGGTTTCAGTGCGTTGCCTAAAGGTACAGGAGCACGACCTGACATTTGATGTGTTAATGATGCCGGCAGGGCGAGGCACAGCGGTGCTGCGGATGGTAAACCAGGTCGCTGGAGGGGATTACAGATGCAGCTCTTGGCTAGGTTTTTTGTAGTTGGAAGAAGTAGCAGGGAATGGGTGAGGGGTTGAGTTTGGTAGCTTAAATGCACTTCCCCAGGGACACTTTGGTAATACCTATTATTAGAATTGTTGTTTTTGTCAGGCAGTCCACCAGCCACCAGTAATTTAGAGGTACTCTAGTCCGGCTGCAGTCTTCCTGAGGGCATGGCATGATTTAGAGCACAGCCAGTAAACCCTTTGGGCTTTTGACCCGTTAAAACAAAGGAATACCTCGTCCCTTTGTTTGTGTGTGTGTGTGGGGGGGTTGTTAAGAGTATTTGGCACCTCAAAGACCATTGGGAGTGAATTTATTTTGCTGATTAGTAGTTCGGTGGGTTATATATAGTCAAAGGTATTGGCAGAGAAAAGCAGTCATCTTTACACAGAACCGTTTGAGCGTCATCAGATAGCTCCGCCAACAATTCTAGTTTTGTTCCTTTATAAGCCACGTTGGTTCGTCCCAGTTGTTAATCACCGTTTGTGCTTAAGGCAGCATTGACTGCGGAGGGACGGTTTGGCAGTTTTTGTAATAGAGCTAAAACTATTCTGTGTAATCTCTTTGGGGGCTGACGTTGGCACTAGCCACCATGGCAGCGTCTAGATGCTACGCTGGCAGCGCGCGTCGTGCCAGTTGAACATTCACGGGCCGGGGCTCTGTGGCTCAGTGGACTAAAGCAGATACTCTTGACTCATAATGTTGTCAGCCAGTACCACTCTAAACCTATTTGGCAAGCCATTCTGTCCCCGTCTCTCTCTCTCCTTCTCTCCCTCTGTACTGTTTAATAAGGTCGTCGGAAAAAAGGCATTTAAACATCGCAATGCTGATCAAGTAGTCGATTGACTCAAGATTCAAAAATAATTTGAATAATCTATTTTTCAAGCAAAAATGCCCACAATTGCCTGATTACAACTCATGTGAAGCTGCTTTTTATTTGTCTTTTATGGAAGTGAATTGAAAATCTTTGGCTGTTGGTCGGATAAAACGAGACATTTGAAGACTTCACTTTGGACATTTTATCGGCCAAACAAATAATCAATTGATAAAGAGAATGCTCTGCAGGTTGACTGATAATGATAAATACATGCTTTTATGAGAAATTAATTCTTAATAATGATTAAAAGCCCACATTAAAAACCAATCTTAAAGACAGGTTTATAGAAACACCAGTGGAATGGAAAGCTTGTATATTTAGGGGAAAATGATTCCACAGCCTGGAAGCAACAATGGAAAACACTTGGAAGACCCACTGTGGATTTTTTAACAGGGAACATGTGATGAGGTGAACACGAATATGATCTGAGCAAAATACAAGCACTTTTGGTCCATGCAGTGCTTTCAGAACAAATGAAACAATCTTAAAATCAGCTCCTTATTGGACATTAAAGTACACGGAGAGTCTTGTATCTTTTGTTGTATTACTGCTTTACTGTGGAATGTTGTTGCCATGCGATGCTGAGAGCAAAACTCTCCCATTAGCCGCTATCCCAACAGCAGGCCGTTACTGTTCAGCTGGAGAATACTTCCTTTCTATCCACCGCGCTGTTGTTGTTGTGTGACATATCTAGGTCTTAAGGCTGTCTCGGGGGTATTTTTAGCCTCATCGTTATATTGTGCCGTCATTCTATTAGCGTCCATTTTAAACTTTGGCAGTTCAAAGACGTCGGCCATTTTAGAAATTGGCAGACTTCAGGTGTCAGATGTTCTCGGCATCACGGGGTCTACTTTTGTAGTATACGTGTTGTGTCAGGTTCATCAGTCTTTTATAACTCATATTCAATGCTATTTTTGTCTCAGATTAGGCATTGCTATGTTTCTGTATTTCAGTAGCCATGCAGGGGCAATGCTTGAACATTGCCTATTCACCAAGTATTATTCAGCTGTTTGTACCTAACCCTAGACCGATTTGTTATAATTTTGCAGCAGGTAGCGTTGTGATAAGGAGCTAAAGGTTATATTTTTGCCATGTCGTCACATATCAGGGTCTCTGACTGTCTGCTAGGAGTATTTTTGGCATCTTGGCAGACATCTTAACGGTGCTTTTCTCATGTCACCATCTTAGAATCAGTGCCAAAAAAAAGAAGCAATAGGAGTGACATCTGTCTTCTGTTTGTTTTGCATGATAGTTTGGGGGGGGGGGGGGGGGGGGGCTGGCCTACTGTTGTTTCCGGGCGGATTGGCTTTAGTCCAGTTTGGATGTTCTCATTTTGTGTCTTATTGGTGACATTCAGAACCAGGAAGTAGGATTATTTTAATACTGCTATGGCTACAATAGAAGTGTGTGTGTGTGTGTGTGTGTGTGTGTGTGTGTGTGTGTGTGTGTGTGTGTGTGTGTCCATGCAGGCTCATGTTTGTGTGCACCAGTTGAAAGCCTGTTATGTTCTGCTGAAAAGTGTTTTCTCACAGTGGATTAGCTGAACAATAAGTGATAATCACTATTGTTCTACAGCTCATTGTATATACTGTAGAGCATGTTGCGTATGATTTAATATGCAAATAGATTTAACCATTTAGGATGGAGTGTGTTTAACTGGAGCACAGCTATTGTGTTGTTTTGTACTGTATTCAGTTCTGTTCTGTTCTATTCTGTTCTATTCTATTCTATTGAGATCTAGTCTGTGTTATTATATCCTATTCAGTTCTGTTCTATTCTACTCTATTCCGTTCTGTTTTGCTCAGTTTGTTTTATTCTGCTCCAGTACATTGTATTGTATTGTGTTATATTTAGGGATGCAGCCAACAATGTAATTGTTTTCATGTATCATGATTAATCTATCAATTATTATTTCAATGACTGGACAAATTCCATAGCCTATAAAGTGTCAGAAAATAGTGAAGTTTCCAAGAGGCCCCGGTGATATCTTCATGCAGCCTGTTTGAGCCCAAAGACATTCAAGACGTTACATTTACAACAAACAAACCTCCCATTTTGAAACCAGCATATGTTTACTACTTTTGCTTGAGAAATGACTCATAATTAATTATCAAAGATTGACTTACCCAATTACTCAATGTATTGTTTCTGCGCTAGTTAATTTCTAGTCTATCCTGCCAATATAATGAATCGCTATCATGGCTTCCGTCCCTCAGTTTGGGATGAGCCCATGTGAGATTGTGAGATTAGACATCAGGCAGGGAAGGCTCATATTTCACCGGAGCAACATCTGGTCGAGGTCTGAGCTGATTACTGGAACATCTGGATGGGCTGACTGACCGCCCAGTCAGCACACCCAGATTATGAATAATTTTTTTTCAGCTGCATTTCCGGCAGTCAGCTACTATAGGTCCAAGGTAAAGTAGTGAGTAGTGACAGCAGACATAACAAATTACCCGAAGTACATTTGTTATTGACTTACTCCAGTGGCTGAAAACTTTCTCCAGAGTCCCATCATATTAAAAAGAACAAAACCAATGGATTTATGTTTGAAATCAGCAGAGAGAGGAGCAACGTTCTGCAAACAAAACAAGTAAGCCAGAAAGATACAACCCAGAGGACAGCTATGAAAAATGCAATTAATCATGTGACACCGCTGGGTTGTTGCAGGTAAATTGTATTTTGTAGGATGTGGAAAATGTGACGAGTGTGGTCAATTTAGATTTTGTTGACACGTTATCTCTGCTTAAACGCTCACACATTTACAATTATTATTACCTGAAGGCAGCCCAGTTCATATACAGAAATGAAACGGGAGACAGGGAATAAAGAGATTTCATCAGAACATCAAACGAAGAATATAAAAGAAAGAAGAAAGTAAGAAGTAGCTTTTTTTTCCCCCTGCTCTTCTCTCTTTCCAATTCCCTGTTTATTTGTTGTCGGCTTGATGAGAAACAGCCTCAGAAACACAAAGGAGAAACAAATGACACAGTCTTAGTAACAGGGGTGGGTTTGTACTGTAAGCTCTAAAGGAATGAGAGGAGAGAGAAACAAGTGAGTAAAAGCATGCAGACATAAAGGGAAAGAATAAAAAGTCTTTTGGGGTTTTTGTTTTGTTTCATGAACAGAAACTCACTGCTTCAAAGTGTTTATGTCGAAGACGAAAGAAGCAGGGAAATGGGGAAAGTTTAGGTTGGTGTCTGTTTGTGTCCTAGATGATGAGTTTAGTGCTGTAACTAACTGTAACATAGCCTAGCGTACACACACACAGACATGGATACAGAGCAATACTAACTATCACAGAGATACAGGAAGAGGTATAGGATGATTAAGATGGAAGATTGTATCCGTCACATGCACACCGCAGGATACACCGAGAAATTTAAAGCGACACGCAGCACAAAAGACAACAAAACCAATATGAAGGTAAAACGCCGTAATATTCACTTATTAAGACAACAAAACCAGAATAAGCAGTATACAATAGATGTACTGAACTGACTTCAATACCATAAATGGGGAGGAGTTAAAAAATACATGAATAAGCTTTGAAATAGCTTCCTTAATTCACAGAACTGACACAGCTGTGTGTCTTAGCTGTTCTTGTCTTCAACAAGGCTTGCTTTCAAGCTACACGGTAGCAGTTCACTCATGTAGCTGCATGTAACACAGGCAGAGGGCATTTAGCCTAGTCTTTGGCAAGTCCAGTCACACACACTAACTTAACTCATCAGAGGGCACCGCTGCCAGTCTGCTCAAGCTGTGGATTTCCGCAGGTATGTGGGGTACAAGCACAAACAGCTGCAAACACCAAAGAGCTGATTCACCGGTTTTGAACTCGATCCACCACAAATTATATGCGTTTCTTTCTTCTTCTTTTTTTTTTTTTTTTTTTTTTTTTGACCCTCTCTTTGTCTCTGTCTCTGTGAACAGGTTCTTACATGTTTGTGGACGTCTCGCAGTACGACGTTGGGGAGAAGGCCAGGTTCCAGCTGCCGGTCATGAAGGAGAACGACACTCACTGCATCGACTTCAACTATCTCCTCACCAGCCCCGACGGCTCCAGCCCCGGCACCCTCAACGTCCTGGTGAAGGTAACGAGAATACTTGCAGAAATGGGGCATGCATGTATACAGATGGAGAGGGAGAGGAGCTCGATGGATCGCAGGAAGTCCCCCAGCGGTCCAGGATTCTGGATATTTCAATGCAGAGAAGCTAATATGGAAAAAATAATATCTATTTTTCTAGTTCTTGTCAGCACTCATGCTGCAGCACTCTGGATCAACTGGAGAGAGAGAGAGAGAGAGAGAGAGAGAGAGAGAGAGAGAGAGAGAGAGAGAGAGAGAGAGAGAGAGAGAGAGAGAGAGGCCTTTACTGGCCTCTACTTAGTAGTTTGCACTGTCTGAGGCAAGGTTTGATTTCATGAGACACAAACAGAAAACATAAGGTTCCTTTTACTCCATAAAACAAGCCCGGATGAGATCAAGTGCCGAGTTAAAGCTTTCCGTTTGTCACAATGGCAGATGGTGAACAGAGCCTCTTAGCTTAAAACAAAACAAAACGGAATTTATGGGGAAATGCGGTCTCGCTTTTTGGAAATACAACCACAAGTAATGCAGCTAGCATGCGATAGAGGCGGCTGGCTGCCTTTTCTTTACCGGGAGCTTGTGTAAGGTTGCCTAATTAAGCTTTAATTATTAATCTTACAATGAAATACCGACTTTTAAAATCAGCAAACATGCACTTTGAACACACTGAGCGTCTTTGTGGTTAGATGAAGATGTTATTTTGTTGGACATTTATCAAAGTACTAAGTGTGATGGATAGCATATAGAGTATAGAGCCGTGCCGTACCATGCAGTAGTGCACACACATTTTATGATGCAATAATCCAAACTTTTCCCAACACTCCTATCTTCTCTTTCCTCCTCCTCCTCTTAATTTTTATTTTTTATTTTATTTTATTTTATTTTTTTTTATAATTTATGGAAAAGGTTAGAAAACGCTTTAACTGAAGATTGCCATTTTACTGGTTCTGTCTCCTCCTGGTTCTGAGCAGCAGGGGAGTACTGAGCTGGAGGACTGCCCTCCAATGTGATGACTTAAAGTCAAACCCACTACTACTATTACTACAAACATCTTATATTGTGCTCTGTGTCTGTTGCTAGGTAAACAAGGGTCCGCTGGCCAACCCGATATGGAACGTGACGTCCTACACCGGTAAACTCCGGCTCAGAGCGCCACTCGAGCTCTCACTTCATAACTTATTGAGACACTGTTGACTTTCTCCCCATGTGTTGACTGTGATATTGTCTCTCAGGTAAAGACTGGCTGAGGGCCGAACTCGCCGTCTCCACCTTTTGGCCCAATCAATATCAGGTAACTCACTGATAGCAACCAATGGCTGTGTTAATGCAGGGTTCCTTCATCATGTGAATGTTTCTTTATTTATTCACTTGTGTTCATGTTAATACAAAAACACCACACACACACACACACACACACACACACACACACACACACACACACACACACACACACACACACAAAGGCATACACATGCTGGGGGGTAGGCAGCTGATTTATTTGTGTTGACTGAGGCTCAGGAGGTGACGATTAGGCAAGAAAGACACTGAAAAACACTAGGTGGGTCTCTGTGTGTGTGTGTGTGTGTGTGTGTGTGTGTGTGTGTGTGTGTGTGTGTGTGTGCGCACATGTGTGTCACCATGCTGGACATTGATATCATTTTTCAGCGTTGTTGTTGTAGTGAATACCTGACTGACATTATAAGATTCACACATTAAAGAACGTGTGCTCGTATGTCTCTTCATCTCTTAATATACGGCCGTCAGTCAGCATGATCTCCCTGTGTGTGTGTGTGTGTGTGTGTGTGTGTGTGTGTGTGTGTGTGTGTGTGTGTGTGTTGGCTGGTGTTGACAGATGTGTGCACGTTGTGGGGTAGCTTGTCTCCGAATGTCCTCGCAGGCATACACACACACACACACACTGATCATGTTAACACACACAGCCTGGGGACCCTGTAACATTACTGCAAGGCGAAGTGTGAAAGCATCCTCCAAATGGCCCATCTGGAGCCCAGGCCCCCTCAGTGACGACGGCAGGAGATCACCAGCATGAAACTCGTGTGTCAACATATTTTAATTGAACATAATCACCCCGGTTTGCTGAGGCTTATGTATGTTTTTCAGGGTATGAAACAGGTTATTGGATTTGAGGTTATGAAGCTATTTGTTCATGTTGGAACATGTTCCTGCGTTAGCGCTTTAGCTTGAGTTGTAATGAGACTGGTTCCACCAGGGGAAGCGTCGGCACATGCAGACGTATGTCGGCACGCACAAACATGCACACAAAGAATTAATGTGCACACAAAAAGGCACACCCACGCTGCACTGTTGAGACCTTGTAATTGCATTTTTGTCTTTATTTCAAGTTTATTTCGTATAAAAACAGGTGACGATTGTGTTCCTTGACTCTCTACCAGACTGCAATACAACCTTTGAGATGATTAATTGATTAGTTGATCAACAGTAAACTAATTTACTATTTTGATACTCGTTAAATAGTTTCTCTCCAAAATTGTGGGTTTTTTTGACCCAAGGAAGTGCAGCGTCTAGTTTAAAATTGTTTAAATTAGAGTTTTTTTTTTAGAACGCTGCATCTAGCAATACCGGAGGCCAAGCAGTCCGCTAGAATACCTTGGGTTTGGACTGTCGGTCAGACAATACAAGACTTTTAAAGTTGCTATCTTGGACTAAAAGAAACTTCTGAGTCAGTAATGAAATGCATCATTATTTGTATAATAGCATTGTGTTTAGAAAAAGAAGTTGCCCTAAACCCAGCAGTGACTCGTGACTGAGAGGATTCAAAACTATTAACATGAAGTGGAAAAAACTTTCAACATTGTTGATTCAGCGCCCATACAAGCATGCATCAAAGTGACATGTGCCATTAGTCGATAAGAGGATGTTCGCTATCGTCCTGTCTGTCAGTCCTCAGCCTTCATAGCGTATCTGAGTTGTTTTCCCCGCGTGAGAACTTGTAAACCCGAGCTATCAGCGATCCTTCCACCGGTCGGGCAGCGAGTCCTCCACGCCTGCATGATCTCCTCAGAGGTGATCATACGTCGGACCGGTGAGTCACAGAATGCAAAGGGTCTCATGGCTGCCGATCACATCCTGCAAAGAAACAAAAGGAGCAAATGAATTGCATCCAGGCTGCAGTGACCTGATGCAGCGTGAAAACCATTTCAAATCCACGTCTGCACGATCGTTAACAAATGAGACTTAAATCTTGGACTTGACGGCTGTGAAACACGACGCAGAGACAAAAAAAGATCTGTTATTTAAAATTGAACATACAACTTTCTATAAAAAGTGAACTTTTCAGACTCAAAAGCTTGAATATATACATGCGCACGCAAAGGAGAAGTCATGAGGTCATGTTGTGGCTACCAAGGCGAACGTGGTTATAATAACAAGCGACGCCTCGACAGCAGACTGAGGAGGCATGGCGGGCAGGAAAGCCAGTTTTCAGACAGTCGGAGATGAAGGTATTAAAAGTCAACTGATGTCTCTCTGCTTTGCTCCGCAGTGAGCTATGAGTGAAAGATGATAGGGTAGAGAGACAAGATAGATTGGTAGGGGAGGGAGACGGAGAGGGGGAGAGTATGACAAGCAGGGGGATGATAAGCTATGGGTAAACAGTTCACGGCAGATTTCCTTTTGCAGGTGATGAATGACAACAACCGCTCACTCTCTTTCTGCCTCCGCCTCACTTTTTGATGGCGACCTCCTCTCCTCTGTTCATTACAGCGCACCTCTCTGAGCAAACACTGTTAGAAAACAGAGGCGGTGAGGTAGGGGAGAGGAAGGCTGTTTTTTTTTTTTTTAAAGAGAGATGGTGTTGGAGGGCTAACGTATGGACAAGGGGGGAGGGAGGGAGGGAGGGAGGGAGGAAGAGATAAGTGAGGATGAGGAGAGAAGTTATCAGACCATGAGGTAATGAAATGAGATGGTGGTAAATGGAAGCACCTGTTGAATGCAGCGTTATTGCAACACTCTACTTGAATTTTAGAATCTAGAGAAGCAGGTTAGCGTTAAGACACAACAACCAGGAAGCAGACCGTCGCTTTCCACATTCAGCGGCTTTTTTCTTGATTTCCTTCATTTGTTTGACTCACAGATAATGGATGGGTACGAAAAAAGCAATAGATAGGCTCCATCCTTTCATTCTCTACCTTAATTGCGTGCGGTTTCATTACTTTTTTTTTAATCTTTTTTTTTTGTGGCAGCCATAATATGTGATTATTATGATCCAACAGGAAGTATCTCATTCATCCTACCTGACTTGGTGGCCTGAATGTATAAATCCAGCAGCAGTCAGGATGGCAGCTTTGTATTTATCCAGTTTAGTGCCCATCACCTTTCTGTCCATCCTGTGAAAGCCTACGTTGGATCCCTCACTTCCACTGCACATTTAAATGTCAATCGTCTTTCTATGGAACCAGAACACATCTAGAACTTCAGAGAACAATAGATTTGATGGTTGATTAGCCTTCTGATATGCAAGCAGAGCATTTGTTGTTTATGTACGTTTCAGTTTTCTCCTTGCAACGGCATTTCCAATGTTTTTGCTGCGTTTGTATTTTGTTTATTTGTACATTCTGAATGTGCTCCAAGCTGTTCTATTTACGGGCTAATGGAGGGTCTGAATGACTCGATATTCTAATATTCTCTTCTGAGTTTTAATTTAATAAACCTTATTTTCAAACATACACAAATATAACAATGAATAACTTAAAAGGGTAAACTGTTCCTTTGAATGTTATATATAGACAGTAATAGCTAAATCTCTCTCTCTTTTCTCAGGTCATATTTGAAGCAGAGGTTTCGGACAGCAAAGCCGGCTTCATCGCCATCGACGACATTCAGGTGCTCAGCTACCCGTGCGGTGAGTCATTAGCATGCCAGCAATTAGTCCTAGTTCGCTGAATAGACGCTGATAGCTTTGGCCACTAATTAGACTGTACCTGGGATGGTTTCTGTTGCACTCGAATGGGTAGATAAGTGGGAAGGTGACACTGGAGAGGAGGGATGCGAGGAGAGGAGAAAGACGAGAGAAATAAAAAGGGAGAGAGAGAGCGAAAGAGCGAAAAGGAGAGAGTGAAGCAGGAAATGAGACAGTTTTAGGGCAATCATAGAGAGAGAAGATTCGGACCACTCAGCACTTTCTCTCTCTTTAACCCACATCTTCACACACACACACACACACACACACACACACACACACACACACATAGGGAACAGTAGCTGTCTTGTCTCACACTGACAGGAAAGAGATGAGGGCTGCAATCCATTTTAAATTCTCGCTACGTCTCAAGTCGTCTTCTCTCCTTCGCTTGAGTGTTTCCTTACTTCCAGAGGCCAGAAAAGAGACGCAACGACAAACTGCTACCGTTAACAGAAGGGTCTGTTAATCTAGAGCCACGGGCAGGTTCCTGGAGGGTCCCCTGTGTTTGGAAAGGAAACAATTACAACTCCTTTTGGTCATCCGTCTTGTAGCGCCACTGAAATCTCTCAGGGCAGTTTTGTTTCTTAATAGATTCTATTGATTAAAAGTCACAAAGATAAACTGTCTCGCTCCGTCCTCTTGTACATTTTGTGAGGTCCCCGGTATCACTGTTGTCCATGTACCTGTCAGAAGTCGGCAATATGTTTTTCTGACAGAAGTTCTTGGGCGTTAATTTTGTCAATGAAGTGACCTGGAATATGAGAAACGTGTAAAAAGAAGAGCCCCAGTCTTTTAAAGGCAGAGGAGCAGGACTCCTAATGGGAAGGAGCAATTAGTACTTAGTCTCCACAGTGGAAGCATTCATTCTCACAGCTGCATTTCTGGACACAGGTTTGTGTGTGTGTGTGCGTGCGTGTGTGTGTGTGTGTGTGTGTGTGTTTGTGTGTGTGCCTGCATGAATGCGTGCGTGCAAGCTAGTGTGAGTGTGTTTTCATTCACCATGCTATCTAGGATTGCAATCACCTCCCCAGAATAAGAATATCATAGCTGGACTGCATCTTCAGGCTCTAAAAGAAGGTTTATTTCACATCCTAGCGTGGTCGTTAAGAATCGGGAGCGATACGAATTATATATAGAGGATGTGACATTGATGTTACCTCCAAGCACTGTTTTTCATTTGACTCCAGTAAAACCTAATCGCAGTAATCACGAGTATATTCCTTAGGGTTGGAAAACATCCCGATAATGTGTACAGGGTGTTTGTGATAACCTGACCTGTTTGTGTCTGTAACTCCCTCTGGCTCTGTCACCTCATCTCCAGACAAATAAGATTAAAACCAAAAACATTTTTAAAATACGACTACAAACTGTAAATCCTTGGTGTGGACTCTATCTAATTTGTTTGACCTCATTTCACTCTGTAGATAAATCCCCTCATTTCCTGCGTCTTGGGGACGTGGAGGTGAACGCCGGACAAAACGCCACATTTCAGTGTATCGCTACAGGACGAGACACATCCAACAATAAGCTCTGGCTACAGGTACAGCTATAAAACATGCATGTGCACGCACACACACACACACACACACACACACACACACACACACACACACACACACACACACACACACACACACACACACACACAGAGCGACCCCAGGCAATAGCAGCTAACACGATTAAGACTTTAATAGCTGCTGATTTCATTATGACTCTATTGGAGCCATGACCTTCAAACCTGCTGTCAGTGTGAGTACTGCATATATGTGTGTGTGTGTGTGTGTGTGTGTGTGTGTGTGTGTGTGTTTGCACTTGGGCATGTGTGGTCCAGTGCTACCTTGTGACCTTGAGCAAGGCAGTTAACCCTTCACCAGCCCCTGCGGCCCCTGATTTCTGTCCGTGTGTTTTGTCTGCGCTTCAGAGGAGGAACGGAGAAGACATTCCCGTGGCTCTGACGAAAAACATCAACCACAGACGCTTCGCTGCCTCCTTCCACCTCAAAGAAGTCACCAATCAGGATCAAGATCTGTACCGCTGCGTCACTCAATCAGAGCGCGGCTCCGGGGTGTCCAACTTTGCGGGTCTTATCGTCAGAGGTGAGGATTTAAAATATATTTTCAAGGTTATTGGATTGTTTTGTTATTCCCTTAATACCTGTGTTTTCTTTTGTTTTCTCTAATGTAATATTCAGCTTTAGTAGGTATCTAAAGGAGATATCCACACACACACACACACACACACACACACACACACACACACACACACACACACACACACACACACACGCACGCACACACACACACACTTAGTTACTGTTGCTTCGTCCGTCAAGCTTTCCGATCTCGCCTTGAAAGTAATGCAGTTTTCAATGATAATGGTGGCACATTTACCTCTCAGCCTCTGTTAGTACCAGTTTATGAAGCGATGGGACCTTGATGTCAGACAGAGGAAGACAACAGCAGGCTAAAACAGATGCATTGTTCCTGTACTGCACTGCAGAGCTAGTAGGGTTATAAGTATGATATGGTCAAACGTAAGATGAGTCTTATTTCATTTTAACACTGTTTGACTTCTTAGCTTAATTAGGACAACAAAAACACAGGTTACTGTACTTAACTTATAGGCGTTTTTGCTCGTATATTGTGTACGTATATCCAAACATTAACGTTACAAAAGATAAATGCTTTTAATGCTATCTCAAAGAATCGTTTACTGAAGGGTTATCTCCCCCAATTCCAATAAAGAGCAGGACAAATTCACGAATGTTAAAATCTGACTGCATCCAGGACCGGCTACCACTCAGTGGTTAATGATGCGCTATTGTGTACATAACCCTTTAACCCTCACAAACTAGCAGTTACTCAATGATGCTTACTCTGAAAACACCAGGCCAGCGATTCTCAACCTTTGGTCACTTAAGGCCCACTTTTGATCGTTACAAATTTCCAAGGACCGCCGTCCCAAAATAAATGAGAGAAAACCCCCACAACATGACCAAAGAGAGCAGGAACTGGGCTGTAAGCTAGGCTACTGAGCTAGTAGGCAGACATGCTAACGTTTGCAGCTCACGTTAAAGCAGACAAACACCTTGTTTAATCCAGTTCTTATGGGTTTGCTCCTCTGTTATTCTCTTTGGAAAGGCAAAAAACAAACCGGTGTTTCACCATTTTGAAAAATCTAAAGCCAGACAGACCCTTTGTGTCCACAGCAGTTACAGATGCTAAGCTAATATTGGCAATCGCTGTAAAGCAGATTGGTTTAGCGCCCGGTCAATTCTAAAGTTGACTCATATATACAGACATACATAGTGTTATGGGTAACTTTTTACTGTGCTCATATTTTGAAATGTCAAATGTCTTTCCAATCAAATGTGCATTCACTGTGTCTGACTGATAAAATGTAAGTTACTAACACAATATAGACTAATGAGGAGAGTTTCTGTGTGAGTATATTTAGATGTGTGTATGCCAGCCTTGTGTGTGTGTGTGTGTGTGTGTGTGTGTGTGTGTGTGTGGGGGTAGTGTGTAGTGTGCAGACGCTTGTGCGGGTGTGAAGCAGCCGCATTAGTGTCTATGTGCACATGTGTATGCTGTGAATGTGTGTGTGTGTGTGTGTGTGTGTGTGTGTGTGTGAATGGAAACTGTGTGCGCTCCAGCTGTCATGTGCAGCTGACATGTGGTTAATAAGGTGTCACCAATGTGTGTTTGAGACGGGATGCTTTATTCATTCACATCCAATAGCTTACATATTCAATTCATCTCCCACAGAGAGAAGACAGGGGAGGAGGGCAGAGAGAGAGAGGCTGAAGGCGAACGAGATTCAGAAAGAATGATAAGGGGGTGACAGAAAGGGGGGGGGGGGGCAGAGGAGAAGCAAAGAGAGAAGTGGTGATGGTGAGGAAAAGTTAAATGTAAATAGTCTGCTCATTATCTCAAGAATATCCATATCAGAATCAGGAATATGTCTGAATATGTAAACAGCCGAGCCGAGTTATGTTTATTATTCTGCATAAGAGATAGCAGACGAGAAAGAAATGAGAAATCAAAGCAGAAACGAGCACCATGAATATTAATTTTTCGCCGGTGTGGCTCAGATAATGGAGCTCTTACGCCGTCCAGTTTAGGGATTCCGCTCTCCGTGTCGCTTGGGCAAGACACTTAACACCGGCGAGGTTGTGGGTTTACTTACACTGGGACGAGAAAATATGGACGTTTTTTCTGCAGGACCTTGCTGATTTAGTAAGAATACATAAGTGGCTATTTTTTATTTATCGTGAACATCTTTTTGTAAGTGGGAAGACGAAGAGGAGAGAGATGAGGGATCCACTCAGCGGGAGACGTGTGTCTTAACATGAATAGGACCGATATCTACATATATGAAAATAGATTCAGGTTCAATAAGACGCAGTGAGTGACACGTGTTTCAGAGCCAGGCATCGGCCGCTTTCTCAATCTGCGAAAAAAGATGCTTTTGGAGCTCTGAGGGATATTGCAGATTATGAATATTGATCCAGACTCTGGTTGTTAGAAATATATCACAATTAAAGAAGGAGGACTGCGCGTATGCATGTGGAAGGAGAGGAGCCTCATGTTTATTTATTAGAAATATCAGATAGGAGATGAGAGCCAGAGAAAAATCAAAGGAACAGGGAATATGTTTATTTCCCTTCCTTGAAAAGTACGCGTGTTGGAAATTTGAGGTTCCTGTAGGACATTGACGACCATGAATATGGACAGAGTTAAGCTGCATTATTAATGTTTTTGCTCTGAATATTCTGCTTAAATATTTATTTATTGTGAAATTGAAGAGAGGAAGAAAGATGAGGGATGATTACTAGAGGAATCGTGTATCTGTTACAAATCTGATCAACAGAAAATGGAAGAAAGAAACATAGGAAAGTGCCAACATATTGAAAATGTTTGACAGTAACCCAGGTTTTATTTTCAAAGGCTGAAAGTGGTCTGCTGGGTGATGTGAGAATGCCTCGCTGCAGGTATGCACAGGCCTAGTCTATTGATATTTATAATATGTAGATGACAAAGATGGGCCATTTTGGTCTCCCTCTGTGTGTGCTGGAGCTGTCGAGATCAGAGAAAAGAAGCACATTTTGTTGACGCAGAGGTGCATCATGGGAGCATGAGAGGTGTGACATGGGGATTCCCAGATTATTCTTATACTCGCGTGTTTTTCGTTCTCCCTTTGGCACGTGAATGTTTCCTTAATTAATGACA